>NC_090715.1:13458322-13777489 GCF_040954835.1 Lepisosteus oculatus
GTCATATGTTTTACTTTGTATGATCCCGTATAGCCGCTGAGCACTGTTCCATTTTCTAGAACAATAGTCTGTATTGTATTGGGACTGGGCTTGGCCTGCTTGCTTCAAAACACTGCGAAGCAAAACATCATAAAGGCCAGCCTGTATAAAGCAAGTGACACCACAAGTAGGCACTGTGGATTCAAATACCGGACAGCTTTGCAGATTTTTGGTTGGTTAGTGAACGTTGCCAACAACAGCACATCATTCACCACTTCCAAAGAAAAGTTGAAAGCTGATAGGAAATATATAGAGATCTACAGCTATGAGTTAAGGTCATCTGAACCGATGATATTTTTAGTAATTTCAATTATTTTACATATTCTTTACACTGCCAGAACTGTACATTCTACTGTTCTGAAAACGTCTGACGTTTTTATTGTTCTGCTCTTTGAATTAATTGTTTTTGCATATTTGCACAGAATTGCAATTTTAATGTGACCTTCGGCTGAAATTTTAGCCATTTTTAACAGCTAACCTTGATAGATTTGTATTTTTCAATACAAGAAGTGTTTTTTTCCAGCTTTGTGGATGTGCAGAAGGGAACAAGTGTAGTTAACGATGTGAAACATCTGACAATGAGTCAATTAGATCTAACAGGTACTGTAGATGTGATGGATTAGCTATTGCAATACTTTACACTGGTTACTAAACTACAGTTTATCTTAAATTGTTGTTGTTTTAAAAAATGGTGATCAATGTGAATTAAAAACTGTGACAAGACAAGGTTGCTCTCCCTAACTAGGCTGTTTTAATTACACTCAAGGTTATTAAAATAGCAAGACACACTAGTGGAAACACTGGTAATTTGAGTAAAATGTTGATATTAGCAACATACCTTTATTGTGACTCCTGGTCCTGTCTGTGATGTCTAAGGCCTTTGCACAGGAGTGGAACTGTCTTTGTTTTTCATGATCTACGTATTTTGACACAAGGAACAATTTAAAGATGTTCATTTTTTCCTTAAGGGTTATTTATTTTTAAAATTGGTGACCGTGGCGTTCAAAGGAGTGCAGAATAGCGAGCAACAAGTTTTTCAGTGAAAATGCAGATAAAACCCGAGACGGAGGGATGACGTGGGCAGGGAATTTAGTCATGGAGGATAATTATATCTATTTTTTTTAAGTAAGGACAAGTACAGAACAAGCATAAAGGAGAAGCGGTAGCTGTGCGTCTTTACTCATTCCACCAAAATGTGTCGTATATCAGCTTTTAAATACACCATGGTGGCCAGTCAACATGTCCATTTCAATAAACACCATGATCTGTAAGTGCCTCCCTCCCGTTAGCTTCACAACCATTTGCAAGGCATCGGAGCAGTCGATCTCTGAAGATTTATGTTGTTTAAAATGAGTTGTGTTTCCATAAACCCTTTGGTATTTTTTTTGTTCCACATTTCATACCGTGATGTATTGATAGCGTAAATCTGTTACCCAAGGGGTGAGTGAAATGTCTCAGACATAGTGTGCCATGACCTCTCGCAGAGTTTTTTCAAATGGCTTCAGGCTTCTGAAAGTCAACATTAAACTCTGTGTGACCTTCCCCTAGCTGTGCCTTTCCTACTTGGCTGTTCCTTTGAAGTTTTTACAGTATTTTGGCACTCTGAGCCCAAACAGGACTGCATCAGTAATGCGTCTCCCAGTCCTCTTTGGTCTGGTAAAGGTTGTATTTAAAGCAAGCAGAGGAATCGGCTGCAAGTCAGAGAGTGGCAGGATTGGTGAGAGTCAGAATGTGTCATTTACAGCACATAGACTTCAAACACTGTTAGAAATATTTGGCTTATGTATGATGAGGTGTCAAGTGTGCTTAATGTACAAAAGTAAACACGGTTTGTACCTTTATCGCTTCCTTCCTCTCTATATAGGACCATATATCTTTATGTGTTCCAGTTTTCCATAGTTCACAAGACAGGTAGTGATACCCCTTGGCAGTGAGTAGTTTTTAGAACTGCAGTATGAGTGTCTTCCAATCCTGTTAATTACTATTGTTATTTTTGAAGGTTTAAATATTGTTTTTTTTTTCTTAAATGATCTAAACAAAATGCTTAATTCTGCTTCAGCGTGCTGACTTAAAATTAGAATAGTACAAAAGCGGAAAGAAAATGACCTTTTTTGAAATGTGAGGCATTAAGATAATGGTGCTGTCAAATTTGTTTCTTTAACAATGATACATTCAACAGAGTCCGTGGTCAGGATTCCAGTCCATTTATGCTGTTCAGATTTCTAAAGCCTATTTCCAGGATACAGTGCAATCATCTTTTCACACTGCTAAAAAGCAGGAGGAGAAAGATTTTTCACATTACTGTACCTAGATTTAGCTTTGAGTACTACACTTCCAATATATTTCTTTACATTTCTTGCAAGGGAGGGGTAGCTGAACAAGACTGATGGAAGTAAGATCCATACAAAATTTTACAAACCAAGGGAGGCTGTTCGACCCATACTGCCGGTCTGACTCCGAATAGCTTTTCAAACCAAGTAGCTTTGTCAAGGCGTTTTCCAGAGTACAGGAATAAGTACCCAGGAATGAGAGTGTGCGTCTATCACTCTTCCACTTGCTCTTTCTCTTAAAAACACTTCTCCTTAGTTTATACTTGTGCTCCCTGATTTGTGTTTAACAGTTGATTCTGGAGTTATGAGTGACCAAAGAAAAAGACCTGTGTTTGTTCATTAGTTTTATATGCTTTCTCTTAAAAATAGATAGCTTCCGTAGATATTGTGTCAAATGAAAAGCCCAAGAAGCTTGTTTAAAACAGTACAAGAGAAATACAGTCTAAGCCCGAAATATTGTAATAAATACAAGCACGTATGGCCCGGACGTATTTTTTTTCAGTTAACATGTTTCACGTTGTATCATACCAGTCATTAAAAAACATACCACATAAGCATACAGTAGGTGTTGTTTTATGGATCATGATCATGTATTTTTTGCTTCAAGCTAAAGTGTGTTCAAGAACTGGGAAAAAAAGTCCACAAATCTCTAATATTTGTACATAGAAATTTTATAAGACTTTTTGTTTGTCTTGGGCTAGACTGCTGTAACAGATCAATTTCCCTACAGGATTAATAAAGTCTTATCTATCTATCTAGAAGTAACCCTTTCAGCCTCACAGTAAAGAACCTTGAGGAGACAACAGTAGCTTTTCTTTCAATTTCCCTCTTTTCCCCACTTCTCATTCTTTGCTTTATGCGTTTAACATGGGAAGTAACATTTCTAGATCCCAGCACACATAAGGTATAAGTATAGATTCCAGAGTAGGCCAATAACATGTCTAACCGAGCAATATATTGTTAATCTTGCATGTTAGATGACCCCTCCCATGCACTCTTTTTGGAATATATTCTTCTCCTCTTTGTCTTCTATAGATGTCCTGCTATAAAGATTAAGAGAGTATCTACTTTCTTTATAACTAAAAGCTTTCACTTGTCAAACAATGAAAATTGTTTGCAATTAGTTAATAATATTCTTGTTATTATAATGATTGTTTTTAGATTCTTTATAAGCTAAATATCTGTTTTTAATCTTATTTTGCTGATAAAATTCTGATTGAGCATTTAATGTTGTTTTGTATTATTGTTGGTGTATTATATATAGTAATACAATACAACAACAGGTATTATACTGTTTTTGTATTGTAATACTGTCATATTTGTAGACAAATTCCCTTAGGGGCAATAACGATTAATTCAATTTGATAAGGAGAGACTGCGAGTTTCGGTCTTATGAATTTGCATGGTTGTGGCTTTTACAGAAGATGTCATGATTTGTAATCCTGCTCCAGTTAATCATTTCTTTGTTTATTATATTTAGCATTTTTGTATTTCTATGCAACTCTGTTCATGTGCTTTCTCTGTATTCAATGTTTTTTTAAATAATTAATCCAGAACCACACACTGCAAAATAAGGTTTTATTTCATTCAAAATGGATGAATCACATGCAGTTTGAAGTTTCTTGATGTATTTTTGTCTGCTAATTTCTGCTCGCTTATCTGCTAGCCAGCAGCCATATCACCCTACAACTGGCACCCCACTGAAGCTAAGCAGGTGTGATCCTGGCCAGTACCTGGATAGGAGACTCCTCCTTGGAAAAACTAAGGCTGCTGCTGTGAAAGGTGGTAGTGGGGCCAGCAGGGGGTGCTCACCCTGCAGTCTATGTGGGTCCTAATGCCCCAGTATAGTGATGGGGGCATGATGGGCTCCGTCCTTAGGATCAGACGTAAAACCGAGGTCCTGACTCTCTGTGGTCATTAAAAATCCCAGGGCGCTTCTTGAAAAGAGTAGGGGTGTATATATAAGTGTAAGCAATTATTATTATTATTATTATTATTATTATTCTTCTTATTATTATTATTATTATTATTATTATTAATGTTTTCAGGCATTCTTTGACAAAGTAGTTTTCGGCTGTCTGTACTTTCTACAGGCTTGTTTCTATAAAAGAGGGCGATGTGCGGAGGGTATACCCAAGTTAAAAAAGTCACCATCCCTTTCTTCACATGGGCTGTGGCACTGGCAAACCCCAGCCCCTCCTGCCCTCCAGTCCTCTTGCTCTGGTTTGTGTCTGGAGAGAAAAGAAGCTGTCACTTAGGAAACATTAGCAGTTTCTTTGGGAACCTCCGACGCAGGAATTTCTGTGTCAAGCCCATCTGAAAGAAATGGGGGGGCTGTGTTACTGTGTTGTGCATAGCCATACATTACAATCAGCTGCTCACACACATTGCGAAAGGGATTCCACTTACAGATTTGGATTGTTTAGTAATTAATTCTATGTTGTTGTCTGCTGTGAGTTGTGGGCATGTTGACAGTAACTATACTCTGTCTAGTCTTACCTGTAGTAACAGTGCCTGTATGATGCCATACAGTGGTTAGGTCTGTCTCGCCACTTTCAGCTTAATGTCCACTTGCATTTTAGCATTGGTTCCACAGGAACTAAGCCATCCAGTTATTAACTGTAATCAATGCTAGGTGCTTAGAGCAATTATAAAACTAGGAGCTCATAAATGATGTCCAAATAAATTCCAAAAGGGCGACATTCGTTTGCATGTAAAAACATGGGAGCTTTGCCGTGCAGAAAAGCATCTACTGTTTCCATTTCTCTAAGGAGCCTTAGGGAAAAGGGGATTCATTTTCAGAGTTCTGTTGCCGTCACTGAAATGCTAGACCCTAAGACCTAAGACAAAATTGCAGCAGTTAGTAAACAGAGTCAGGGCCGTCGTCTTCTGACCACAGTGATGAATCACGATTGGAGCTGGAAGAAGCATGTTCTCCTTTTTAAATAGGACAGATTTCGCCATTCATAGGACACCACAACAGACAGAAGAAATCTGTGGGAGCAGTGGAACAGACTTGTCCGGCAGGCAGGAGCAGCGTAGTGAGCGTGTTTCAGATCCTCGGTGCCCTGAGACCGACTGCGCTGCTCAGGAGACAAGAGAAACTTTCTCTGTGGTGGTCCAGAGCCTGCTCTGCTGTTGTCTTTTAGAGGGTTTTAATGGCGTGGGAAGTCCTGGGGTTGGGGCTGTCTTGGCAAGCTGTCGCAATCTGTGATTTGTGAACTTTACTCTAAACTTCATCAAGAATTTATATTCTCAGAAAAACAGCATACAGGGCTCTGTTTTTAAGCACATGAATTACATGCTATCATGCACTTTGATACGCGTTTTTCAAGCATTGACACAGAAAGAGACACTGTCTTTCTCCGGCTTATGTGAGCTGTGGGATCTGATTTGAAATAGTTGTGACCATCAAACATGCATTGAAATCACACTTCTTCAAAATGGTTTTAGTTGTTGATATGAACAATTATGTCAATATTATCTGTTTACGCTCATACCTCTAATAGTGTGGAATACACTATATGCTTATGTTTTCTGCGTTACTTTTCTTTCTGGAACTGTTATATTGTTCACATGAACACAGCAAAATCATAATACAGAATTCAGCAGGACAATCTGAAAAAGTAAACTACCTCAGGACTTTTTGTTCTCATCAGTAATAATGTTTTTTTGTCATTCAGTAAGAACCCATTGTTATTCAGCCAAACACAAGCAGCTCTTGCTTAGACTTCCTTGGAGTATTTACAGCTTTATTGTGCGTTCGCATTTACCATTTACCTAGGGATGATGTTTTTCAAATCGAAATATTTAGTACAAGTAATGTTGCTTTTTTAATCCTGCTTGCCAAACTTATTTTATGACATCATAAGGGTTTGGCATAATCTATTTAAGAGAATTGGTCTGGTATTTTGTGTAGGAGAGTGTAACAGGTTTTGTACTTCAAATACAACTCTGGAAACAAGCTTGTGCTCAACAGAGTATTAGCAAATGGCAAACATTTTTAATGAAAAACTGTAAATCATCATAACTTTAATGGCAAGTTATTTACTTCATTTTACAATTTCATTAGTCCTGGTGTGTATAATGAATTTTAGGAAAACATTGATTATATTTCAAGCTGTTTCCCAACAGGAATGAATGTCATCGATATATCCTCAAAAATTAGATACGGCTTTTTTCTCTCTCCTGTCAGGGTACAATTTTTACCTCAGGGGTGCCAAAATCTGTTTGTCATTGTTCTTCAAACATCTCCTGTGTCAAGGGTCCTGCATTTTAAACAAAAAGGGATTTTTGCCCACATAAGAGACCACAGAAGTTTTTGTCTTTGAAATTGTTTGCTTTGAATGCAGCTGGTTTCTGTCTATCTCCATTTTGGTGCGCCTGTTTGCATGTTTCATTGATTGTAATATGCGTTGTGGGGAAACATTTGCAAGAGAAATATTAGAATCTGTAGAAACCAGCATGTTGGAAGTAAAGGATACTGTCGTTTGCAGTGTCTTGCTTTGTGAGATGCAGTTATATCCAGACAAGTTGCGGGTCACCATTGAAATCAGGATGCCTGTGGAAACGAGAGGGTCTGAAGACAACTTAATGTCAGGTGTTAGCACATTGATAGTATTCAGCATGGTACTGTTGTTAGAGATGAATACTTGAAGAGGAAGGCTTATTCAAACATTGGATGATTTGGTTTTAACAAACAACAAGGGTTTGGTAACAATGAGTCATGAAAAGAAAACCTAATCTTTCCCAAGATCTTGTCGCATTTTCACTAAGTATCCAATTTCTTTCCTTTTAGTTTAGTCTCGTTTTCAAAGCTTTGCTAGGGGGGGTTTGCTCCAGAGCATTCCAGGTAACGAGTCTTCTGGGTCATCTGGGTAATAACCAGTGCTGCATATGTAGATTCAATTTCTGAGCGTGTGTTCTTTGAAACTACTGTTTGTCCAAGTTTTGATTATGATGGAAAGTAGGCTCATTAATCATTTAACAACTAGAGATGACCCAATTAAGAGAGAGTATTACAAGTGCTTGTGTTCTTGTCTTCTTAACACTACAGTGATTTTCAGTCTAAAGCTGCAGTATTGCTCAAGTCTTGGCAGTGACAACCTAGGAAATACATTTTCATAGGGGGCGGAGGGTGGTAAAATAAATAACAAATGTTCCACTTTGTCATTCCAAACCTATTGACATCACATCTGAGATAATGACCAAAGTGCTCAATTACCAGTTTTAATTAGTGGTAGAACTTAGTAACATGGAAGCCATCCCACAGTAGAAAATCCAGCCACGGTCATTGTGGAGTGGTAGGAGAACTGAACCTATAGACTGCGCTGGTGAGATTTAACTTGGTTTTGCTTATTGTCTTCTTAATCATAAATTACAGTTTGGCTCGTAGTTTAACGGTAATGAATTGCATCCAGACTTGCCTTGGCATGGGCCTGTTTCGGCTACGTTCTCCTCTTTCTTCTGTACTGCCTAGTTGTGGTTCCCATGGCTCTGGAGAGACATCTTCCTGAACCAGCAAGTCTGCGCTCTCAACACAAATAGATATCTGGTACACAGATGGGCTGCTGGTATAGACCTCGGTATTTTTTCCAACATGCTTGTTTACTAAACCTAGGCATTTGGAATCTGTCCTAATATCTTTACCCATAACAAAATATAGGACTGGCTTATTTGGTGTTCTTTAATGTCCTTTATTCATTTAATGTCTTGGATTTCCAGCTCTGACTGTTGTATAATGGTAGTCACATGTTCTCTAAGGTATCATTATGCTGAGTGCCCTCACCAGGAGAGGTTTTACCGCGTAGCTCATGTGTTTTTTAACAACTGATTGATCTGAGGATCTTACCCAGGCATGTTGTGTGAGACACCCAGGGGATCAGCTTGAACAACATGGCTGACCAGGGTGTTCCCGACTCTAATGCCTAGGCTGGCAGTGTCAGGTGTATGCAAATAGCCACTCATCTCTGACTCACCTTTGAAATCATCTGAAGATTTGAAATCCCTTTAAGAAGTCCAGAATGTGGTTCACATTTCAGAGCATTTCGATAGGGCTGAGACAGTGTACTGTACAGTTGCAGTCATGTGGTGACAACTTAAAATCTACTCCTATAGCTTCAGATCCCTCCCACACCCTGTTGCCTTTTCTCTAGATGGGATGGAATGATTGAAATGGGGGGCTGTAATATAATAATATGACTTGAGGGACATCTGAGCATCCTGCCATATCGTGTCAGAACCTGTTGGCAAGATCCGATGGATGAATAAAAGAATACATTTGGAAAACCTTTTGTGCACGTACTATAGGTTTTGAAAGAAAAAGCAGAAAAATGAAGGTACTGCTAATAATCCAGGTAGCAAAGGTGTTTGACATGTTAATGAAACATAATTGAAAAATAGTTGTTACTTCTTTTTAAAGTGTGTCTGTGTTTCTGCCTGTACTCTCCCACTCAGTCTTTCTGACTCACATTCACAAATGTGTGGATGCTTGTGCAAGTGAATGCAAACTCTTTTGGGGCTATTGTTCTGTGTCAGGATTGAGTGTGGTCTATTAACCCTTAGCTAAAATAAACTGCTAATAAATAGCAGTCCAACATCTGGAGATGCAGCTATCTGGATGGAAGGAGGTTTGGAATAGCCAATGCAATCAGTTATAGATGTTGCATTCTTCCTTAGTTTGCTGGATGGAAGTTAGGAAAGGGGAGGCATTGAAATTTATAACTTTGTCATTTCAAAGTCTTGTTTTACCTTATTGAAAAAACAACAAATTCTGCCATGTCCTTGAAGCAAAGTCCATTATGTTTTTGTAGATTGGCTAAAACTGTCAAAAAATTGCTTAATTGCCATTAACTAGCATCAACAGAATATCCTTCTTTACTTTGACTGTTCTGCACTGCAACAACAGAGTTTTGATATTGTTTTATAATTAGGTGGAATATGATGACTGCTCAACACGGCACATAGCAGGTACCACTGTTCTGTTGTCAGATTTCCGGAGGTCACACAGAGGCCTCTCGCTTGGCTGCCAAGAGGAGAGAGCCTTGTTGATCTGATGTCCGGGCCTTCATTTAGTTTCTCCTTGCCAGTTCCCAGGCTTTAATGATGATGTCACCTTTCAGTGAGGATAAATACAAGTTTCAACCCGTTTCACTCGTGTGAAGAGGTATTTTTTTAATTTCCAGATTTATATTTAGATATACAATGTCCTGAGAAGCCTTGTAATGACCTGTTTTTTTCAGATCAGAAGACGTCCTTGTACAGCCGGTCCAGCTAGACCAATAAACAGACAGTCAGGGTCTGGGTTGTGTCAGAAGGAACAGATGTTTGGGAGTAACAGTGACTTAGGAAGCACACATGCTGTAAAAGACTATTTTTGTGTTCACCTCAGAAAAAGTGCGTGGGTCCTCTAGAGCTTACATTTATTCGAATGACGTTTTACTGGATGCTTTTCCTAGCCTATAAAATATTTGAAACAAGATTTTATTTCTCCCTTTTCTCTATGAGTGAGGGGTTTGTCTGCTGGTTTGTTTTGGTTTTGCCTCTGAACCATGAAAAATGTTTTCTGTTTGGTCCTTTGGGTTATTTTCCTGTTTATATTTGCTGATTCCAGTTTAAAAACATTTGTTAAAGATACATAAAATATCCCATATGAGACATTTTATGATGGTGCTTATGTCCACCTGTTTGAGAACCAAAGTTTGATTATTAAAAGCTGGTAATCTGTCAAAATCATAGTTACTTCAGTTGAGATGGATCTGGAAATATTAGCACACATTCATGATGCATTGTGTTTCTAAAAATAAAATCAAACCCTGTTTGCATTCTGTTGCATTTTATTGAACTATTCCTGTGGTTTATTAATATTTTATAAGCGTGTGAAAGGAAACATTTAATCTGATAAATCATCTGATTTGAACATTATTCGTTGTTAACATAACTGCTGGCTGTGAAGTCTGTAGTGCTACATGACTTGTTTTCTCTCATTAAATTTCAAAAACTTCAATTAATTTTATTTAGAATTTTTTAACCTGGTTTTAAAAATTGAACACTAATGAGGAATTAACTCTATATATGCACATTTTCCCCCCTTTACTCTGTAACGAGAGCATTCAAATATTGAGTCTTTAGTGACACTTCAAGATTTACTGCTGACATTCACTGCTCGTGACTAACAAACAACCCAACTAACTAGCCATTAATTTCACATAATGGCCAGTTTTTCTTATGCTCTCGGACCTCTGTTTGTTTGTGGTACAGCCAGAATTCAAACTAGCTGTCTCCAGTTTGTAGAAAAGACATTTAGTGGTGAAACCAACAACCAGGTGAGATACTCAAGATACTCTATACTATAAGTCTAGAAAATAATGCAAAAGGTCAAGACCTTCAATGCCTGAAACAGTCTGGAAGTGCTAAATTTAGAGCTGAGTTACTGTTGGGTTTCTAAAAATACAGTGCTTTGCTCAACTAAATTGTTTGACATCCATGGTAACTGCAAAATTGAGCTGTGGTATTGCAGTTTACCCCATTTCACCTTTATTAAAGGTAATCTTTTTAATTGAAAGCAGGGGTAAGTTGTAGACTAAGTGCCCATAAATAAACCTTATACACTGAAACTAAAACTTTTGTACTGAGCCATGAATGTTAAAATAAGTAGCAGAAAAACATTAACAGGTTTACCCTGCAATTATGCTTGCTTAATTTGAATGGTTAAAAAGTACATTTATAATCTGAAAGAAAATGCAGTGTAACTTGTCCTAGGTTATTGGAGTATGCAAATAAATCGGAGTCTTTTACTAAAGATTGTCCCAAATTCTGTTCACTTAACCTCATATCCTTTTATCACCAATTTTTAATCTTACTGCAGGATAAAGAGGGTCTTTCACAAGGAACTATCTGTTTGAATCCTACTAAATAAAAAACAGCACCCAAACTCAGAAGAGAAATGGTCAGAATTGTAATTTACAACTCAGAGAACATTGTAACCTTATTATAATGACTGTATGTAATGTTAGTACAGCTTCATAAAAAACAGAGCAGTATTTGATTTGAAAATGTCTTCACTTTGTATATAGAAATCAATCAGTTTCATAAAAACAAATGCACAAAAAATGTTGACATGCTTTAATAAAAAGTTACAGGTGTTGACACATCATCACATGTATTTTCCTCTAAACATGCGTAAGACTTAATTTACATGAGCATATTTATTACAAAAGATTTGAATCTGTTAAAAGATCAAGGAAATGCTTCTAACTGGGTCCTTACTGGAGTTATACTGGATGGGCCAGTACACTCACAGGAAGACAGGCTATGATACACAAGATGCCCCAATTCTCCAAGTCTCAGGATGTATAAAAAGCCTGGCTCCCACAGTCCCTCATAAAATAAAACAGATGTTTCTTGTAATTGTTGTGCACATCTCTCCCCAAACAATACCAGCCAAGTGGAAATACTGAGATTTCTAAAGGGATTCAGTTAAAAAAAAACACACCTTCCTCGACAGACTTCTGAGATAGCATGCTCACTAACTGAGGGATGGGACAATTTTCAGGTTTTGTTGAGTCGTATAAAAGTCAATCTAAAACGGTCATAAAAATATCAGCTTTTGATTTAAGTAGGGCTTTATTCAGGTGCTTTGACAAAAAGGGTGGAAAGCAAGGTATACGGGCATGTTTTGGTTTTGATCTTCCATTCTTAGGATTAAGGTGGGAAGAAATTTCCTATTAACAAGTTCTTTCTTCCATTCTGTCAAATTTTGGCAGCAGTTCATTTGGGTTATTCTGCAGACATGCTGGCACCCAGTTCCCTTTACTCCGTAGGTTTCATTTTAAGAGCCTTGAGGGACGAAACACAAGAATTACCTTTCAGCAAGATTGACATTAACGTCTGTTATATTTGTCCCTACAGGGCTAATAATTGTTTCGTTCTTAGAAT
Source organism: Lepisosteus oculatus (assembly GCF_040954835.1). Classification (NCBI taxonomy): domain Eukaryota; kingdom Metazoa; phylum Chordata; class Actinopteri; order Semionotiformes; family Lepisosteidae; genus Lepisosteus; species Lepisosteus oculatus. Next base: position 13,470,628 of record NC_090715.1, read on the forward strand.
TTCAGAACAGTGCTGCGAAGCTGTAAAACCAAATCACTGGTTTACCAGCCGTTTACTTGTATTAGTGACTCCAGACTGCTTAAGTCTTTCCATTATGGACATTTTGACATAAACATTCTGTGACAAACAAATTGAAGACAGTTTGAAGTTTGGGGTTTTATTTTACAGAGTCAGAGAGGGCATACTGAATAACTATAAACCTCAAGTAGTAGTGACTCCAGTAGTCACTCTTCAAAAAGTGATCATTCTTCGATTTCAGGGGGCTTGTGTTTTATGGTGTGTTTGATAAAGACTTGTAGTGTAAATACGCGGTTGTGTCAGTCTAAAGAAACCCAAGAGAACTGCTATTGAGAGACATTGAGAGACAACAAACACCTAAAGTCATTCCTGCTGTGGTCTAAATGGTCCCATGATTAGAACATACAGAAGTGATTATGGGTGGTGATTGATTTACATCAGTAGGTTTCATTGTACGAAAGCAACTCAGTGAGCAAAGTGATTTTGTGAAATATCTACCACAAATGCCTCTAAACAAGCCTGTTTGCACACCCCACCTCAGCCACTGCTACTCAAAGCCTTGGACACCCTCTTAGTGACTGTCCCAGGACCACTCCGAAACTGCCACAGGGATCTGGCTCTTACCTAGGAAGTTCAGACTTTTGGGAGAGCTTTGTTCACCTCGTGGTTGTTGTCTTGAAGAGCAGGTCAATGCCCAGAGGAAAACGACCTTATTCTGCAGCACAACACAAAAAGCATGCTTTGAAACTGTTACCCCTGCCACCTCACTGTTCGGTTATTGCACCATCACAGTTTCACCTGTTCTTTCGCCCCAGTGAAGCGAGCTCTTTGAAATTCAGTGTTTGTCCAAATGGCTCCACAGGAATGGTCTGGGGATGAGCTCAAGCCATTTTATTTTGTGAGCATCCATAATCCACACCTTTGTCTTTGGGTAACACAAAGAGTTTGCCAAACTTACAGATATGGCTCCTGAAAAGGATAAATGCATCCCTATTTCTCTTTTAAAACTGCAGCCAAGAGCCCTTTGCAAAAATGACATTGGATGTAGTTGTACGAAAGTAAAATGACATTTGGCAGCTTGTTGACCTGTGTGAAGCAGTCCCATAGTCACAGTATCTATACATATTACAGGAAGTGAAATATAAAAGGAATCCAGGCTTTCCCTCTGAGGTTACAGGGGAAAAGGAGTACAATACTATATACCATGTACGTGTGGAAGAAAAGTGTACTTTTCTCAAGACAACCCATCCAGCCCCACATACAGTACTCTGTCAGCCCCAGACAAACCACTTTCCTGCTCATGCTAAACCCTTGTTTTGAACATAAACAAATTCTCACACATACCTTTCTGTTGTTACCTTCTGTAAGTTATTATTTTTAATTTTTGTATTTTATTTGGTGCTGCTGTTGCGTTCTTTTCACCGAGACGGTTTCCTGTGTGGGCTCAGTGGAGCTGCAGATTTTACCAGAGGAAATTAAACAGAACTGGAAATGATCACCCTGGGTAATGGAAATATTGCTGAGCAAACGCACCTGAGTTAGTCACAGTGTAATTAGTGACGGGCCTCTGTGAATAAGCAGATATCCCGACCGATTTTCACAGCAAGGATGTGGCCGCAGTTGCTTTTGTGCCATGAAGGACAACACCCATGCAAACGGGCCACAGGGAAACCGCAGGAGATCATTCTGAGATGTGCAGCAGTATGCCTCAATTAACATGAGACACATTTGAGTTGTTTAATGGGTCGTGGTGTTTGTAGGGAATTACGCAAGGCTGAGTCAGGATAAAAAAATTATCTGGGTTATTGATCTAAAATGTGTGGGAGCTGCCAGTGAATCTTCAGGATTTCGTTAATTCATATCCCTCCCGAGTCAGCGGCTTGTTTCAGATGTTGCCTTGCTTGGAAAATCAGGTTCATTTTTTCTGGAAGTGAGAGTGCTGTTATTTCTAACTTTTAATTGCTGGACTTGAAGTGTGCGATTGCATTTGGAATTATGGAAAGCAGACTTGTTTAACGGCCTCATTTCTCATCATAAAACGATGTTGGATCCCTATGTTGAAGCGAGTACAAAGGTGGAAGCAGATTGCAAGCGAAATAAAAACAATTTTAACAATATGGGCTTTGATGACTGGACTGGAAGTCTCCACTTGCATGCAGTATGTTGAAACATCAGAAGATTTCCCGTTTATTTTTAACTCTGCAGTCATTACTTAATTTTGTTTGAGCAATTAACAGTCACGCAAAACATGAGATAGGCCCTATTAAATCTATTTATACTTCAGTTTCTGTAAATTTGTTTTGTAGTAAATTTTTGTTTCTTGTTTTGAGAGGCTGTTGTTGTCTGTGAGCATAAAGCTCCTGTGTATGATTTCCAAAAGAAAACAGAATCAGCTATCCTACCCCCAAAGTCTTTATTAGATCCCTATTGAGTGAAAGGAAATGGTGAAGAATACATGTACCATGAATGTTTTTTGTGAAGATTAGATAACTACATGAAACTCAAGTACATATTACCACAGAGGGTAATTGAATGCAAGGAAAGTGAGAAATACTACACCAATCAAAACCTTGTTTTTCTTGGGAAGGAAATTTTAAAGATTTGTCTATCCCTGGAACTTCCCTGTTAGAAGAGCCTAAAGGTCTGTAGAACATTTTCAGCTCTACAGCTGGAGTCTCAGCAATCTCTCTGTGTTTTTCCATTGAGTGACGAACGAATTGGACCCTTCTTCGTCCCTCGTGTGTCTGCCTTACGATTTACAATACGAAGCCTCCATACCAGAAGCCATATTTTAGATGAAATTGCTGTCGTTAAATGTGTGGCCACCGGTGTCAAATGAAGATATTATGAACAAAAACAATTTTTTCAGGCATTTTTATTATACCACTTTATATTATATTGGAGTCAAGTACGTACTTTTGAGATTACAACTCTTGATAATAGTTACTTCATTCCTGTCGATGTGTTAGTGAAGCAATAGTTTGGCACTGTGATTTCAGGTTCACCCCTACATGAACCATTGTTTCACTGTTCGCTGACATCTCTTTATTATTGCAAGGAAAGAAGACCAGACATCGTACAATTTCCGCCTCCCACAGACGTCAGGTATATATACTATCCGTCTCAACATGGATCGTAGCTGAACATTGTGAAAGCTGTTTGTGTTAAGGACATAAACTAATGTTCCATCATGAAAGGCATGTTCTTTCCATCCAAAATTATATGTTCACAGAAAAAAGTTCATACACAAGCACAGCCCGTTCCTCATAAAAACGTGCAGGATGCCTTTAGAGGAAAAACAGCTCACAAAGTGTGAAAGTTTGAGTCATTCTCAGATCTTTTCTCATCTTTCTGAACATCAGAAAAGGGCCAATTGCAATAAAGCAGATGTTGTCGTAATTGGAAAATTGCACCTTTACAATACAGAGTGTTTCCAAATGCCCCACTTGAGACTGATTATACACACATATTTCAGGAAAGGCTTTTTGATGACAATAAGAAGGAAAAGGTGGTTTAGATTCATGTTTAGGTGTGTATGATGAGCATCTGTCACTGCTGGTGAGCTGCACGATACACAATTCATCTGTGTCCACACTGATTGATGACTCTCATCTCACCAACAACCTGTACAGTAATGATGGTATAAGTATTCAAACCCCGTGCTATGGAAAGCCTCAATGAATATACAAGCATCTTTTTTGTCTGCATGTGTGGTGTTTTTACATGTATGTGAGTTTTCCTTTTTCTGAACTAAGGGGTGCTCTTTGCCTGACTTTTCTGTAGGTTGTTTCAGATATGACTGTGTCATCATGACCCAACACTCTGCATGCAAATTGCTTTCTATCCAACTGCTGTTACATAGCCCAGGACTAGCATCCATTCAGTCAGCTCTGTAATAGGATTTGATGTCTCTGTAATTGATCACATTTTCTTTGAATGCCGAAAATCAGATGTAAGGCTATTTATTGACTGATGATGGGTACTTCTTCTAATAATGATAAACTGAATCTAAATTGAAACTTATTGTACATTGTAAGAGCTGTAAGTTGGATATAAATGCTTCCTCTTGAGGAACCTGTAGAGCTAGTGTTGTTTACTGAAGAATACTTGTACGAGTCTAAGCCAATATCTCAGGTTTAAGGATACAGAAGGATTTAAAATTAGCTGGTGCGTGGTAGGGGTTTCTGGGGGGATCAGACTTTTTTGTGATCGTTTCAAATATCTAACAACAGGAGCCAAGAACACAAACATGAGAGTGCGGAAAACATTGTTCAGGCTCAAGTTTGTCTGGGCACATTGTCTAAACGTCTGCAGGATAAAAAAAAGTGTTGTTTCTGCAGTCCGAGTCTGGCACAATTATGACCACCGAGGCCTACTTGTAAACCACTCAAACTAGCTCTGCTGTTTTTATTTTTGTTGGGGCTCTTCCACTGCTGCTACATTATAAAGGTAATTGGTAGTTTGTTCAAACTAAGCCCATATTATTGATAGGAGTATATCTGTAGCAAGTAGCGCAGCAGATGTTGCTGAAATAAGTCTGTAGACAGGATGCTGTAAAAGATCCAGAATTTGGATCATAGAGAAATGGAGATGTTTTCCAAGAAATATTAAAGAATGCCTGTCTAGATATTGCTGCTGAGTGAAAACAGATATGTGATTTTAATTATTTTAAGAAACACCCAGACATTTCTAAATGTAGATTTTGTGTATATAAGAAGAAATTCAGTTGTGAGCCAATAGTGTTAATGCAAGCCCTGTTTGTCATATGTGTACAATGTTGTAATTGCTGTATTGAAAATATATTTATTCAAAACATAAATCACAATCTAAAATACAGTTCTGCACACAGTATTCAGAACATTCAACTGCTGCATTTCCATTTCAAGAAATAATTTACAAAGATTATTTTGCAAGAGTGAAATGTAGACATGCACATTATGTACTATATATATTGCTGTAGTATTTACATTTAATTAAAATCTAGAAGTCTATCTTCTAGATAGATAGTTGTCTATCTTTAGACAACAGGTACTGTGACTTGTAGAGATTTTTTGGGCACAATGTGTAAACAAATATTAGTTTCATATGTCTTTTTTATTTCTGTCTTGAAGAGGAAATGAGTTGTAATAAAAGCTGAATCTGAAGCTTGTGGATGTTCTAGCTTAAAACTGAAACAGCACGTACTGTAAAGCAAATCAAAGTCCACCTTAAACATGTTGTGAAAACCTGCACAGATCTCAACGCCAATGTTACAGAGAGCGAGTGCACCGCAGCTCTGGCTGACCTGACAGGAGGGAGCTTATGGTGTCACTGCAAGATGCAGGAGCCGTGAGGCAGAGGGGTACACTGTGACACATCAGACTCGGATGTTTCATGGGAACTTTGAATTGGTGCAGCCTTTGCTGTAGGGAACATTTTGTACTATGAGGTGTTACTGTTACTTTTCTGGGAACCCCCTCCTCCCCACCATGATGAGTCATTTGGACCTTTTCTCCTCTTAATCCTCCAGACACAACACATTCCTTTGCCCTTCTTCACCAGGAGATCCTTTATTCTCCCTCAGCCTGCGTCAAGTCTGGTCCCCCACGATCCAAGAGCTCTCCCTAACAGAGGCTGTGGTGGTGACTCATCAAAGAGACCTCTCCTGCCTCAGCGCAGGCATTTCATTTGTACTTTCAGGCTCTGCGAAGCTTGAGCCACCGAAAACCAGTATCTCTGGTGAAAGTGCACTGTTAACACTTTCAGAGGCTGCTTTTTTACACATGGCACACATCTGGAGGAATTAAAGCAGCAAGGGGAGATGACAGCTGTTCAGTATAGGAAGCAGAACAGAATACAGAGAAGAAGCAAAAATGTTTAAACTTCTGTCTTGTTTGTAATTTGTGATTTTCAATTTTTACGTTATATAAAATACTCTGTAATGTACTGTATTATACTGATTGAAGTTTACTGTATTCCAATCTGGAATAGGCTGAAACAGTCAACGCGTGATCAATTAGTGTAAAGCTAACAGTTCTTCAGATTCCTCCTCCACACAGCAACATTTGTACTTTTTTAATGTCTGATGTTTGTTCACAAAGCTGTTAAAGCTGCAGTATCATTCAGATTTTCTTGCTACCTTCATCTCTTATTGGTGGTGAAATCTCTCCTGTAATTTGCTTTTGTTAGATGTGGGGTCTGTTTTAGAGTTTCATGAGGCAGCATTTGTAATTGCAACAGACATCTGAAAATGTGTCTCCAAAGGGAAGCATTTCTAAGGCGTATGATGCCTGAAGAGGTCTATTATGGTATACGTATCGAGGTATGAGAAAAAACATAGGTATTGTTTTTTCCTCTGATTTTTTTGTGCTTTAGCATTTTTGTCAGTACTGGGTAGAAGAAGCTTTTCTTTACACAGATAAAAGCAGTTGTAGGATAACAAACCAAACCTCACTGGTGGGCAAGAAAAGGAGAAATCAAATGTCTATTTTAAGAAGGAAGGACTCTGCACAGAAAGCAGACTTTGAGAAAGGAGTTGTTTATGGGGGTGTTTTTTGTGAACTTAAGGTCAGGGACATAAGAGTCCCATTTCTGAGCCTGCAGTCCCTGGAACCCATCAGCACCTGCACAAAGGGGCCATTCTCACAGGGCACCTGCGCTGCCAGCTTCTCACACAGCTGATACTTGTTGCTAATCGAAGATCAGTCAGCTCTCCCCTCCTACTGTACCTGCTGCAGACAGATCCATTTCTTCTCCTTTCTTGAACTTTACAAAGTCTTTCTTCTGAGCTCTACAGGGACAGTATAAACAGTGCCCAAGCAGGTGCACCCATCTCCAAATCCTCATTCAACTTTCAAAGGATTACAGAGCAAGTGTTTTTTAGGATATTCAAATGTGTCTAGCTTTTGCAGTGCATGTCTATACTTCGCTGTGTCCAAGAATTACGTTTTTAAGAAGGTTTTCCTTGCTGCCGTGCTCTAGCAGTTCTATGGACTCCATTTACTAATGCGTCAGCATCCTTGTGTTTGAAAATGAGCTTTATATTTAAAAGTTATTTTTTATTAAAAGCTGAATCTGAACCTTAACCTTGAAGGAATATGCAGTCCATAAAATATTTTTCAACACTATAATTGTTTAAAACAGCATTCATCAACAGAATAGGCTAAAAGTACAATTTGGTTTTTCTAATAGTTTAAAATATTTAAATGCAATTGACATTAAATTTAATTGAAAGGTTAGCCTTTAGTATTTTTTTTTGTTGCAGGTGTACTAGGACTGTATATACCTTTTTAAATAAGAACTTTCTTCTCAGCATTGGATATTTCTTAATTTCATACATTTAATACAAGGGAAAATGATTAACTTGAAGCAAACCTAGAAGCTGCAGCTTTAAATGCAAAATTACAGGTTGAAAACCCACAAGAGGATTGTCACTTATGTCAAGAAATCAAGAATGAAAAAACAAAAGACGTTATAATACTGCTGCCACCCTAATGAGCACCGTTCAGAATCCCACAGACTATTATTTACTTTGAAGCATCACTCCTAGTCTTTACTTTAAGGCTCTAGGTGTTTATCAAAGTGAATGTGTAATTCTGACTCTCTAAGCATACTTATCAGTTTCCCCACATCGAGAAATCGTTTTCCCTTGATTACAAAGTTTTTCTTTTTCAGAAAATAAAGGTTAAACTCTGGGATTTTGCAACTAACACTACACATGAAAAGAACTTGGCAGACGATTGTTTAATTACACACAGAGATAACTGTGTTTTTGTTTTCCACTTTTAATTTATGAACTGTGCTGAAGGCATTTTCAAATAATCTCAGAAGCTCCTGTAAATTAAACAAATCCAACATGATTATTCTTCCCAAAATTCTTCTTATTTCCACGTTGCTCGGTGATTTTGTAGGTTTTCTTTTATAAAAGAAACATTTTGACGGTTCAGAGAAATCAACATGTATAGGTATTTGGATCTTTACCGCATTGCAAGCATCATTTGTTTGTTGTAAATAGATTGTGCGGGAACTGCAGCATGCATCTTTCCGAAATTCTGGTTTTCGTGTAACATCCACATTAGCTTTATCATCAGATTTATAAACGGGAAGATTTCAATGAAGTTTGATGAAAGCAGGAGCCAGGGCTCTAAATGAGAGGACAACAGCTTACAAGTCTGCTGTGTGGAGTTGTCACACCCTCGCCTGCCTCCCCATCCCCTAGTTTTCTCCCATAGTCCGGAGACATGCAGTCCAGGTTAGCTGGCATCAGTAAATTGCCCTCAGTGTGTGCGTGTGAGTAATGCGTGTGTGTGTGTATAGACAATGGACTGGCTTCCTGCCTGGGTGCAGTTCCACCCTCTGCCTGCGGGGTTAGTTTCCACTTCACTGCGGCCCCCTGCAAGATAAAGCAGTAACTGAAAATGGAGGGGTGTAATACGCAGCTCCAGTCCTTCTGTGAGTCATTTCTTTCAGATGCATTTTTTTTTCCTTACTACTGCTGAGTGACATGCTCTGGGACACACTTCTACAAATCTGTTTTGTTCAGTCTGAACCGAAAAAGAAAAATAGCCCTTTGCGTTCAGTCCCCAATCCCTTCCAGAGAGAGGCTGGGACTGAAATATAAATGTGAGTCATGAGAGCCGGCTGAGGGGAGAAGGGGAAGGTGATGTTCACCCAAGCTGAACGAAAGTACTGTGCTTGCTGGCTTGGACTGCTGGGTAGGTTTCAGCAGCACCTTCCTTAGATATGGCTTAGAAAGAAACTTCATCCCCAGAGATTAGGTTGCAGGTCACTTGGCAGACATGGGTAATTGTGCTTGAACCGTTGAAGGTATGTCTCAGGGCCTGCCCTGGGTTCACTGTTGTGGCTTGATTATGGTTCCTCAGATTTTCCTCAAGAAGGAGTAAAGAGTTATGAGAAAGATTGCAGCTAGGATGATAGAGCTTCTGGATTGAAAACTGTATTCAGGACCAGTTAAGGTGAAACTTTCTCTACATTTAAGAGACTGTGGTGGGATTTATGACAAGACCAGATACAGTAGTACAGCAGTGCCGAGCTCTGCTGGTTTCCCATATCGCAGGCCTGTCATTAGATATATATATATTTGAAAAAATCACTTAGTCAAGTAAATCTGAGTGTAGAAATCGAGTAACTCCATACCCTTGCTCTGGCTGTAGTCTTATCCTGAACACTAACCACAGATATATACAGTAAATGTATCAAGGTACAGTCTTGAAATCTGAATCCCCTGTGATAAGATTTGCTCTTAAATAGATTTCATTCAGCTGAGCTCTAAATGTACTGGGATCCTCATTCCATCAGGTCACAAATGGACAACCTGGCCTTTTTCAAGCAAGTGAGTGAGTTTCCCAGTTACTTCGTACAACCTAAAGCATGTGGTGCGTACATGTGTGTAACTTTTATAGGAAGGTGGGGAACCCTACTTCAAAGCTTCAAAACGGGGAAATTTAGGTCCCCACCCAATGTTCCTTTAACTAAGGATTAATCTCCATGATTAATATGTACTTTCACAGAAATTCGGAAGAGCAGACCTTATAATTAAACAATGGTTATAAACTCAGCATGATGTACAGACAGTTCTTTAACTTGACACTCCCTCGAGGAGATGGGGAGTTTCCACAATTTAATAACGTTTTTCCCCTGCTTCTAATTAAGGAAAAAAACTTTAAACTCATCCTTTCTAAAGTACAACAATAGTTACAATATTGGATGTAAAAAACTTCTCAAAAATATCATCACAATGACTTATTTTAAAGTCTAAAACCTAAAACTTGGTTTATCTATGTTGAGTTTTGTGGTTTTGTGTAGAAGAAATGCCAATTTTCTAAGTCAAACTGATTGATTGCAGGTGTGATATGTGCTGACCATGACTTGTGTAAATCTTGATTAAAAGATTAAAACATTTTTTCCAATTTTGTCTGCTATAATAATAATAATAATAATAATAATAATAATAAACTTTATTTTATATAGCGCCTTTAAAGGTGACTTCTCAAAGCGCTTTACAGGATGACAATAACAATAAATAAGAAGACTACAACAATAAATAAGAAGATTTCACAAGATAGGACACAATTATAATTACAACAATCCAACAATAACAATAGAGGAGACCGTGGAAGATGGTATTAAGAAGAGCAGAGGGGTGAAGAATGGAACCAGTTAAGTAAAGGCTTTTCTGAAGAAGAAGGTTTTGAGTCTGGATTTGAAGGAGTTTAGAGAACGTGACTCTCTGATATCCTTGGGCAAAGAGTTCCAGAGCTTTGGGGCATAGCAGGAGAAGGCCCTGTCGCCCATACAATTTAGACGGGCTTGGGGGACAGTAAGGAGGGCAGAATTTGAAGAGCGGAGGTTGCGAGGTGGGGAGTAGGGCGATAAAAGTTCAGACAGGTATTGAGGTGCCAAGCCATGTAAAGCCTTATAGGTGAGCATGAGGATTTTAAAGTCTACGCGGAATTTGACCGGAAGCCAGTGCAAGGACTCCAGGGTAGGAGTAATGTGAACACTTGCACTAGACCTGGTCAGGATTCTGGCTGCTCAATTTTGGACATACTGCAGCTTGTTCAGAGTAGATTTAGATACCCCAGGGAGTAGAGCATTGCAGTAGTCAATTCGAGAGAATACAAACATGTTGATCAGCTTTTCAGCCACAGTTAATGATAGCATAGGGCGTAGTCTTGACAGTATGCTGTACATGTGGGTCAAATGTTAAGCCAGAATCGAATATAACCCCAAGGTATAGTTTATGTATACCTACATAAACATAGTATACATTACTATAGTTTATGTAATGAAGCCCTTAAGTGGTCCTGTCCGAGTCTGACCTTGGTGAATGGTTTTAAGAATACCAGAATGCAAACTATATTATACAGGGCCCTATTAACCACAATTTACAGTAAAAGGCAAAGCTAATAGAGTAATATGTAAAAAAAAACTCTAGGATGTTCATATAAATATCTTTGACAACATTTGTTTGTTTTTTCACATGGAGAAATTAACATGATTATAAAGCATAGCTAAACTTGTGCTGTGAAATTTGATTTATTGTTTTTTCTGGCAGGGAAAATGTATTGGCACCTGAATGAAAAATCAAGCAGGCTCTCTTTTAAGAAAGATTTTAGATGCTTATAATAATTGAAATGATTTTTTTTTCTGTATCTGCTGTTCTCATGCAATTGAGTATGTGTCCTCCTTATCTGCAAGCACTCAATAAAATCTGTGGGCTACATCTGAGTATTGATTCCATTGATGTTTGCTTAGTCATCCCATTTAAGTTCTTGAACTTTTAAGGCACGTTTGAACACCTTTGAACAACTATTATTTTTTATACATTGGCAGACATTTAGGTTTTCAATCAAAGACCCATTATCTTGATTGGAATATGAAATCTTTTTTCTAATAAAGGCCAGATAAAGGGAACCTTGGACTTGGTTTGTTCCTTCCTGAATTACTCCTTTTCTAAAGAAATTACTTTACTTAGAAAAGGGCTTTATTTTTTTGTCTGTGTGCAACATAGTGTATCTGAGGACTTCTGTTAATGCAATGAAAATGACAGACATTAGGTGTGTTAACACTCACAAAGATATAACAAACAAAATGTCCCATCTTTTAAAAGTGAGGTTACGTTTCAGCACAACAGAAATATTTGCTCATTTAAAAGCACCAGCAACATTTTGGGCACTGCATAGCAGCCAGCAACTTTGCCACATTGTTGCCTTCCCATTATTCATTCATTCCAATGTTCAGTCATTTGCAATTTTTATCTCCTGGTTTCATCAGCTAATAACGTAAAATCCACATTAGGCATTTTCAAGGTGTTGTTGCCATGTGTCATGACATCAATGTGCATTTTGTCTGTCATTAGAGAGAAGGCCATTTAGCCCATGTAGGTAATTGCAGAAGTAGTAGCTAATCTGAGGATCTGAGGAGCTCATCCAGCCTTTTTTAAAGAAACCCAGCTCTGCCAACATGGCTGGGTAGCTTGATCCATATTCCACAGCACTTTGGGTACAGAGGTTCCTCCTGTTCACAGTTTTTTTATGCACTTCCACATAGTATCCACTTTCGATTACAAAGTACAGCAGATCAGGCTCTTCTGCGTCTTCTAGAAAACTCGGTACCTCCTGGTCAGAAAGTACCGAGTCATGTTGGAGTCATGTTGGAGTCATGTTGGAGTCATGTTGGAGTCATGTTGGATTGATTCTGGGAGCACAAGCGTGAAGTTCACGGTGTTCCCTGGCTTGTGGGATATACAGTAACTCTGCTTTGTTTCCTTTTTCAGGTCCTGAGAGGGGCCCAGCTCATTGCTGTGGCATCTGCCGATCCTACAGCCACCGGAGTGGAGGGGTCACCACTGCAGGCGAGCGACATCCAAGTGCAGTACGTCCAGTTAGCACCTGTGACTGACCACACAGCCGCTGTTCAGGTGAGGGGTTGGTGATTCGGTCATGCAGTCATGGTACAGACTCTGTGCAAAAGTAAGCTCTTACGATGTTGCGTGTGCAGTGATTTTTGCAAACGTCTGACCCAAAACCCAGGGTAAGTGCAGAATACAGCATCCAGGCCATAAGGGGCAAATTAAAGATTAACAGCTCTCAGAATTTATCTTAATTTCTCTTAAATTGAAAACTACAAATTGAGACCCAGTGCTAAAGGCCATGATGACAATTATGCACATCTGAGCCTTAATGAAATGCAAGTAAATCATTTCTCAGGTCGGAGATGCATCTTAATTCATACAGTATCTGTATATTGTATATACTGTACTGTATATATGGTATATGAATTATACATCCTGTTTATACTTATTTAAATATATACTTTAAGTTTTAGGTGTCAAGGCAAGGTGGTTCTCATGTAGCAAAAAAAAGGCAGAGAATGATAAGCATAATGCATACCTCACAATTGGCTCCCTAGAGTTTTTGTGCTGATGAGGTCTAATCTTGATTGAAGCCTGCGCTCTTGGCACGAGGAGTGTATAATTCCCTGCCAGCATTTAGTAGCTGTAGGCACTTGTGGTAAAATTGCTACCACTTTCTTTTCATTTTGAGCTATAAAAAGGAAACGGCATGCTGCAAGTGATGGTTAGGACCGGCTCCACGCAAGCAAAGAAAAGTGTCCCATTGAAGCAAGCAGACAGTGGCTCAGGCAGGTGAAGCAAATCAGTTCCTTTCCGTGCAGTACTTGGCAGGGCACCGTTCCAGAGCTGACTGTAAACACAGCGCTAATGACCTGCCTAATAATGTAACAAGTTGAGGTGAAACATACGAAGACCTCTCTTTCCACTCCCGCCTTTTGATCTCTTTCTGTTAGTTTATCTGCACCTTGCCTTCCCAGCAAAGGGATTTTCTAAAAAAAATAAAAAATAATGAAGTACAGTACGGGAAAGAGCACAGCCCTTTTTTACCCTCTATCAGCTACAGAGATACAGAGAGCTCTCTGGCTTTTGAAGGAGAAGAGCAAGGAATCTGATTCTGTATAAGAAAGAAAACAGCATACAGTAGCATCGCCCTCCCCACCCCCACAATCAGAGATACCCCACTCCCAGGTTCTGCCAAAGAACCCCGAAAATAAAGTCACTTAAAAGTACTGAGCAATAAGGATCTGACCTTGTCTCTTCCTATGATCCTTGAGAGGATCCGAGCCACACAGAGTTCCATATCCATATTGTGGTATCCTAACGAGCAATGTGTACGTACTGTATAGTTCAGAAAGCAAATTAGAAGTGCCTCTTGTACTCAAACATGGTGGTATGCAGTACAGATTTTTTCTAATCCAACCAGACTTCAAACTAAACAATTTTATTTTGGTTGTACCACATACTGTATTTAATTTTCTACCCACATCAATATTAAACAGGTATATGAGAGTGTTTTTCAAACTTCAGAACAATGCCTTGCCTACCTAAACAGATCTTCAGTGAATATATGCATTTTTTAATTCTCTCAGCCTAAATAAGACTTTACGGTAGAACTTCAGAATAAAGCCATGCATGCAGATCAAAGCACAGATTATTTTTTCAGAAGGCTAAAACAGGGCAGGACAAGTTATATCTTTCAGTTGATATCCCAGGATTCATCATAACATCCATCCGTGTTTTCCATGATTGCGTTGTACAGTGTGCATTTAAAAAGTGCCCTGGTTTCCAAAGAAAAGAACAGGCTTGGTTATCTGTCACTTGATATTAATTTCTCTGGTTACCTCAAAGATCTAATATTCCAGGCTAACATACAGTACGTGCAGTTTAAAGGTAGGAAATTAATAAGCAGGTCATCCAGTTTTTCCATATAGGTTTCATAGTATATTACACATTTTACATCTTTAGAAAGTTATTTAACATACAGTAGCAAATCATATATTGTACTTATTCTATGACAGGAATTGCAGAGTTAATTTCAGTGACATTTTGGTATATCCAAATTATTATTATAACCATGTGTTATGATCAGATGAACAACAAATAACCTTTTGGCTCTACATCCATATCTGATAATGTGCATTATAATTTGTAACGCAATTTAAGTTTTGCAATTTATTGAGACCACTTTTATTTATTTTGGTTTCATGCATCATAATGTGTTGAAAAAAATAAACATGTGGATACTTTGAAAATTTAAAGCTCATATCTGGCTCGAAATATAAGACATTTTTCCAGAAACTTAAAACATACATCACGGTAGAAAAGTATGAGACAGCATCTGCAAGAGTCAGGATGAATTAATGTCTTTTGTGTTTCGTTTTTCCAAAAAATCAAAAGTCAATAATAGCTATAAAAGCCGTATAGCTAGTTTGGTCATTACTGATCTTCCATTCCTAGCACTATGTGAGCTCCGTGCACATTTGAAGGCTGAGTGCTCTGGGTTCTGGATGAATGCACTTAAAAACTGCTCTGTCCAACACACGTGAGAGCTCCTCTCAAGAGAAACATGGAGCAGTTCTTTCAGCTCTGTTTATACCACCGATCAGTGAGGTGGACATCCTCTTTCCCATTGCAGGCAGTGGGAGAATGGATGACCTGGTTGAAGCTTCAGCTAAGAGGCCTTCCCAGTGCAATAGCAAGATGTTAAAACTCTCTGTGGCAGCTCAGCTCCGTAGTACCTGAGCCTGAGAGAGAAGGGATTTACTAACACCCTGCAGCTCTTAGCAGACACCAAGGCCTTTCCGGATCCCATTATTTCTTAAGGCATCTTTGTCTTGTCTTAGTCCTGTGTAGATTTTAGTCAGGGATTTCCGAAGGAGTTCTGTGCTTCACTTACCTTTGCATTTCCTCCTTCCCACCATGCCTACTACACTGCTGTCACGCCCTCTGCAGCCAGAGGGCGCTCCTTCTCTGTCCTGTCCCTAGTTTCCGGTCTGCTGTCCTTCCTGTCCCTCTCTTTCCCTTGGGCTATATATTTCCGGGTCTTGCACTCTGTCCTGGCTCAGCATTGATGTTCGGATGTCCTGAGACCCGCCTAGCACCAGGGCAGCCCCACGTCCGCTCCCTGAGGGCATAGGTTTCTATACGGCATTCCTGAACTCTTTGTACTAATGAGCCCGGGCCTTTTTCCCGTCTCGCCGCTACGCATATGGGTCTTTTTCCGCTCTCCTGCTCCCCACGGTTAGTCCCTTTGGACGTCCGTGACAACTGCGGGTTTCTTCTTTTGTCAGGAGGCTGGTTGAATCAGTCCCGGAGAGATGGACTGACCTAGAGCTGTTTAATGGGTTTTTAGGTGGTATGATGCGGTATGTTCACTGAACTTCCAAGTCGTTGAAGCTCTTCAACAGCAGTGTCTCACAGCTTCAGCAATACAGTATGTATTTATTGTTACAGTATGTATCGTATGCACTGTGGAGTAGTGGTCAGGGTTCTGGACTGGGCTGTGAGACACTGCTGTTGTAGCCTTGAGACACTTCACAACCATTCCAGTGAAAAGCCTCAGCCGAGTAAATGTATATACACAAATGCTTCACTCTTCTAAATCTGTTAACATTTTTCATCATCATTCCTTTTCACATCCCAACAAATTTTCAAACTGAGTCCAGTGCATAGACTTGCAGGACCTCGGGTTCCCTTCAGTGTAGGCAAGACTGTGTCCATGAGGGTTGTTCTCTGCATGGTGCCACTTACAGCTGTAGCTTGGTGCTATGGGAGCACACACACCTGGAGTGTGTGCTGCAGCTCAAGAGCTTTCAATCCGCAGCCTTGAGGAGGAATTCCTTCCGCACTGAATGCAAGGTGACATCCTGAAGCTTACTGCTGTGCTCTCATGGCTTACCCCCATCTTTGCTGTTTGAGCTGTGAAAAGCAAAATTAAAAGTGTGTTATTCAAAAGAAACACGTGATGTTGGGTATAACCCTTGCATTTTCAAGGCCTCACTGGTTCCATTTCCAGGGCGAAAATTTGGCAATAGCACATTTTCCTCACCAAGCAAACAATAGTTCAAAGAACTCTCTCTGTCTTTTCCCTTAACTTTGATAGCTAAAGTTCCTCCAAAAGACAGCTGTCAAGCCAAAGTAAATGGACTGGTGGAAGAGGAGTTCAAGAGCAGTCTGAGCTGTTTTAAGCAGAGCTTCTTAATCAGACTGCAGACCTATCTTCTCCAGGCTCTGCATTATTTCCTATATAATAAATTAAAGATTGCTAGTTCTTCCCAAAGAGTCAATGTGGAATTTTCTCCCTACTGTAATTTAACAGCATTATCTCAAGCAAGCTCTCTGTGAGGCAGATTTATAAGCTGCTGTAATGATGAAAAATGATGGTGTTGCTGGTTGCGTATGGTCTGATTAAGTTGAATCAAAATTCACATTAGTTTGCCTTTGAAACAAACCATAATAAATAGTTGAGTGCACTTTGGTCTTTTATCTCAAAATTCTTTAATTATTTCCTTATGAATGGATTATTTTGTTTCAAAGGCATTTTGAATTTATGTACTCTTTTTTCTTTTTTTTTCCTAAACAACATTTTAGTGGCTGTGGAGTCATCAGAATTGGGTTTCGGTAATATGCACATGTGTTTGGTCTTTATTTTTTATTTTTATTTAAGGAAAATTGTAAAATAAAGTTCAGACTGGTTGAGATCAATGATAATATTACCACATCTTAATGCAAGAAAAACATCTTTGAAACTTAGATGGAAGTTTGGAGTGTAATATGAAGTGCCTACTAGCATGTGGTGTGTAAATTTAGTTCTCCAAACTGTGGCCAGAGCTACACAGTGGCATTTTCCTGGGAACATTGATATTAAAAAATCATGTATGTTTTTGTATTTCAAAATCAATCCATTTAACTCCTCCGACATCATAATGTTGTCTGAAATAATGGGGATAATTTCCATTAAAAATATGGTAAATATAATGTCTTAAGGACATGCAGAGCATGTCTTTATATCCTCATCATTTCAAGTATTTATCTGCTGGAATGATTCTTCAGTAAATGTCTGTTTGTGCCTGTCAATTCTACAATTGAATATGCTTCTTGGGGCTCATATTCTTGGTTATTTCATGAGCATTATTTCAGTATTTGGTCTATGTTTCATTCTGTGTGTCCAGCTCAGGACTTTGTTTTTCCTTCGTGCTGACAATGATGTCACAGACTCTTATGTTTTCTAATCAATTCTTTTATTTTTCTCTCTCTTGTTGTTATCCCCAGAGATCCATATTTCCCTGTTTTTTGGTCTTCTTGTAGTCTCTTTTATTCAAACTTTCACATCCCTTGCTCATACAAGAATCCCAACATTGTTCAAAGGCTTCTCGAAAGCACCCAGACTATTTTTTCTTCTGTGCACACACCCACACAGTATATACGTGAGAGTGTTCAACAAATACACAGCTTTCAACTCATGTAGCTTCTTTTATGTTCTGTTTCCTTGGCATTTATTAAGGATTACTAGTTGGCTATTTGAAAATCCCAAAGAAACTGAAACTCCCATATAGACAGCACTGGCTAAAGAAGTATAGTAAACCAGAAAATTGGTGGGTAGCTTCCACCCGAAGAAGGGTCCACAGCTGAAATGTTGTGTTTTCTTTCATCTCTTTTCAGCATTGAATAAACCTCTTACTTGTTCCTATGTTAAGCTTAGTTTAACTTTTCAGTGCATCAAAAACAGTTACTGTTTATTGTGCATGGATATTGCAGTATTTTTAAATATTCATCACATATAAAGTCGGTATGCCTTGATAGGGAAGATAATACATATTTTAACCTTAACCAAAAGCAACCTGTTGCACAGACATGGCCGGTATGGTCTTGTAGGTTATTATATGTGAAGGAGTAATCAGATCTTTTGTCTGCTGAATTTTGGAGCATGATAATCAAGATTGGTTTGGGTCACTGTCTCGTGCTGTTACAAATCCTTCATTAAATTAGGCATGTAAACAACAAAAAAATTATCCCAGCATGTGAGTGTATGTTTTGAATCCTGATCTAAAAATTCAAAACAAAGAACATTTTTGGGGAGCTAATAATTACCAAAAATAATTAGAAAACCTAGCCTGCTTGCAAAGAAGCAAAGAATGTGAAAATGACTGCCATGTGTGTCATGTAAGCCATTCATGTGCCAGGGACAGTAAGTGACTTTCTTTTCTTTCAAGTGGTCTTGCAACACGGAAAGGCCCTTTAGACTAAAAATATGCAAACATTGTCAAGCTGCTCTATTTCCTGCACAGAAACAATATTTTGGGATTCCCATTGGGAACTAGCATATTTTCCACATGCCTTGACATTATAAAAGAAAATAGAGCCTAGACATTTGCAACACTTGTGGTTGCAGTTCGTGGTATTTAGGAGACCTGCTTTACATTTGTTTTCTGTACGCTGTTCAGAACATTCGGCTCACGGTATCAGTCCCTTATGTTGCCGGGTTTCTCGTACAGATGTGCTTGAATTCTGTCCAGTTAAAGCCCTTTGCAGATGATTCCAGAAAGAGTTACCAGTTTTGTATCCCATCTTTGTTTCCAGCTGTGTATAATGAGATGTGAAAGTTCACATAAACACAGTGTAAAGTGTAAATTCAAGCTGCCTGCCATGCACGTTCGGATGTCTGTACGAGTCTATTTTATTTAAAATCCTTATGTAGTCCGTTGTTTTCTGCTCACCAGAATCTGAGGAAACCTGATTTCTGTACTTCACTCTACTCTACTCTGTACATTGCTAAGCTTCCTTGGAACTTTGTTTTATCCCAGATTTCTCAAGGACTGGTCCATACTGTTTGCAACTGTTTTTTAATGTATTAAGTCTTCAGTTTGCTCAAAGAAGAAGTTAGTCTGGGTTTTGCAAGTATTTGTTTCTTGTCGTGTTGGTCTTGCTGTGTCAGCAGTTGGAGGCTTGGCTTGAGATTGGACAAATAGACATCTCGTACACAGATTGTGGTCTTCTGTTTGCTGTGTCACATGATATTATCATGTAACATTAACACTGGGACTCTCGAAGCCTGATCTGTTGGGCATCATGGGACTTCACATGACACTAAATACAATTAATCTTGCTTGAGTTTGGATCCAGCATCCTTATGGATTCCCTAAAGATATCCTTTAGCAGTCTGGAACCCTGTTTATTTCTTAGGCATCTAAGCATCAGAATGTTACAGTCAAAGTTCCCTGTAGATCCCTAGTACACACAAAATCAGTTCAATCATGGTCTTGCCAGTCCAAAGCAAACAGTTAGGCCAGCTGCCACTTGTTTTGGTGGTTGTTCTCAGACACTTATTCTTTTTACTACTAAACACTGACATATTTCTCAAGCACTGCTGGTCTGTCATGGAAAACTATTCACCAGCAGTTTGCATTCGTCAGCCAGTCAAAAATCTGAACCTCCCCCCCTCTTCATGAAATGAAAAAAGAAAAACAAGACATTAAAATAAACCTCAAATTTCGAAATCTATTGTGCCGTACTGCCACCTTGGTATAACATTTGTCTTGAAGATTGTTTTTGGGGGGGCTTCTGATTTATTTGAGAATGGAGAGAGAAGAAGTGGGGCGTCTGTGCCTGAAGCACTTGAACCCGTGCCGGTTCCCGTTGGCGTTTTCACCCCGGTGATTGGAAACGGATGGCTCACAGTGTGTGAAAAGGACAGAGAGCCTCATGCATAATGAGAGTCGAATTAGAAAACATAAGCAAAATCAAGCTTGCCTGAGTCATCTGTATATGCTGATTAAGTACACAAATGTGCAATCTGCTAAACAAGAATGTGAAGTGGTGGATTAAACAAAAAAAAACCTTCTTTAAATTAAACTTTAAAGAACGAGAGACTGATTCTGTAAGCAAGAGCATCACCAATGGGGAGTATCAGGAAGGACACGTGCCAGCCTTGATTCCTCTCGCTCTCACTTTCTGCATAAGACCATGGAGGCAGAGGCAGATGGGTACTTGCAATTGAATTAATAACCATTCGTGAAAATTAACATGGAATAAAATTGCAAAAGCAGAGTCTGGGTGACTCTGGAGTAGCTCAGCCAGTAGGGGCACTTGCTCAGAGCAGAGATGAGCTCTGGGTCCCAGATTGAACAAGTTTGAATGTTAGTTGTACCACCTAGGATTTCTGGTCAAGCAGCTGGGCCCAATCGGCACAGTACTTTCATGCTTTTCTCATAGGTAGTGACTTGTAACTTGCTGGGTGCCTGAACTCAATATAGGGTGTTTTTTTAAGAAGCTGTGTAACCTGTAGATTGTGACGAACTTTCTTTGTTTGAAACCTGGATGCCTGAACTCAGAACTCAAGTTTGATGTGCTTCACTCAGTGTAGGCTAGGGAGGGAATGCACTTGCACAGTCGGGCTAGTTGATGCCTAACAACTCACATTTCCTATTCCTGCAAGTGTGGTTGACATTCCCAAGTCAGTCTTCATTTTATGTGAAGTTTAAGGTGACTAGGAGGTTCGTATTTATTTCCATAAACCCATTGGTTACACTGTTTTGTTTGAGTGAAAATAAGCAAAGGTCATTTCTGTCAGCTTACTCACTCATGTGGAATGGAACACGCATTTCCTTACAAAAGACCTTAATGAGATACCCGCATAATGTGTGTCAGATGTTCTCCTGTGGATTGAACTTTGTGCTACCATGCACTTACTTTACATTGGTCACAGAGTGTGCCACTTTTTCAGTGATTGGAACAGATTGCTGAGAAGTGGGTAAGCATAGCTCTGAATCAGATAATGCAGAGGAAGATGAAAGCCAAACACTCACCCTTAGAATAACAAGGAACATTAAAGATGTAAAGGTTTTATATACAAGACAAAGGAGCTCACACTGTCAACTTGCAAGGGCTTTCTTTACATTGTCTGACTGTCCACAGACTTTCCTATGAGTTTAGCTTGCTGTGTGAAACTGTAATGGTAGATATATTATTCCTTATCTGTTCTGCTCAACTTCCATCATTGGATTGTTTTGCACTGCGACTTCATTTTTGACAGGTCGCACATCTCTTTCTCATGCTGTGTCTTTAGTTTTACTGTGATGTGCAGTGCTGGCTCAGGTGATTTCTCAGTATGAACCTATGCTTTAAGAAATCTAAACTAGAAAGAGAATTGCCTCAGATTTGATCTTTCTTGTTTTATAAGTTCTGGGGCCGAAAGCTGAAACACCCAGCAAGATTAGTTTGTTTGCCTATACTGTTATAAAGAAATTGAACGTAGAGGGGGTGTATTTTAGGGACATATATACATCTCTTGAGGAAAAGAGGTCAACCTAAAGGCAATATAAGTTTAAAACAGATTTTCGTATGGTATTCTTGTATAGTAAAAATCACATTACAGCACTTGGTGAACAGTGTTTCAGGTGTTTTTCTTGACTTGAATCCTGCTGTGTTTACTGGCTCAGTATAACAGATAGATAGGACTTAAATAAACCTCTTGAGGAAAATAAAAACTAAAGGAAATTTAAGCTTAAAACTGATTTTCCTACGGTAATCTTGTATATAAAAATCACATTACAGCACTTGGCAAATAGCTTTTCAGGTGTTTTTCTTGACTTGAATCCTGCTGCATTTACTGGCTCAGTGTAACAGATAAATAGGACTTAAGTCTGAACATGAAACCTCATTCTGTTTTGGTTCATCTATAAATGCCAAGAAGAAATAGACTGTACCTCTTGGTTATCATGAGAACCACATTTCATTTCCATCCAAACTGCAATTGCTTGGGGTTCGGGAGGCCATCTGAGCTGTTCCTCTTTATTTCTTCTAAAATGTATTTTTTAATCTTACCGAGAATTGGCTTCATCTGGAAGTAAACATGTGGTAGCGCTTATATGACCGTTGAAAAATTACTGATGGGTTTATTTGTCTGGAGATGCTGATTTTTAAATAGCTTCCATAGCGTGTGTTGGAGGAAAACCATTACCCGTCTTGTGAAACTTGTCAACTATCAATGTTTAGATGAGTAAAATGTTCATAGTTCATACCTGTTCATTATTTGGACCATCCCATACTCTAATATTTGTGAAAGTCAAGTTCTGTTCATTAAGATTCAAATGAACATGGTCTTTACTGTTTAGAAACAACATTAACAGTGACACCTGTACAGGATTATTGGCTACAGATAGCTGTTATTTAATCAAATAGAGCTACTGAAGTGCAAAATTAGCAGGAAATGGTCCATGAATGACAACTGAATCCAAGTTCATAATTTGGGCAAATGTTTTTTTCTGACATGGAAATTAAAGAATGGCCACATAATAGAGTCATGTCAACCAGTTTTTTGCTACTCTTTCATGCTCCTGGTTTTGTGAATCATGTATCAGAATAGCATCAGCCTGTGGATTCACTTGCAAATGCACAACAGAAGCCTTCACTGCGCTCTGATTTTTATGTTTTACTAAGAGAGTGTTTTGAATGTGAGATTTGTGTTCTTCTTTTTCCCCTCTCTGTCTGATTGACAAGGGAGAGAGAAGTAAACTTATAGTTTTAAACTATGTATATGTCCAGTATTTGGCTCACACTTCTGTTTTGCTCATGGTTCATTCTTCATGAGGCAAAAAGAAAGGGAATATGTAAGTCTGTTGGCTGTATTTTTGGTCAGTGTTTGACCAGTCTCTGATGTGTCTTTTCTTTCAGGGGGCAGAGACTTTGACTCCCACCTTACAGTCAGACATGGAGATCAAGCATGGAGCCATCCAGATCCAGCAGGGTGAAAATGGAGAGGTTGTGCAGATACAGATGCCAGTCAACAGTGTGGGCAGCTGAGAGGACACAGCCAGCATTCAGAAACCAGCGATCTTGAGCCATGGATGATATAGGCCTAAAAGCATGAAGCTAATTTTGCAGGTTGGAAACAAAAAACTGGACCTTCAGCAATAATAACTTTCCCTTCCTATTGGTCAAGGAGCAGAATCCAAGCTTCAAAATCCACATTAGAGACAAACTAAAGGACACTGTTTTAAATGTTCTTTCAAAGAGTCTTCTTCTAAATTTAGCTAGTGCATCTTCTGGCAGAAGAAAAAATGAACACAGTGCAATTTGGTGCAAACAGCTTTTCAAGTCACTTGAGACACAAAAAAGTACTAACTGTGCAAAAGCAAATCTTGTTGAAAGGGTGCTACACTGAATTGTAGTTCCCCGTCTTTTTTCATTTTGTTGTGTCATTTATTTGAGTTTGTCTTCCTTTTTTCCATATTGAACGTACTTTACTGTGCGTAGAAGAGTAGGGGAAAGCTTATGGATAGATAAAGTAATGGATTCATTCAAAGGTTAGGACATTTTTTTGTTTACTTAATGGGATTTCTTTAAGTGAATAAACACACTTTTTGTTGTTTGCTAAGGGAGACAGATACTCTCCATGTTTCCTGACATTTATTCTGTTTGGCATGAACACTGGTCAGACCTACAGTATATTGAGGAGACAGGGCAGTTTAACCTACTTTCTCCACTAGTTGTGCTGAAAAATGTGTACGAAATTACAAGGCTTTATCTACATGAAGCGGTGCACTGAAAAGTTTGTCAGTTGTGGGTCCAATACAAGATAACTGAGGATGGTAATTTGTCATTTGCTATTCACCTACATTGTTTTTCTGAAAGAGGACTATAGTCTACACTGTACATCACTTGCCAACTAGTTGTTTCAAATTAAATTAGTTACAGTATTATCTTTTCACACTGCTATTTAATGGATTAAGTGACTCTGTGAGCAGTGAGCAAGGGCTCTGTGACTCAGGATCTGACCCTGTGGCTGGAAGGTTGTTGCTGGTTTGATCCCACGGCTGGCAGAGGAATCTACTCCGTTGGCCCCCTGAGCAAGGCCCTTAACCCCAACTGCTCCAGGGGCGCCGTATAAATGGCTGACCCTGTGCTCTGACCCCAAGCTTCTCTCCCCGTCTGTGTGTCTCATGGAGAGCAAGCTGAGGTCTGCGAAAAGACAAATTCCTAATACGAGAAATTGTATAGAGCATGGCCAATAAAGTGATAAAGTAAAGTAAAAGTAAAGTAAATTAATATTTTAATGTGAATACAGCAAAACAGTTTCACTTACTTCTAAAGCATTTAGTGAATCTCTTCCATGAATTTCTGCTGAACTGATATCAGAATTTCTGTTGGTCCTGAAAAATATTCGACTTTGCATATGATATTCTTATTATTCTTTCAGAAATTGATTCTCATTCATCAACATACATTCAAGTACTTATTAAAAAATGAAGGTTGCCATGACCCTGTGTTGTATGGAGACCTACAATTAACTGCTGTTATGTACAGTATAGGATACAATACAAACTCACACAGAAAGGGAAATTTCTGAGATGCACTGTTAAATAAATTTGCATGTGCTGGGGATCTCTTGGCTTAGTTTTAGGCACACATAAGCAAAGCAACTGATCATACAGTAGAGTCAGCAGAATTTCTTGTAATCTTGTGTATGATAGTAATATTGCACATACAGAAGTATTCTGTTTCGAAATCTAGGATTCTTTCTTGCTAAAAAGTTGTTCATAAGTTGCAGTTAGTCTGTAGGTTCTGAGAGATTTACAGTTCAGTTTGAATGATCTGATCAAACGTTATTTTGTAAATCAATCTCAGAAGTTCTTGACAAACATATCAACTGCTAGCAAAACGTGAAATGCGTCTCCTGATAAAAGTCAGTTTGGGTATTCTGCAACTGAAATATTTAACTGTGAACAATAGATATTTTACAGAAAAGACTCCTAAGCATCTGTGATAAATAAATAAGGGAGAGAGGAAAAACATCTACAGTATAGCAAAGATAACCCTAACAGTTTCTTGATTTACAGTAGCCTGTAAATTTTCTGTTCATTGTTTAGTTCCTGACAAGTGTTTCTACAATCAGCCATTTGTAAAAAGATCTCCCTGAAAAAACAAAACACCCCAAATATATTTGGCGTTTCTTTTAGTAATGTACACACTATGTTATCAACCAGAACTGTTTGAACAAGAGACAAAAGATTGCTGATCACAGAATATTTCACAGCACTGAGACCCATCGTTAGCCTTAGCGACTGCTTGCAATGACTTATTGGACGTTTTACTCCCTTTTGATTGACCAGGTGACCAGGGAAGCGGTATGTCTTTCCTCTTGCAGGTTCCACATCGCTGTGACCCTTATCATGAACAGGGGGCTTTCAGATAATGAATCAAATCAACGCCTTGTTTAAACTTACAGCTACAACTTCCTGCCAGGGAGGAAAGAGGGCATGCAGACATGGTCCTGTGACACGCACACCTGTCAGAGTGGTTTACTTTTTGACTTCTCCAAATGCCAGCCCGCCTTATAGGAGAGTCAGCGTCAGTTTTAGGGGCGGCGTGACTCTCGCCAATGTGACTGCGAGACTGCACACACCCAGGAAGTCCCAGTCGTGGCTTTTTTTGTTGAAACTTGAAAACATCCTACAGTAGCTACCCTGCGGTGGTCAGTCTCTGCCGGTTTGTAAAATGTTAATCACAGTTAATGGCCCAGGTTTCAACCCGCAACAGCTGGTGCAGCTTAACCTGCTGTCTGAGTAAACGCGCACCTTGACTGGTTGATTAAGTGTGGAGCTCATGACATTATTTTACTGCCTTGCAGTGCTGCTTGCATGTACTGTATTAGGTTGAGATCCTAGGAGGCCTGCTGTCGAGCTGAGGGCCTTTGACAGGTAATGACCATGTTATTAACGGCTATGAGATAAAACACGCACAGTCTGAAAGAATACATTACTGATAGAAGTGCACTGTAAGGGATTCCTGATATGATACAACCATGGAGTTTGTTTATATGAAATTATACCCATGCTGAATTAATAAGTGCCCTGTGCATTAGGCAGCTGTGCAAACATTGCATAGCACAGATGCTGAATAAACAAACTTTGTTTCAGAGGAATAGACTTTGCTTTGCTTTAGAGATTTATTGTTTTCAGGGACATATTTACTCAGATAAATACCCCTGTCAGATTGAAAGCCACTGACTTCCAGACTTCTCTATTCCATTAATTCCATATCCTGTTACAGTTTCAGTGGTTTTTGTTTAATACACACATTTTAAATGTTGTTTTAAAGTACATAGTCTTCCTAATTAAACAGTAGTTGGTGTGCTGATTACTTTTTCTTTACCCTCCATTGGAAGGGCTGGATCGGGGTTGCAGCAATGCAAACCAGACTGGTCCTCTAGTTTGTCTCTTAAAAATGAAATTGGGCACAGCTGATGCACTCAAGACCGCCCCACTTAGCTTTGCAGGCCTTAAACTTGAAATGCAAGTGTCGCAATGAGACTTGTCACCCAGTACCTTCACTCACAAAGAAAAGTAATGTTTCTGACAACTTCCACGCCTCATAAACATGCCAACAGTTCGCAAATCCCATTTTGCATCAGTGACAGCGTGACTGTACTATTATCCGTTTAACTTAATCATCTCCCCTGTTTGGAGTGGGAGTAATTTCTCTGTATTTTCTGTTAATGATGTACCTGAGTGTTTCTAAACCCCTGATAGATATGCTGGACAGGATGTCATGCTGCAGAGATATCCAGAAAAATTCTGCTCTCCCTGATTTTGTGTGAACCCGTGCTGTCAAGCACAGAACATACACATACAGTAGGTATAAAATAAAGGATTAATTTGACATGTTAACACTGTGTTATAGGAAACCTAGCCATCAGTTGAAAGATGGATTCAAATTAATGCTGTTGAGTTGCCATAATGTAAGCAGTCCTATGATAGTAAAATAAAACACTAAAATGTCAGAGATCACCAGTTTGCATCACAAACTATCTGTCATTCACCCTGAATAGTTCAACTCCCTCAGATAAAAAGAAAGGCTGTCACATAAATGTATTTAACAATTTCAATCCTGTTTTGAATAACACTTATCTTATCTTATGTGGCTTTATTAAGTGTTATTAATCAAATAGTCAGATGTTTTACAGGTCTAGCACATACTAGTACAACAGATGTGGCATTAAAAAATCTTATTTGTTAATTGTTCTCTTCAGTGTTTCTAAAGAAAGAAAAGGGTACAGTACACGATCAGTAAAAATGAAGTAATAGTGCTTTATGTAGTGCTTTATGTTTGCCATCTTTTAAAAAGTCTTTGCAGAGTGAATTTAATATTTTGTGTAAATTGTTTCTAAAAATTAAAAAAGTTAATTAAAGTTGTTTTATAAAGTTCAATTCATATTACACCTCAACTAATCTTTAATATTTAACCAATGTTCATATTAAATTCAGAAGAAATTGAGGGATAGCTCATAAGTTTCCTGAAGCTGAAAACTATAAAACATGGACTGGCCGGAAAGGAATGGAAAAAATGAGAATGATAGCACACAATCAAACCATGTTATTCACTTCTTGAGAAATGGAGTAAAAACCTATGGGCACTCTCTTGTGGGCACCATTTGTTGGCCTGAGACTCAGTGAAATACCTCTAATTGCATCATCGAAAAAAAGGACCTTGAATTGCTCTGCAAAAGTCATCATAGACATCAAAATCATTTCAAAGCAGATGTCTGTGTTTTGGAAGGTTTTCAAGGTCTAAGGGCAGTAATGTGGATGGTAGTTAGGGTTCTGCACTTGGGACTAAAAGGTTGTGGGTTCAAATCCTTGGTGAGTTACTGCTATTGTCCCCTTGATCAAAGTACTTCAGTTGCACTAGTAGAATCTCTAGCTGTTTGAATGCGTGCAAATGTTAGTTATTTTGGATAGAATTATCAGCCAAATAAATTAGTAATTAGGTCACGTTTGGAAGTGGAAAAATGCTAACTTTGTTTGTGGTCAGCGCACAGACACACATCTCAGTCAGAATGGTTTTCATCAGAAAAAAAGGGAGCATGAAGAAGACAACACACATGTGGCCCGATGGTAGATGGGCCTTATGAAACACCCTGGTCTTGATGTTGTCATAGTTGTGGAAAGCTGGTGTTTTGACTGGGGCCATATGGGAAAATTGGACAATCTCACTCTTTTTGATAATGCTTGTTTTTGTAGTGCACTGCCCTCTAACAGTTTGGAAGAAAAGTTATTTGGTTGTTTTCTTTGTCCACTTCAGCTGAACTAAAGACCTTATAATTTGATCGGTTCAGATCCTCATTACTCCATTTTGTTTTATGCTGTACTTTAGAATGATGATGGATAGTTCCTGATCATCGACTTCCAAAAACCAAAAAGACTCCCATGCTCTGCACAATGTTTCAGTGCACCCACATTGCAAATCTTTTCTGTTATTGTTTGATAATGTCTTCAAAGTGTTTCACTTCCAAGAGGAAAGGCAGACAAAAAACATTTTATTTCATTCTTTTAAGTTGGAAAGAGCTGCATATTCTCTTAATTACTTTAATTGAAATATTTAAAACCGGTTGAAAACATCTAATTACTGAAATGTAATTTCAGCACTCTTCTGAATGTTACGATATTATGATGTGTAACATGCAGGACAATTGTGCATTCCAAAACAATGTATGTAGTTCTAGAACACAAATGCATTACAGGCATTGATTGTTGTCAGAATTGTATTAGACAAGAGACATGTTATGTTATTTCTGCTTAACATGAATTGGCTTTGTTGTCTTTGGTCCCTAAACAGACACACTCTTCTCTCCAAGTAGATAATAAATCACCCTAATGTCTACAACAAACTGCACAGTGCGCCAAACAACACATGATAATATATTGGGTTTAATATCCTACTACAAACTACAGTGTTGCCTTAGAATAAAACTGGGAGGTCTCTGTTAGGAGGTTAATTATACTGATTTCCCCCGTGTAAATGGGATTAACTGAGATGACTTTAATTAATTATTGACATTACTTTAATAAACTAATTATTCGTGTATGGCCACTATTTTACACTTGAAACAATGTCATTTTTTGTCTTGAACCCTTTGGTCTTACAGTATGTATTTCAAGATCTTTTATGACTGAAAACATATTAGTCAGGTTTTCATATCATCACTGTGATGCTATGCTATACCTTGATACAGCAAAAATGGCACAAAATACCGTGTTTTTCTCCTCCACTCTCAGACAGAGACATTGGAACTGTCTGCACATTTACAATCCTCAGTCGCACTGACCATATCTAGGATGCTCTTGGCAAGACACTCACATTCAACAAGTCTCTTTGGGAACTGGTGGCTGGTTTCGCAGACAAACAGACTGAAACCCAAAGGACCTGATACTGTCACTCTTTTATATAGTATACAGTATATCCCATGCTAGGGTCTCTTAACCTTCATAGTAACTACAGTATGTATCACTCTGAAAACATTGAAAGTAAGTCTGTCTCCTAAACCGTTCCTCTTGTTCTCATATTAAAAATGACAAAATACAAAACACTGGGGAACACTGAGAATCAAGATTATAACATGATGCTTCATGTGTTAGAACAATATTATTCTGACTTTTAAAATTATACTTCTAGCAAAAACATAATGAGTTCTTCCTGTTTTGGGGCACTTTGAAATTGTCAATTATGTTAGGATGTTGAAGTGCATAGCACATTTTTGGACCACAATAAAATATTAAAAGTCAAAATATACAGTGGTCAGGTTCCAAGAAAATAAATCAACACTTCTTAATCTTTTTTAATCTTCCAAAACAAGCCTTTTAGGGAGCTAGGGTATTTATGAAATTGGCGTTTTTCCAAAAGCCAAGAAACACTTTTCCTCCTGTAATGTATAACAGTTTACATTTTTCGGATTTCACATCTTTTAATGTGGTTCATCCAGTGGTGATTCGTGAATATATTGTCCCAGATCATTACATTCAATTTGCATTTCTTTGCTCTGCTAGAAGCATCAGTCAGGAAAAATTCAGGCACAGGCAGCTAAAAAACTCCTGTCTAAGTCACTACGATAGGGGTCCTGGAGAGCCCAGTCCAGCAGTTTTCATGGGCATCATTCAAATCACCAATTTCTAAAGTCCATGAAGAAAAACTTAATGAGGCTCAATTAAACAGGTGGTGTTTTTAACAAGAAAAAAAAAGTTAATGAGAGATCTTCCATCCATTTAAGGGGGAGCTTAAGCCTATCCTGGCCAGCAACGGGCGCAAGGCAGGCTACACCCTGGACAGGATGCCAGGCCACTGCAGGGCACACACAGACACCAGGGCCAATTATCCCAGCAGCCAACATTGCAATGTCTGCTTGTCCCACTCTGAAGGACATTTCTCATGTCCATCATATCAATCCCATTTTCCTGTTAAGGCTCATTGTAGCAAACTAAAAGGACACCACTTGGGACTGAGGATTGGAAACACTTCTTTACATAAAGAGCTGCGGGTGTCTGCAACAAGCTCCCCTCCCAGACGGCTGTGGAGTGAACTCTGGGCTCCCTCCAGAGGTGTCTGGAAGACATTTATGTTCACTCAACTGTACTAAAGGCAACATGGTCTCCTCTCTTTGTAGATTCATTTTGTTACAGTATAGTATCAGGTGCAAGTAATACTAGAACCTGATACTATTCCATTGCAGGACTTTCACTAAGCTGAAATGATAATTAATTAGTTCGGGTGGGCAGCTCGACAGCATGCATAGGCTGCAAAGGAACAAGTAATAGGTTTATTCCATGCTGAAAAGAGAAGAAAGAAAACAACGTTTCGGCTGTGGAGCCTTCTTCGGGTGTTTAATTACGATTTACATTTTCCAGTGGGACAGATACTGCATGTTTCAGATTTAGGATATTCAAACACGACCATTTGATTGTAAACCTTCCTCCGCAAAAATCAAACATCTTTTCCTCGATGTTTGTACCGCGGCGTTTTTGAAGCAACATCGTGTAAAGGTATATTTACTGAATTCAGTGTGTTTGTTTTGTATTTGCGATTAAAACAAAACAATTCCCGAAAAAGCAGCATTACATAATGTTTTTATCATCCTGTACATCTCATAAATAAGGGTTCATTGGGAAGTGGTTCCTAATAGCGCAACTAAATACACAAATCATGAAACAATAACGTCCTGTTCAAGCAGGGATTTTTTTTGTTCACAAGCACAGGAAGATGCTAAATTCTTTCCATTCATACGACTTCACGCCTGTCAAAATGTTCAGGCACGAATCTACCACAACCTCTTGTCCTCACCTGAAATGTTCAGAGCAAGGCCACCTTGTAGCTTTGCAGTAGTCACAAGTAAAAGGTTATGAAGGATTGAAAAGTTTCACATGCAGCTGCAGCGACTCACTCCTGAAAACGGGGATTTTTTAAAAGAAATTCTGCCGAAACGTTGTGTTTTCTTTCTTCTCTTTTCAGGATGGAATGAACCTGTTACTTGTTCCTATGATCCTTAATTGTTTAATTAACCTAGTAGGTGTCTCATATATATTAGCATAAGATCATGCAAAAGACTTGCAATGGTACAGTATATGAAATCTAGGTTCTCTGATTTAGTTTACAGTGAGGAAAGATTCCGGATTCGGACACTCTGGCCTATGGTGTCATAATGGGGTCTCTCATTTCTTCCATTTTCACACTCCAAATGCATTGAGCAGCAGTAGCGTTTCCTTATTTTCATTTTTTCAACACCGGTTCAACGGAGCGAAAGTGCAATGTAACACCTACTGTATATGACATGGCTTTTCAAGCTGCACATGTAAGGGAATTCTCCATTCCTGAGCAACAATGTGAGCGAAGTGCTCTGCTCACCGGCGGTGCCGCACTGGTTAAACAGTTTTCGAGTGGGTGGGGAGGGATTCCCTAGCCCAAAGTGGGGACTACTCTCCGGATTGAGTGATAGGGATGCAAACAACTCTCAGCATCAAAACAGAGCAGAAAGTTATTCTGCAGCTAATCTGTAGCTCTTCGAAGTGTTACTGGCGGCAGTACAGGATTTTTTTTTAAAATCCTCGTTTTCAGGGGTGAGTCGCTGCAGCTGCATGCGAAACTTTTCAATCCTTTTGAAAACTTCATAACCTTTTACTTGTGACTACTGCAAAGCTACAAGGTGGCCTCGCTCTGAACCTTTCAGGTGAGGACAAGAGGTTGTGTGGTAGATTCGTGCTTGAACAATTTGACAGGCGTGAAGTCGTATGAATGGAAAGAATTTAGCATCTTCCTGTGCTTGTGAACAACAACAAAAATCCCTGCTTGAACAGGACGTTATTGTTTCATGATTTGTGTATTTAGTTGCGCTATTAGGAACCACTTCCCAATGAACCCTTACTTATGAGATGTACTGGATGAAAAAACATTATGTAATTCTGCTTTTTCCGGGATTGTTTTGTTTTAATCGCAAATACAAAACAAACACGCTGAATTCAGTAAAATACCTTTACACGATGTTGCTTCAAAAACGCCGCGGTACAAACCTCGAGGAAAAGATGTTTGATTTTTGCGGAGGAAGGTTTACAGTCAAATGGTCGTGTTTGAATATCCTAAATCTGAAACATGCAGTATCCGTCCCACTGAAAAATGTAAATCTAACTACAATTGAGGATATGCTTGAAGATATTACTGATGGCGGAGTGGTTACTTACAATAGGTGGATACTTTAATACATGTCCCAAAAACAATACAGCAAATTGCTTTTGCTTTTAAAGCGTATTGAGGTGTGGGTTTCCAGAATTCAATGTCCTGCGTGTTTAACTTTTAAATTTGCTTACCGATAAAAGAAAATAACAAATCGCCCGCGTGTGTTCTCAATGCAGGTGGTAAAAAGTGTTTTAACTCCTGCATTCCTTACTATTTTCTGGTATTTGTCCTAAATGGTCCAAACAAATAACAGGTGTTTTCATTTTCACAATGCAATTAATAATTATGCTGGAAGACGAGTGTAGTGTGCGCCGTAACTGTCTTCTGGTCTTGGCAAGCGACCGGGGTAAAGAGGATGTTTTTACGTTTCTTCCAGAGCATGAAACGTGCCAGCTGCTGGCAGCATTGTGAGGTCTTCTTTCATGTTGCAGCGTTTCCTCATCACACTAGGTAAAGACTAATGCCCGACCCTTCAGGAAGTTATAAAACATGGTTATTGTTTAGGATGTTTTAATCTGTTCTCAGCTAATGATAACAACGTGGTGATGCTGGTGATTTGTTTAAAGTAACAACCTCTTTAAAGGAACAGAAGAATTCAATAGTCTTGTATTTGTCAAACACGGTATACACATTTCCTAGTGATGCATTATACACTTCTTTTATGTATAGGAAACAAAAGCTATTTGCAGTTCACTGGACAATATCCTCAAGTCAAAGATATCAGCTGATCTGGGAGCTCCACAAAAGAAATCCTATCGGGCCTTCTAGGCACTTAGGTTCTGTTTCTTTGTTAAGGGACTGTCCTAACGTTT
This sequence comes from Lepisosteus oculatus, assembly GCF_040954835.1. Lineage (NCBI taxonomy): Eukaryota > Metazoa > Chordata > Actinopteri > Semionotiformes > Lepisosteidae > Lepisosteus > Lepisosteus oculatus. The sequence continues at coordinate 13,504,309 of NC_090715.1, forward strand.
AATAGCGTCTAGATGCTTGTGTAGAAAGCTGCCAGAGATGTGAGTATAGCCCTCGGGTTGATCATGTGTCAATAGTGTGTGTGGGAAGCTCACTTTCCTGCCTTAATTGAGACAGATAAACAACTTAGTCTATGTTCTCTTTAGAACAAAAGCTCTTGGGTCATATTGTTAGCTGTTGGATGACTTGCTGTGCCCACAATGTAGTTAACCTTCAAAGACTATTGGCAGACTACAGCAAATCTAATAGAGGGTGGCTACTACCTCCAAGTGGGGCTGACAATTCCAGATCTTTTGGGAAAAGGAAAAATGTTTCGGGGGGTTGCATATGACAGAAGGCCTTTATTATAATCAGTGCCGTATTTCCTGTAAAATCTGTTTGTGGTCAATTTGGGTTGTGTATAAGACCAATGCAGGTTCTAACACGCCTGTTAGGCATTTTTGTAAAATTATTTCCTCATTGGAGCTCTGATGCACAACATTTTCCAATTTTGTTTTCTTTTGCAATCGTCCATCCAGCGGTGGTCAGTGTACAATGGTTTTCACAGTATGTACTGTAAACATCCAAACAAGGCGTAAGAGCTTTCCGCAATATTATAAATATACATCTGTATCGCACAACAGAGGTTTTGAAGTATCCAATGACTTATGGAGTGACTTGGCAAGGATGGTGTGTCTTATTCATGTGGTTTCCCTGAGAAATTATACTTGAAAGTCACAAAAAGGTTGTAATTAAAAAAAAAAAACATTCAGGAAAAAAAAAACATGTTGCAGCTTGTCAGATATAATCCATATAAATTGGCCAGACATCAGCATTAGGTTTTATCACTATGCTGTTTTTCCTTCCCTCCATGAAGTTCCATACTGTAGGTGTTCTGTTATTGACTACACTTTTGTCTATGGTTGGTTTTAGAGGGTACATGTTTTGACAACAGAATAAAGCAGGAGTTAAATTGTATCTCATTCAACATGTAACTACACTGGTACACACTGTAGATAAAAAGCTTTGTCAGAACCTGAATGCAGAAACCATATCAAGTCATAGAAACAAATGTATTTGGAGTGCCAAGACCTTAAGCAGATCTATCATAAGCACCCTATCCAGTCCTAAAGCCTTCCTAGAGAAAACAGAACATGTTGAGTAGCTGTTATTCTTATGAGGCAACTTCCTTCCAAGTGTTTTTTTAAGCATTAAAGAGGGGACAGTGGGATGTTTTCAAAGAGGAGATACATGGTTATCTGTACAGGGATGCCAACATAACAACACACTGATAACGATGTCTTATTCTGTGTTGTTTGTTCATAAAGAATGATGGATTTGTTTGTATTGTCTATACTTTAATATTTGTTTACTATAGATCTTATGTAGTGTATCCAGATGGACCTCACTACACTGTGTTGGTTAATTTCACCCATGCCTTTGTTTTTGTTCAGAAAGTTCAACTGATAGTCTGTTTAATTTGTATGTTCATCTTTTGAATTTGTCCTCGAGGTTAAAGATGGTGTTAGGTAACTGTAATGTGAGGCTCATACAGTACTGTAGTTATTGTTAATGTGACGAGTGAAGCTTCACTGAAAGGCTGTGTCCACCTGGGTGATATGTGGCAGCTATTATCTGCCAGCAGCCCCCCTGCACAGCAGAAAGTGAAGTGAGAAACTGGAACTTAAGGGAAGGTTGTTCAAGACAGAGCAGAATTTAACCAGGACAAACCCTGCTCTTTCTAATAGTGGGAAAAGATCTTTAATGACTCAAGTAGTTGGCATGTGATGTCTGAAGAATGCTTTAAGAAGTGCCGAAGTGTATCTGGTCACTATGCTGGAGCGTTAGTTTGGACTGGAGGAAAGAGTGTCACCTACTGGTCCCCCTACACCAATAATACCACGCTTTCCCTGGAGGTCTTATTTCACTATATTGTTATTTATCTTTTATTTAGTGTATTGTAATACACCCCCTTTTGTACTGGAGCTCCATGATTGAGATGCATAACCTTTCTGGAGTGAATCTTAGGATCTTAAAAATGACCTTCATTATAACATTTAGTCTAGTCTGGATAGCTACAGTAGCTACAGTATATCTTCAATAGGGTTCTTTGAAGTCAGATAAAACTTAGACTGACTGTGTTCCTGAGCATCTTAAAATTAAAAATGTCCAACTGTCAAATTGCTGAGTGATTTTTAAGTGCTTATCCATTCTAACATAGAAGCGTATTTTGCTTTGAATTGTATTACCTACCTACTTTGTCTGAATTAATGACAACATGACAAAGTTTTCAGGATAAATGAAACAAATGGTCTGAAACCTGCTGTGAGACATGACTAAACAGAACTATGATGGGGTTCCAGATTGATAGTTGGCCTTGTTTCATACATAATCTCTATCTTCTGTTTTACAGAAAGAATGAATGTTTAGACGAGTTGACATGAAATAGCACTCATATCTTGAATGTGGCTTTGCAAAAAAAAACCTGCTTTATTCATGGAACGCTACACCTTAAAGCATCTGCCTGTCTATAATCTGAAAATCTAGGCAAGAAAGTGTGGTTTCAGCTTGTTCCATTAAGTTGTCATTTGCAGAATGTGTTACTAAAATATGGAAACCATGTGAAGCTTCTGTCAAACATACACATTAACATTTGTTAAAAAACGTTACCATATGACATTTGACTAAATGTTTAACAGTGCAGTGTGTGGGTTCTTCCAGTGTCAGGCTACACCTAAAAGTATTGCCTGTGCTTCTCTGGATCTCTGAAGGGTGTACGGTTTTACAAAGTGACAGGAAGTAATCCTAGGTTCGTTATTTCTGCTACCAAAGTCTCTCATTTGTTTTGATTTGAATGGCATTTTGGATTCGGCACTATGTTGTAATGGAGGAATTTTTAAAACTGTTGTTCAGTTTTATATGAAACAGAAGGTGAAACAAGATATAACCTTTCATTTTGAGGAAATAATTATTTTTGCCTTTGCTCTAATATCTTCATAATAATGTGTTTTTGGTACAGTTTTAGCCCTAGTATTAATCGCTGTGGAAGACAATGTTTTCCATGCTCATTTCCATGTATTATAAATTAGAGTAGTTCAGTTTTCTAAGATCCTCCTACAGTGGCTGAAGATCACCTCTGTGAAAACTTGAAAAGTGAAATTAGAAGCATTTAAATTACAGAAAGTATTTGCTGTTTTGATTTTCTTGAAACTCTCATGGACATTCGTTATACTCATTGCCTATTAAAAAAGTATGGACATGTCCATGTATGATCAAATTGTTTTTCTATCCTCATATTTACCTGAATATCATTGACAAAATATAATCACTGAATTGTATCCTATAATCCCCTTTTTGGGCTGACAGCCAGATTATAGGCTAAAGTACTGTATATTTCAGGTTTAGATCTGGATTGTTCCATGCAAAGTCAAAATATCCCTGTGGCATTTTAAGACAGTGCAGTACCTGTGTTTTTTTACTTGTACAGCTGGATCAATACTTCACAAATCCACAGTTATTATCTCAGTCATTATTTCAGTGTCATTTAAAAAAATAGTCATTCGAGTTGAAATTGCGTGGAATTGTAACTTAACAAGATAGATGCACAGCCCTGAAACTCCTGTGACTACCTACCTTAATACATTAGGTGCCTAGTAAAAGACCAGGCAAGGCCTCTTAGAGGTGATCTTTCTTAAGAAATATATACACATTGAATCATTTCTTTTTCATCTAGTCTGCTTGATTGATATTGTGGCACACATACTGCAGTGTTCTTTGACCAGCAATGCTCGAGTGATATGAGCCTTGAGTTTGTGAATTGGATGACTGGCTCATTCAGTCCAAAGTGTAAATTAGGGTCATGCTGATCCCACTTGAAAGTCTTTAAATCTGAAATTGACTAAGAACTGTTTTTTTTAATTGCAGACTTTTTCATTTTCTAGTTTTCTATTTAGTTTGAAACCTCCAGATGTATGTTTTTAGTATTTTTAATTTTGCATTCATGCAATGTGCATTTGCAAATCATAAGTGCCTCTAACACGTCTGTTCCTGAAGCCTTTCATCTTTCGACATGCTGCAAACTCTACAGTGCCTTCCAGGAGGTTCGGCACTAGTTGGAAGCATCTTTAGCCAACATCACTGTTTTGGGACAGTCCAGCTCATTAATCCCGAGCCTGCCTCTGTCAGCACTTTGTCAGTGTGCCAGTGCTGGGGTAACCCTGGTCACAGTCATCTTGTGCAGAAGATGCTCTCTTCTTCAGCTCAGTCATCTAGGCTCACTGCTGTAACCCTTAGACCAGTACCAAGGAAATAACAACAGTGTACACTGTACTTTCCTACAGCGTACAAACCTTTTCAGATTTTCCTTGTTTTACACACTGTGCATTCCGAATTTCTTCTTGTAACATTAGCACTGTTTGGAGAAGGGTTGTGGCACTCAATGAAAACACACCCAGCCCACAGACTCCTGGAAAGCTGTAGGGATCACCTATGCCCAACAGACTGTGCTCTGGCTGATTCAAGATTATCCATCCCCAGTCAAAATCCACCACCTGGGTAATACAATCTGCCATAGACATAGACAACTACTCAATCTGTAGGGAGCACCTTTACAAACAGAGTGATTGACTTTTCAGAGCTTTAACTACTCTGTTCTGTCACATCTTATCACAGCCCAGAATTCATGAGAATTTAACCTTTAAAACATGCTTTAAGATTTACACAATTGCAGTATTAACATGCTAAATTAGTTAGACGGTCAAGTACTATAACTGTTTTTTAGCATTCCAATGATAATCGTTATTCTGTCTAACCCATAGTCAATGAGCAATCATCTCTTTAACATTCTTCTTTAAAAACGAGTGATTTAAGAATTTCAGAAGGCAGAGTCTTAGTTTTTATAGCATATAATTAGTTACTAGTTTTAATGTTTAGTGATGTCAAAAGCCTGGGAAATTGCTGTAGCCTTATTTCCACTTTTGTTTTTGATTAAACAGCTGAATTTTGTGTTCTTATTTTCGTGCATCTTCATTCGGTTTTAGGCATGTCCTCATGAGTGATGATATTTGCACTACTTGACTTTCCTGTTTACTGTGTCATGTTCAGCCTTACATCTGGCTTTTATTGCTCTTTTCTTTTCTGTTATGATTCTATTCAAGATGAGATGTACTCATAGCCTGGAATGCACTGACAAATAATTGTATCATGTTATAAAGGGCTGATGGGACTTATAATTATGAGAAAGCCTAGCTAGTCTTTTTCCTTGTCTCTCCCTGGAAGTCCTGAGCATTTCCCAGGATGTTCAGCACAAATCTTTAGCACCCCATGCAGCTCATGAGGGTCATCTTCAGCCTGTTTAATCTGGGATTTCTATTTCTTAACTGAACTAATGATGAACTTCATTTTTTCACGAAAATCAAATTAATCATATAAATGGAAGTGGAAAATGTCTATACCTATTTAACATCCCGAAAATGCTGCAGGATGAAAGACTTTAGTTTGCTTGTTTTGCAGTGATCCTTTATGCACTTGGTGCATGATGGTTGGAACTGAAGGACAAGGATTTCTTCACCAAAAATTCTCCTGGTTCATTTTTATTGGACTGCAGGATCAGGCTCTTCCCTTTATTTATAAACGGAGTTAATTCTGACATGGGAGAAATAGCTTGTTTTGTAAAGCAGGGTGGTCAAGGTTTTTTTTAGCTGCAATTTCCAAATGTCTAGGCAAAATATAATTTTTCAGTTATCATTGTTATGATTATGAGCATGATTATTTGTGCTAAGCTATGCCATGGGCTGCTTGCTGCAGCAGAAGCATAAAAGTTATGATTAAAAATGCAAACATAGTTTTCTATGTAATGTTTATGAGAGTAGAATGAAGACTTTGGTCTTTCACTAAAAGCCCTATTCTTACCAATTCAAAAGATCTCAATCACAGCTCACCTTGGAAGACCGATTGATCAGCATTTCGACATGCAGATGTCTTGCAGTGGATTTCTATAGGTCCCTTTAGAGGAGGTTAATTCTTTCTTTTTTTTTTGAAGTCAGGACAGCTCAAGTTTTAATAATCTGACCTGCCTTTCTTGAGTGTGTGTCAGATTCTTTGAGCACATAATGTCCCAGACAGAAGCTACAAGTTCTCTTTGAGTTTGGCAGGATTTAGACTTAGATTATTATTCTTTCTACAAACATGTGGTTCAGTTAACTTTCGTTTGTTGTTTTTTGTGTGTAGAGAACCATATACAGTTCAAGAAAGCAGAAGATCTAATAAGTATAGGTGTGGTTTGCAAGAAAATAAATTATTATTATAAACAGTAGTAATGTATATTATTTGACACATTATAGTGCATATAAATGAGATGTCAATTTTGCATTGTTAAATGTACTGTACCATCTAGCATTTTTCCAATTATTGAGGTATACCTATATTTCTTTTCAGTATTAATGACATTTTATACTTGACATTTTCACTATGCAAAAAACAACTTCTTTAGACTGAATCTCAGAAAATCCTTTTGAGCAGAAGTACACAGAGACCATAAATGCCACATGTCCACATTAGAAGTCTGTTAGATATTGTCACGTTTTCAGTATGCATTTGCACTTGCCCAAGTATGCAAAGTATCACTCTAAGCTAAAGGCATATTTTAATACAATGTTTTCAGTCATGTTGTGTGTTTCATTTGCAGTTTTCTGAAGTTTCAAAAGGAGATCATTCGATTACGTTTTTGTTTTTATATGGCATCAACTGAAAGATTTTATTTGTATTTCCCTCAATAAATGTTATGTAGGGTTGAAGTTGGTTACACCAACCCTTCAGCAATATGAAACCTTTCCTCAAAATATCACTTTGATATTTCTAGGGGCTCTCCTCAGGGATACTCACTTTGACTTGTCCTTTGTAACCACTATCTCAAGCTGAATGTCACTCTCCTGTTTCTACTCCTGTTTTCATTAATACTCATTGCATATCCCTGTGTGCTGATCATGTACTGTATGCAGACGATGTCTCCCATTCCATGTCTCTTCAGCTCTCTACAATGAGAGTCAGAAGAAACATATCACTTACAACTGCAACAGATTCAAAAATTTACACTTTGACACAGGTAAATCCATTACACTGATGAATAATTGTCATCAACAGGAGGTCTGCCATCGCAGTAACAGTTCAGCAGTGTGTGTATCCTATTGAGGAAGCAGTACAACACACTTGCAGGTTGGAGATGCTGTCTTGTGGCATCTTGTGGAATCTAGACAAACAAAGTGTATACCTTGTCACTGGTCTCTGTGCCCTAAATACAAAATTACATTTTGAATGCTTGCAATTTTTTCTCTAAGAATCAACCTCTATACCTGTATTTAACTGTGTTATACATGTATTTTTGACACAACCCCACCTGTTAATGGACAAATGGATGGTTGAACATTTGCAAGTATTTTTTAACGAAGCCAATATGCATTCATTTGTCAAAGAGATTTGCAAGGCAAGGATTTTGTTCAAATGCTCGAGTGAAGAGGAGAGAGGCGATTTGGAGTTGCTTTAATTTTTTTAAAGCTATCTCGCTTAGAAAGCAGGTCCTTTTATCTTCAAGCAGTCAATAAGATATAAAATCTTTGCTCAAGGAGGGTGCAAATAAAAACAAAGATTCGATACTTTAAGATAGAGACGCTGTATGTCCCTTCTTTGCCTTCCAGGTTTTTTGGAGAAAAATATGGTTGTCGTTGTGGTTGTTGTTTTAATATTTATTTGTTGCAATATTAAGTTGCTAGTTCTTTCTCTTTTAAGACATTGGAGAGGTATTTAAAATAGAAGTATTTTTTTTTGTGAACTGCACAAACTGTGCACAAACTGTGTCTTAAGTTTTGGAGAACAACATTTATATTTAAATAGTATGTTATTGCTTTCACTGCAGGTGGACAATGAAAATATAGGTTAAAGGGGAAAAACACACAAAAAACAACGTCCTCATAAAGTCCTAAAGGGGAGAAGGAAAATTAATTAAAGTAGCATAGGAAGAGGTAATGCCCTTCAGAAGGTCAGGAGGTCAAGGGGGCGATGACCTCACTATGGCAGAGGTGTTAGGAACAGGATGAAGCTGTGCCTGACGCTGCCTCAGATTGGAAACACACCTTTAGTTTTATCACTGCGAACAAGGAGCAGCCAGGAGACAGACTCCTCTGATTGCAAACACATGGCCATCCACCAGCAGAGCTTGCTCCTTCCCAGACACTGCCTCTGTAAGGCGTAAATGAAGGCAAGGGGGAAAAAAAAGCCGAGCGTGGTTTTAATTAGTCTGTTTGTGTTCATCTCACTCTCAAACCTGGCAACGATATCATTCTTTAAAATTTGTTGCTTTTTCTCTGATTGTGCCCCAAGAAATGATCGGTTCCATATTCAGCAGACACAGTTTCTGCTGGTGCACTGAGAAAAGTAAACATGTCATTTGTAATTAAAATAACAGATCGGTGACAATATTGGGGTTGAGTCCCTCCTATTTGTAATGGATGAGTGGTTGTGACTTGAAACCAGTTGGAAGATGACTTTGGATTGGTTGAAGAAGGTGCATTTTGTTTGTTGTTTTGTACATCAAATACTGTAAAAAGAACATACTGCATATGAAACAAACAACCTTACCTCCACTCACTTTAACATGTTGTATCTTATTTTCCAAGTTGTTGAGGACCATCCTTATACTGAAGGCAAATTAGTCTCCATCAATGTCCCTGAGAGATACAAATGAACCCACGGTAATACGAAACCCACCCATCAGTAAGCGACCAAGCAATGAAACTGCTACTGTACAATCCCACTATTGTTCATTTTATCATTTTTTCTTTAGCTGGTATTTTCAAATGGTTTCCTGTATTTGTGAAGTAAGCTGTTCAGCAAAGGAGGCAAGGACAGCGACAAAGAAATAAAACAGAAGTATCTGGCTGGAGGTGTCCTCGATCATTTCATCAAGGCTGTGTGCGTGCACAGGGATTGTAATGTTAAAACGAAACTGCAGGTGAATAATGTGAATAACTAGATATGATGAGGACTAACTAGAGTAGAAGTGGCAGCAGAGGGCGATCTGAAGAAAGACATCCACAGATGAACAGAACAGAAAAGATTCTCGGTCAAGTGGCTGGGCACATGTGGAGAACAGTGATGAGCCAGGGTGGTGGAGAGGTGAATACCAGCTGGAAGACCAAAGGCGAGGCAGAAGGCAGAAGAAGAGAAAGAATAGGCAAGAATCCAACAACCGGAGATTAGAAGTTTCAAAGAGAAGACAGAGGCTATAATATGAAACACTCATGTGTTTTGGGTGGTTGAATAGGAGGGAAAAATAATCAAATTAATTCAGAGCTGAGTTTTTATTATAGCATATTAGGAATGATTTTCATACACATACCGTAGTAGGACTTTCTAATGAAAAGATCTATTACAAAACAAAAAGTAGCTGGTGAAGTCAGAGCTGGAGCAGGCATGTTGTAATATTGCTTTTCTCCATAATAAAAACAGATTTGGTGCTTTGTTCATTGTCAGGCTTTTGGACGAGGAAGTGTTCACCGTGAATTAAGATCATTTCACGGATTACAATACGTGCATTTTGATGTCACTGGTAGAAGGTTTCCATTTCTCATCTTGACCTCTAACTGTGTATGTTGTGTGTTTTTTCCAAGTGAATTCTGTTTGACATCACAAAATCTAGAGCTAGCTTTCTCCTTATTCTCAGAAAGAGATTACATATTTTGGAAAGTGTGCACATTTTTGTTTGAATGATGAATTGTTGCGAAAATGCGGGTTAAAAAAAATTAGTAAATGCTGAAGGCCTATGGAACTAAATGGAGGTCTTGTTCAGCCGTGATGATTTAATCAGTGGATGTTATTAATGGAGTGTTAACGTGGCACAATTCCACTTTTGTTTGGAACATTATTAGAAGATTTTAAAAAAGGAACAATATTTGTATGACAAACACATGACTCAATGGATGTTTTGGATATGAGGAAATCCAGGGAAATTAAGGTGGTAACGAATGCAAAAGTTGATCATGAGCTCATTTTTATTTTTTGGCTGAGTGAAGGCTGAAATGTTCAGTAGGTGGATTTAGATCAAATAAATAGGGATTACGTTCTGTACCTCATTTTTCATGTTGTGGCTAATTTTCTGAGGTACAGCAATATTCTTCTGAGTTAAGAAGTACTTGACGTATTAAAAGTATGTGAAATACTGTACTATTACTAATGGAAGAAAGCACAAACAAAACATTTCATTTAAGTTGAACAACAAAGGGTATACTTACCTAATCCAATTCTTTTCACACTTAAATGATATGTGCAGTATGTCCAATAATCCAATTTATTGAGCCAGATTTCTGTAGATAAAATAAAAAAAAATATTTTCTCTTCTTGCTATTAATCAGAGAAGCGACTGCAAACCATGATAAAAAGAAAGGGCATTTTCATAATGTGTTAATAAGAGTTTCTTATTATCTTCTAGGGTTTGCTTGTCCCAGTATTAATTCAATATTAATTGTCCCCGTATTCATGAGATATACATAGATTGTAATGACATTGCTTTTTTGGCAGGTTTTACTTTTATTACAGCTCTTTTATTGTTATATTTAAGTGAGATTTTTTCGCAGTGAAAAAGAAGGCTCCACGGCCGAAATGTTACGTTTTCTTTTATCTCTTTTCAGCATGGAATAAACCTATTACTTGTATTGTATTTGTGTAATTTATTTACCACATTAATAATGAACCAACCATATTGACAAACTCCAGCAATTCCTCCTGGTATTAGATGCTTAAATAGCAGAAAATGACATACATGCAACTATGTAAACATGCTTTCCAAGGCAGGCCAGTAATTGAAGAAATCCAGTTAGAGTATAAAGTATAAAACCATAATTAGTGATTCATGTTTGTGCAACTCATCCATTCATTTTGTTTGGTATTGTGAGATACTGTGTACTGTATGATAAAGTACTGTTCTGCGCCCCTGACACGATGGCATACTTAAGCATACGTTGAATAATTCTAAAACTAAGTCCAGGTGAACTTGAACTTGAAACTTTATTGCCATATGTAACCAGTACCTGTACTGGTACAATGGAAATTTTACTAATAGAAAGTCTTTCGATTGTTAAAATCAAGTGTACAACACAAAGTGCAGACAGTGCATCAAGACCATATACAAACAAACAGTAGACAATATACGAGTAAACAAGTAAACAGTTCGAATGTAAACAATTTAGACATGTGAACAATGACTGCAGATATGCAATCAATAAATTATAATGAGGTAGATTGTGTAGGTGTGGTCCGAGGGGCATGGCCAAATGTGTTCGCCAATCACACTGCTTGTGGGTAGAAGCTATTGAAGAATCTGGTGTAAGTGTCAATATGCTCTTGTATCTCTTGCCTGAGGGCATTTGGAGATTCATTTCACACTCACAAAAGTAAAATGAAAGATGAACAAGAAGTCTTCATATGTTGGAGAAATGAGAACAGGACTACGAGCTAAGTGGTTGGGCAGAGATCACAAAGAGTATTTGAGAACGTGGTAAAAAGGGTGGTTAAAATGATGGAAAAATGGGCAATTATATTCCAGGGGAAGCAATCTGTAAATAATTGGAAAGTTTTAGAAAAACATTAGTCAGTCTTTTAGTGATGGGGAATATGTGAACCAACTTGAAGGATAATTTTGGTTTCTTAAAGTTTTTGTAAGAGTTTTGGAAACCCTGTGAGATGACGTAGATACGAAGTCAGTGTAAATATGGTGGGGACGTTTAAAATGAGAAATTATTGCTTTGGAGAGATCTTTGATTCTCATGGCTTTGGATCAATGCTAGTAATTCTGAGGTTATTTTCAGGTGTCCATCAAAGCTAATAAAAATGTAAAGGGATAATTCTAAGTAATTACTGTAGCTTTCTGGGTTCTCTGTCCAAATGTAGAAGCTGAGTACTCCAGGAACTTTTAAACAAGTTATTTACTTATAGCTAATTCCAACCTCTTGTGATTATATTATTGATACTTTTTTATATCAACAGTTGCAATGAGAGGAGTTCATATACCCCTCTAACTTGTTTAGAAATGTGGTCATTTCTATAAAACATTTAGAGTTAGTGACTAGAATTCCACCAGTAGCCAGAATGATAAAATATTAATTAATCCGTTTTCACTTACTGCTCAGTTTAGTACAGTGGTGTGGTATGATTATTGTTCTACATAGTTTTTTTTGTTGTTGTTGTTGTGTTCACCTTTGAGCTTCAGATATATTCTTAGGGAGGAATAATGTAAGCTGTCAGTTACAAGTTCTGTCAGCAGCATCAGTCACTGTATCTTGACATGTACATCTGCCCCCGGTTTGAGAGCTTTGTTCCTGTGGTAGAATGACCGTGGTTGTGAAGTAAAATTCACATGTGCTTTCCAGATCAGCTCTCCCCAGGTGAAGTGTGCTGTGTGACCTCAACCAGATGAGTCCTCCTTTAATTCCATCCAGGCTCTGCCATCGTTTGATCAGCCTCACATTACCTGTTTTACAACATAAATAAATTAAATGTTCAGTCTGTTGAAAAGATGTTCCGTGTGAGAACCAGAAGAAATGTTCTCTTTGTTGGACAGAAATGCAGACACAACAGGTATTGAGCTGGTACAATTTGTGCTGGTAAAAACGCCTAACACTGCCAATATTGCCAGACAGCAAACTGAGAATTTCATATAAATTGGGATTACCTCACAGCAATTCATCTTCTATATCAGCATATGTACATGTTTCTATGAACGACGGCTCTTTGAAATCGTGTACAATGTACTTGCTGTGATTGGATAAAGTCAAGAAAAAGCTATTGCCTCAATGCAAAAAAATTAACAAAGATATGTTAAATCTTTGGATTTACTAAATGCATGACTGTCAACACATGACTCAAAATAAATGTAGTCAAATTCAAAGCTTACAGCAATGATTATTTTTTGCCTATAACACACAGCAGGCAGCATGATATAAGAAAAAATTAACCCTTACAAAAAAAACTGTGAATATAGAGAATTTGTAGGCCTATTATAAAGCCAGCCAAGCAGAAACTGTAGGGAGTCAACTTTTAAAATGTATTAATTCAAGGTGTTCAAAATAGGAATGTTACTGTCCAGGAGGTGTAAGCCATAACAATTTAATTGCAAATATTTCTTGCTGTTAATCAGACCCATGAATTTAATCAGTTTAACAAAGTTTCATCTTAAAAATTCTTCTTCCAGCCTGTATTAAAAAATGAGTTTCTGACCACAAAACTTTGCCTTGTGTATTCTGTTCACCTGTCAGTTTGGCCACCCAAGTATTTGTAAAAAATTGCAAAACAATGACTATTATAATATTATCATTATAATTATAGTAGTGTTATAAATGTATTTTCTGTGAAAATCTCGTCTAACATTCTGCATAGAAAGCAGTTCCATGTATTTTTGGTAAATCAGAATTGGGTGTTTGTTTCATCTAGTACAAAATAACAGTAAAAGTGCTCATCACAACCAAGTCAACACTATGCGCTATATTGCCTTTTTAATCTGAACTCGGCCTTAGGCTGCTCATCCTGTCAGGTCTTACGGCTTATTGAAACCTGTGCTGTGTTAGTTTGTTTTTAGTTTTTGGTAGTGTATACAATTGGAACAGTGCTTTATATGAACACCTAAAAGCTGATGTTAGCTGTTAACTAGAGCACAGACTATCCTGAAGTCTACTGTCTACTAAAGTGGCAGTGGCTTGGATTTGCCAGATCTATTGTTCTTAGCGAGGTTGTAGAAGGAGCTAGAAGAGAACCAGAGTTCTATGTGCTGGGTTGCCATGCAGCAGTGTCTCACCAGGTCCTGAGGGCTTTGTTCTCCAGCTGATGCCAGGTTTGCCAAGGGCACTTTGGGCCTTGCAAGTAGACTGGTACAGTAGCTCTTTTTCATCCCTCTTCTGCTGGAGAAGGGTCATTGTTGCAAAGAGTTGATAATAAATACATCAGTTCTGTTACCATTGTGCTTCATGTTTATTATGTGACACTATATAATTTGATGTGTGTCTCTAAGGTTCCTCTTTTGTAGACCTCAAATTACTGCCACGTATCCCAGCCTCTTAGGCAAATCTGTGTCAATTTATACAAGCTTCCTTTTTAAAGCCTTGGGTATGGGCTCTTCTCTTGAATTCAGCATCAGATGTATAGAGGGAATGCACAATTCCATTCCCTTTCCAAAACTAGCTGGAAATTAACAGGAGGACTGAAAATTCATTTTCTCTGATGAAATGATCAGTCGGAGCTCAAGAATGTATTAATCTGTGCCTTGGTGCTGTTGGCGTTTTGTTCCTCTTTCCTTTCTAGAAGGTGGAATAATGTTTAGCAGATTTGGAAACTGGCTCTGAATCCCCTCTGCTTCCAGGCGCACTCCCTGGTGGTCTGTTTCTTAGTCAATCAGAACTGTACAGTAGATATGCCACAGAAAACACTGCTCTGTTTCCTCTGTGGCATTCGCCAGCTGTATGTGTTGTTTTTGTTACACCTTGGCCATGTTCAGTGTGGATCTTTTTTTTCTCCTGAAGGTTGTCTCCTGTGAATACAAACCAGCAATTGCACAGTGCCATTTTGCTGAAACTAGGCTTTTCAATTAAGGATGTGTAATGTTAGATGGTCTGTTTATACACGTCAATGGTAATCATATCCATCAATTAATTCATCATCATCATCATCAGGAAAGTACTGTATCTTTATGCTGGTATAAATCAAAGCATCTATCCATCTAGTCACAAATTCCACAAGTGATCAATATCAGTATAGATCTAATTTCCACCTTTTCACAGAGTGAATGACATCTCAGATGAAGATCACATTCCTACCAATGGACCTCATTGGAAACGTATCCCAAGTCCTCCAAATCCTAAGGTCAATTGACCACTATAGCCAATGGGTCTAAGAAAGTTAACACGTCTAAGGATTTACACTGTACATACTGTATCTCCATTCTGAACATAATATGCCTCAGGGTTTGGGTTCATGCCTAAAATTCCTTAAGTATTAAACAGGATAATTTTCACATTGCATTGCTTTCCAATGCATTACAAAGCAATTTTTAATTTTATGTTGGACTGTGGCCACAGCATATGGGCCCAGGTGGCTTGTTTACAGCACAGTGACCCCAGTCCGTTATATATTAACTTTATATGTAATAGCACAGGGACTCTGGGAGCTCTGCTTAGAGTACAGGGGACCCTAGGGCTATTTTTCATAGTAAAGGGGGCTAAATAGCCTCTATTCAACTTATAAGGACTCAAGAGCCATGTTTTTCAACCCTTTGTCCATGGACTGGCACGAGGCCCTGGAGCAATGCTGTCTGGACCCTGCCAGACAGCCTTAAGTTAACATTACCGATTTAAATTAGAGTTGGTCCCAGGTACAACAAAGATTGAGAAACACAGCCCTAGAGATCTTTATGTAATAAAAGCAGTCTGTTGGTTGTGAGCGCCTGACTTCAGTCCAGATTACAGTACAATAACTACTTAAGTGTGATTGGTGCAGATATATCCTTAGGTCAGACATGAGAAAAAGGATAGACTAAAAGCTTCTATCCCAACAACTAGGAGATACGGTACAGTAGTTCGATGAGAGCAACGGTACGTTGTGCTTGATGGCCAATCATCTCCCTACTTTTGGTACCATCCACTGTCCAATTCAGTTAGTTAGGCATTTTAACCAGTGTGAAAACATCAACTGGTTTACTTAGATTTCATTGGAGTAGCTGGAAGATTTTGGTCTCCTTCCCCACTGTGGTCAAGACAAGTCATGAATTCACAAGTGAATGAATGAATTCAAATATGAACTTTTCTGGTGATGCAATTCAATGTAGAGGAACATTTTGAGTTGCTTACAATAAGCCTATACAACTTGTGAGCTAAATGTAGGCCTTCATAGCAGAGAATGAACTGAGACTCCCAGAGAGTGTCTGATGGTGACTCAGGACAGAACTACTCTCCTTTACCCTGTCTTCCTTAAACATCCTTTTGGAATAATAGTTGTTTCTGAGGGATTTCTGTCAGACGTTTTTTTGCTGAGCGTTGTAGACACTTTTTCTGCTGAAATACACTGCATTATTGTCATCATATAAAGTTGTTTTTTCAGATATTCAAAATATTTTTGGGGAAAATAAACAATGCATTTTCTGGATGAAATGATATTTGAACAAATGCTCTTATTGATATAAAATGAACTGTATTGAACTCTCCAGGAACTCCATCCAGCTGTACTGCCACGTTTTAAAAAAAAAAGAGATGCTATGGTCCTCATTTAGAGTGATTGGGAGAACATATGAATCTCGGTTTATAAAATGCAGCTTTAGAATATGAAGCCTATTTCAATTGCTTTCTTTAGGCGATCTTTAAAATATAAAGTACATAGACTGGGGTCTCTAAAAAAGAGACCTGCACAAGGTTAAACCATTATTTTCTTTTTCCTTTTCCCATGTTGAAAGCACATTTGTTTGTACTTATTATGCCGCAGCCCCTTTTTGTTCAGTTCATGCTGTTGATACCACTGCATGTCCATGGACCCCCAGTTGGCCTTCCTTGGTTTGATGTGATGTATTGACCCTATGCCAGGATTTACATGACTTAGTCATGTGTCATGATTCTGCTGATAAGGAAGCTGTGTGGAATTTCAGCAGGCCCTGGCTGGTTATAGTGACTGGAAGTGTCCTGCGTACAACCATTTGGTGGTTAATTTTAAGTTTAATGGGGTCGCATAGAGTTTGGGGTTTCTTGTCTGATCTTCAATTTCCCTATCTCTGTGGCTCTGAGATGGAATAGTATCCCGTTCAGAGAGGGGGGTAGTTGTGTAATTCCAGTCCCAGCATGCTGCCTGTAGTTTCTGGGATGGGCTGTGATTTTCAAAGCACTCGCCCAGAGAAGTGTCTTCCTGATGATGTACGCATGGAGAGATGGTTAATTCAACCTGCTACTCATTAACATTAATTGAAAAAGTTGCACTGAGCCACAACAGATAAGTGTTTAGTTCTGGAAGATTATTACTATATAAGCATGTTTGTATTTGTGTATATTAACAATGTGTAAATAGGACATACACACTAATCAGACACAAGCCCCTGCTTCTTCCCACAGACGCCGACGCACGTCCTAATTATCCAACCACGTCCCTTGTCCTGCACCACACCTCCCGACCACCCACTACTTAAGGGCTCCTCTCCTACACCTCCTCACTCAGTATTAAGTTCGTACTTATAGAGCTCCCCTTCGTTAAAACCTCTTCTTCTGAGAAAACCATCGTCTTTAGAAATCCCGGCTTCTAGACCTACGCATCCTCCTGACCACAACTTTTGGCAACGTGACTCGGCTAAGTAGGCCCAGCTTCCACTCTCCACTAAATTTCCCTGTCGGTCATCTTTAGCTCAGCCCCGCATAGGGTCCAGTCCCCTTGCTTAACCCTCCAGCACCTTGCACATACCGTATTTTTTTTTTCCCTTGGATGCAAAGACACCTTCTTTTGTTGTGTATGTCACAATCCACACTTAAAAAAAAAAGCCTTGAACTTTATCTGTGCTTATGCTGACCTATGCTTGTACCTCTGGAATTTGCAGTCATGATTTATAAATTCTGATAACCTCTGTACAAGATTGGCAATCATAGGTAAAAATATACATGAAAACGCAATGTCAGGAAAGCAATAATTTCTTCAGTTTCAAAGGAAAACACGTCTGAGTAAAATCTCAGCAAGACATATACAGTTCATATTTTTAATATGCTCTGAAATGATTCATGATTGAAACTCATGCTGATCTCTGTGTTTTTCAAACACCACGGACAGATCTTTCATAACAATCACAGTGTGAGACAATTGAAAAATGGCATCAGATTGGCAGCATTTAGCATTAAGCTTTTTTCATTGTTGGTGCAGAAGGTTTGAATAAATAAAGGGGTAGAGCTGTGTGGCTTCAATACAAGACTAAATCCATCAAAAAGTGCTACTGCAGTGCCTTTATCCAAATATTAAACAAATACAGAGGAAGGCTGCTCCCTACTAATAGGAGGTTAGCGCTCCAGTTTCAATTGCTTGCTCATCACAACATCCATCCATCCATTTTTAACCACTTCTTCCAGTTCGGGGTCGTGTGGGAACAGTACATCAGTCCACTGTAGGACACACGCAGGCGCAGCCACACAATCACTCCTGGGCCACTGGAGGAAACCAGTGCACTTGGCAGAAACCCAAGCTCTATGCAGAGAGCACCCCGGGTCCAGAACTTTAATACAATACCAACACCAATGCCAACCACTGTGCCACTGTGCCACCTCGTCACAAACATGTCCATCTAATACATTATTCTTTGACTTGAAATAATAGCTGTGTCACCAGTTAGCTAACCATCCTTTGACCTTCTTTTCCCCTGATATTTATTTGCTTGTATCACTTACATCCCTTTTAAGTCATATGTTAGTGTACTAAGAACACAAGCACTTAAGTAGGTCATTCAACCCATCTCGCAAGTTTGGTAGCTACTATCTAACTGATCATATTAGTTAAGCACATCTGCATAACATGCATAACAAAATTCAGTAAAATGTAAACATTGCAGAGCGAGAGTGGAAGGGATAGTTGTGGTGTACCTGACAGGACCCTTAGATAAAACCCATGCCAGATCTGGGCCTTGGACCAGAATGGCATCTGGGGAGCCAAGAAAGCAGAGCCAGGTGAGTCTTCTTAAGCTGAGCACACCTGTGCTTTATAAATGGGAAAGGAAATGAGAGTGCAGAGGTGTGTTTCATTTTCTTTGTTTCTGTTTGTGGAAGTAAAAGTGTAAGTACTTCCAGTAAAAGCCCTGGATAAACATCAAGTTGGTGAGGAGATCTGGGAAGAGACGGTTTTGCCATGATGACAGTTACAGTAGGCACAGTTATGTTAATTTGAGGATAATAAACCATTAAAACTTCAGAATCCATTACATGAGCGTTCCTCAGTGGGGTCTTACCATATGGAAAAGGCTATTGAAAAGAATCCTATCAGCAGTTCTTGTACAGGAGTTAGGAAATGTAAGGGAGAACAGGCATGCATTCTTTGGTCATGCAATTCCCAGTTAAATGAATGCTCGTCTTGGTGATGTACAGGATAACCTCAATGCACTGGTTTCAAACTGACGTTTCTCACATTACAAATGACATGGGTAGCTTAATGGAACTTTAGTCATGTAAATTACATTTAAAATCTTCTGCAGAGAAATCGGTATATTCAGTCAGGTTTTCTACAGTGCAATTTTACTGTAATCTCTACAATTCTCTATACAGTACATCACAAAATACTAGGCAGTTGGCCTTTCCTTTTTTTAGATTTATGAATTGCACATTTGGCAGTCTTTATGAAAAAAGTGTAAATTTAATTCTTTGTGTTGTGCACTTTTAAATAGGTCATGTTTTTACTATGAAGTGCATTCATAGAGAACTCAAAACCAGTAATGGCATAGAGTCTTACACATTCAGGACAAGGATATAACATCAATCTACAGCTCCTCGGTCCCACTTGCATTGCACTATAGTCATATTTCCTATTGGTTTAGTGGAATTAGTCCACCACACATTTGCTTTGTCCACAGTTCACTAGATATGACCCAGATGTTGCCTGGAAATCATGGCTTTTGAGAAGTTTAAAATGCTGCATATATACTTCACATGGCTTATGTAA
The DNA here is from genome assembly GCF_040954835.1 of Lepisosteus oculatus. Classification (NCBI taxonomy): domain Eukaryota; kingdom Metazoa; phylum Chordata; class Actinopteri; order Semionotiformes; family Lepisosteidae; genus Lepisosteus; species Lepisosteus oculatus. The sequence continues at coordinate 13,523,984 of NC_090715.1, forward strand.
CTAATTTAACTACTGAAGTCTCAGGCAGTGCAATGTGTTCCATATGTGTATGTTCAAGTATACCAGTGTAGATATCTCATCTGTCTCCTTTTACAGTTACACAATAAATATATACCGCAAGGTTACACAGTGTATAATGTAAATGTAATATAGTTTGTAAACTAATCACATTTGTAGGTGATACTTAAATAGGAGGATAAATGAAGCTGTAGAAGCTACAAAGGAAATTTATAAAGACCTGGTAAATTAAAGACGGGACCAACACTTGGTAGATTATATTTAATGTAACGTGCGGAGAATTTATATTCAGGTAGTGAAATCATAAACTATATAGAATAATCCTGATAAAGCTGTCTTTGAAAACATCTTCGGTCCTGTACTACTAAAACAAAAATTTAAATCAAGTGCTTTGTTAACAGTGACACGATAGCTGCTAGAAAGACCTCATTTTGAATAATGTACCATTTTGGTCATCACATTCATAAACAGTTATGGCTGCTCTGAAATCAGTTTAGCTGAGTGACCAAATACAGTATGTGCCTGCACTGACAACCTTAGAGATCTGAGTTTTTAACCTTGAGAAGAGAAGATAATGCCCAAGACAAGACAATAACCAAGTGGAATTCTACAGAATCAACTGTGAAAAGCTGGATGCAAGTGGAAACTATGGGATCATGATTTAACTCTGAAAATCAGACAAAATGGATGAGATTCTTAGATCAATTACGTACCATCAATCTAAAGGAGCTGGATGGGCAGAATTATTTGGAATTTTCTTATGTTCAAACGTGTGTTGATTTCATACACTTCCAGACTGGATTGTAAAAAAAAGTGTTTTTTTAGTTTCTACCCCCGCCCTGACTGCCTGACTGCTGAAATTGATTGTTAAGTACAGTATGTGGGAACAAGCTGATCTAACAGGCAAAAAGTCATAACACTTTAATGTTTTTGCTCTGTTAGAAGAATTATTAGTCAACATCGTTATTTAACTGCATATTTAAAAAAGAATAGGGGGAATGGCATTCAACACAGCTTAGGAACATTCCAAACAGATTCGTTTTTGATTGGAAGTTGTTTCTTTTTTATGGCCCTGTTCACCTTGGTAAGTCTCAGTGGGCATTTCTTAGACAGCTGTCACAGCTTGACCATGTTCTGTGCCACGGAGGTTGGTTAAGATTTGGCACATGCAGTGTCCAGCATATGATCTCACGTTCTACTCTAAATTTTCCTGGAATGTCTTATCCTCAGTTCATTGTGTTTGAACTGGACAAAAGCTTTTGGCTCGCCTGATTTACTCTAAGAAACGAAAAAAATATTTAAGCTTACAACGGTATTCTCGCAATCGAAGTTCAAACATTTCTGTGAGAATTTCTGCCACAAAGAGTTTTAAAACTTAACAGAACTAGAACAAACCTTGAGCTCAGATGAAAGGCTAGTTTTTCTGGTATAGCTATGGACCAGTGAAGACTCGCCAATGATAAATTCCAGGTACATAATACATTTCCTTGATATTAAAAGTATTTGCACATTTTGGCCTTTGTCAGCTGTAGCAGTAGAACTCTGAACAAGAGTTGTGCAGATTGATATTTAGGACTAATTGCTTTCCTTAATGACTGTTGGATCATCTTTAACATTTAGTAAACAGCCAAACACTAGTAAACAAGACCGTTCTTTTCAAAACTGAGAAATGCTGTTCTGAAATGTAGATTGATGGACAGAGTTAGGTTTCCAGTTGGTTTTAGTTCAGCTGGAAAAAAGAAGGTATATTGTACTTTTCAAACCATGTGTAATTTGCGTCAATACCAACCTGTATTTCGGTACTTCAGTGTGGTATTAAAGAAACCAATTCTTTAATAATAACACTGTTTTTCATTACCAAATGTAAATTGTTTTCAGTAGTTTAATTATCTTAGATTCATTACAGTATATTTTATTAAATTATGCTGGAAATATGTTGGCATCTCAATGAGTAGTTAACAATCTGGCACCTTGTACTTTGTGCCTCTTTATAAAACTCTTGAGGGTATTATTGTTTTAAGAAAATAATCTAAATCAAGAATGCCTGAGACCCACTTAGCAACGAATGGTGTTGTTTCAGTTCAAGCAGGCATTGTAGTGAATAATCATTGTCAACTGCAGACTTAACTGCTTTTATTAGGCCTTATTTTGCTGTGGAAAATATATGCGAGCAATTAAACTCGAAATGTCTGAAGCCTTTTTTTAAAGCAAAATGGTAGCTTAAGTTTTGATTTGTTGGCTAGCCATTCTGTGCTCTTAAACGTTCTGTGTGATTTATAACGATGGTGTCTTGTTTCCTTTTCACTCTCAATTTGTTGTCTGCTTTGGAATGCTGTCGGGTGGTTACTGGATTGGAGATAAGATTCCCAATGTGGGTCATGGTTCAGAAACAAGATTTATATCAAATAAGCTTAAAAGGATTTGGCATCTCTTGATACTTATTACTTGACTTTCGGAAAAAAAACCTTGACGTTTGGGACTTATGGAAGAGATGCTGTCTTGCACTGTGGGAGCAGTGCAGTGATAGCCCGGGTTGATTTGTATTCAGTTTCATTGCTCTGCCAAAATGCAGAGAACAAGACAGGGTTCTATTCATCCAACTGGCTGCTTTTTTTGTGCTATGATGTGTGAATGTTCGTATACAACTTACAACCCCCATGTGTAAATATGCATAATAGGGTTGGGCAAGTTACAAAATCTAGATAGGATGCAGTTGAAGTGTTGTTGGGCCTCTGGACACCCGTCCTTGCTATTGTTTACAGAAAATGCTGCCACAGTGCCCAGGTCAGCATTTAATAATACAGTAGAGATGCACCTGAAGTCAGGGATTCGAAACTGCTTAGATGGCAGGAGTTGTGTTGACAAATGAAATGTTTTTTGTGTTCAAGATAATTTGTTGTTAACGACATTTTTTCTTCTGTTGAGATTTCTGTAGGAGACAAAGAGCAATTGACAGTTGACATTACCACATTCTGACTTGCCCTTTTGCACTCTTTCGGGAAGCCTCCTCAGTGGCTTGCTACACCATTATTACACTGCACTACACCACTACAAAATCACGTCAAGATGTGCCTCTGGCCCTCCCTCAATACAAGAAAGCTTATGCACGTTCACTTCTGTTGTCAGGCATCTAGGATTTTGAATGCAATTCTAGAAGATTTCAAAGAAGCAGAAAGTGGCATGTTTCTATGAGGTACTGCATTGAAGACACTTTAGTCTCCTAAACTTTTTTATAATACTCTGTCCCCTTTCCTAGAAGTGTGGTGTTAATGGGTTGTGGGTTCAGTTTCTGCAGCAGCTGTACGGTACCTTGACTTGCGGTACTTTACCCTCATTGATCCTGTCCACCCAGCTGTGTGAATGGGGACCAGAGCTTCTGGAGGATAATCCTTGCAATGGACCAATCTTCAGGGACGGGAGTTGGTGGCGGGTGTTTCATGTGTTGTCTTGTTGAAAAGCTATTGCCCAACGGACGTTAACTCTTCCATTTTTCTACTAGTTTCTGAAGCTTTACAAAAACTGTAAATATTACTGTATTTTCTTATAAAATGCAAAATAATGAGATTCAAATGTTGGAGAACAGATAGGTAAACATGTTAACCACAGGCGTTAACTCAAACAAGGAATAGCAATAAAAGTACAAGTGATGAAAACGTCAACTGTATCGCCTAAGCGGACATGGAGAATAAATGGCAAAACACCATTTTTAATAAACGTTCGAAATCGCGTGATCGTTTTTAAACACACTCTTGATACTATTTGACTCACAATCATTAGCCAGATGCAAGAGTCATTAAATTTGGCAGAACTGCCCAGCCTTACCTCACCGTACAACTGCAGTCATCGCCTACTTCTCCCATTCGGGTGCGCTTTCGCACTCGATAAACTACAACACCGTTTTTTTTTAAATATAGCATGGTTACCCATAAAATCATGCATTGTTTCCACATCATTAAACAGTACAGACTACCCATACGGTTATTTAGAAGGCACTGCGGGAGAAAAAAAAAAGTTCACTGTGACTCTGGGGATGGCATTTTGTTTTCGGCTCAGCTGTGGGTAGAGGGAGTGCTGAAATTTATGTCCCTTCATGATGAGGAAATGTCTTTTCCAGACTTCTGTAGAAATTCCTCCCGTTCTGCAGGGATCCTTCTGTGCCACAAGGGGTGAATTTTGATGTAAGGCTGTTTTCTGCTGCTTTACATTACTGTGGATTGGCATTCCACTGGACTGGTAAGCCTTGATTTGCAAGTGGCTTAACCATTGTAAATCTTTTGGCATTGTATATTCTCGGTTGTGGCCTTTCATCACGACTTTAACATAAAGCTGACAGTTGTCCGAACCATGATGAAACACAGCTGAAGTACTGAGACTTTCGTTGACATTTACAGGCAGTTTAGTCAGGGATGAGAGAGGGTTTAAGAAGGACTGAGATGTCTTTGTAATGCCTTCTGGGTACACAATGCAGTATTTCACTCTTGCGTTACTGAACACTTACACCAAGAAACTAGAAATGTAAGCTGTTTCCTAAATTATTTTTTCCTAGTCGTTGACATGCTGTTTAATTCTGATTCTTAGAAATATTTTCCTCTAGTTCTCTATTGGCACAATGAGTAAGCCATCCTGGCACTTTGATGACTGTGGTGGCCTTGAATGTTCTGTGAGCTGAATGTGATTACCATCTGTCCAGTTTAGGATCAGACTAGGATCTGTAGAATGGCACCATTTTCAAATTCTGTGCATTGTAAAACATACGTGGGCAGTGAAAAGGGCAACCATGCTCACTATTAGGGAAAAAAGCCATAATCTTGTCTCTGAAAAAGAAAGAATTACATTCCAAGGTCACATTTTCCTTTTTGGAAAAGGAGAGAACATCCACACTTTAATAGTTTAATAACCACCAAGATGAAGACACTTTAATAACCATCAAGATGATGATTTTGTCAGAGTTCCATGGTTTTTCCAATATGTTGTCATTTATTGATTTGGGTCAAAGGAGAATTTAATACAGAATATAGTCTTTTGTTATATCACTTTAAACATTATCTAGAGGGTTGAACGGTTCTTGATTTAGTCATTAATCAAGTTCTGTGTCAGCCCCACTTTCCTGTTTGTGATGTTTTTTTGTAAATTGGTACATTGCAAAAAAGGTATTTAATATAATAAGATATCAGGCATGTTTTGAGGTTTCTATGTAGTCACAGACCTGATATATTGAATGACTGTAGTGAGGAGATGATTCATAATTCAGATGTTTGGAAACAATATTGCAGTGATTACTATTTTGTTGAAAAATGTGGTGCAATTATGTTTGCCAAACACCACAGCAGTATGTGATGTATTGCAGTCCTTTCTTTTAGCTTTAATTTATTTTTTGTGTAAAGTTTTCAAGTTTATGATTATTGGACAGCTAACTGGTATTTCGGTTACGCCACAGTAAAAAACGTCATGACAGTATATAATTGTTCCTGGGAGCAAAATAAAAACACAAGTAACAATGTACACAGCAATGCCTTAATCCAATCCTTAATGATTGTTTTCTTCTGATAAAAAGTACAATTAACAAAGAACACATGCTGGAGGGGAAAACAGCATGTTATTATTATCACCAGGTAGGTACTGTACAATAATCATTGCTTGAAACCAATTAGCAAAGCAAGATCGACTGGGTATACAGTATAATACAAATACCTGGGTGCTCATAATAAAAATAATATCACACTAATAAAAGAAACAAAACCATTCTTTATAGTTCCTGCTACTTGTATGTTGGAGCGCTGATAACACATGAACTGTTATCTCAAAGGAACAAGAAAGGGTTAATTCAAGCAAAGGAAAAGCTCCCCCAGACGTGCTTCATATGGTCACACGGGTGAGAATGTGTGCCCCTTTACACCTGCTCTGTTTCTTCTCCTTTATATTCTCTCCCCCTTCCTCTCTCTCTCTCCCCCGCGCCTGAAGAAGACTTCGCAGCCGAAACAGCGTTTCCTCTTTGTACTTTTCGGCATTGAATTAAACTGAATTAAGCCAGTGCACATGGCTCCACACTCAAGCACTTGCCTCCAATAGGAATATTGCACACTGAACATCACGTCTTGAAACATCGCACTTTTTTGGAGTTTATTAACCAAGGTGTCTTGACTACTCTGGCTTCAGCACAATTCAAGTCTGTTGTTGGCTAGTTGACTAGTTGGCATTTCCACTTGTGGGATAAGGTAAAATTGAGGTGATGCGGTGCACAGCATTAATATTGCTCAATGAAAGTGACACAAGCGGATTACCATGTGAGACAAGAGCATTGTTTCAATTTGACTCCACCCTCTAAAATGCCTACAAGGCTGTCGGATGAGCTTCAAGATGTCTCATTAATCATTGTAAAAATACCACAACGCCACTACATAATGCGGAAAAAAATTAAAAGTGACTAGGCTAGTTAGATTTATTGAGTAATGGGTCTTGACAGCATTACGTGAACTTAGTCATTAAATGCATAACTGTTAAAATAATGTGCTTTGCTTTAGAAGAAGACAAACATGAAGAGAATCAACCAGGTTTTGATTAACTCCACTTTTTGTTTGGAATTAACACTTCAGAGTCATTTTTATACAATAGGAAAGAATCTGCGTTTTTTAATAATATCACACTTGAATGAAAATGTGGCAGCACACATCTCATAAAAACATCTTTTGCAGAGTACTATGTACATTTTGTTAACATTATTTGCTCTGCAATTAATGAAGCTCCTTAAACTAGCAGCAACATTTTTCCTAGACAAGAAGATCAATTTCAAATGTTCTGCCTTTAAAATGAAAATTGAATAAACAGAAAAAATCTTTCCTGGACTTATGTTAAATATTTTAGGTTGATACCAAGACACTTTCTAAAAAAGTGAATTAAAAAGCAATTATTTATTTATGAAGACACTTTTGATTGTTTATAAATGAACATTTTTAAACTGGATTGGCAGACTTCTGTGATTGAAGACTTATTTATAACTTTCATAAGGTGCAGTAGCTGTCAGGGATGTCAGAAGGGCATGCCGTGGAATGGAATAGGTATAGAAACCTATGCCCTCATAGGTCACAGACATGGGGCGACCTGATGGGTCACAGGACATCCGTATCCTCAACGCTGAGCCAGGAGCAGAGTCGACACAGGAAGTGAATAGGCTAAACAACAAGACATGAATAATCACAGGGAACTAGGAACAGGACAGAAGCAGAGCGCCCTCTAGGTGTACAGGGCGTGACAATAGCTCTTATCTAGCTGTGGACTTTCCAGTGAGCAGCACTTCACTTCTTTAAATATTTTTATCAGAAGCTCTATAAAGCCAGTGCTTTTTATTACAGAAGTGTCCTGCGTTTGCTTGAAAAAGCTTTCAAATTTTACATCTGAATAAGCAATGTACAGTAGGAATGTATTAAGCCTAATATGTCTTCCTTTTTTAAGATAACATCGGAGAGGATCAGAAGGTGGACACCACTGGAAAAACAGGAATTTAAAGGACAGGTATGTCTTAATAATTTATCTTGTAGAAACAACTTATATCTTAAAATATAATCATGCAGTTTATATGGTACAACAAACATTAGTCCTATTAAAGACATGAGTTGTGTGTGGTATTTATTTATTATAACTGTATTATTATTATTATTATTATTATTATACCACTGTGTATTAGATGGACAATTTTAGGTTGCGATATTGGCCTGGAAACTGATAAAAAATGCCCATAAAATTTTAACCATAGTAGCAATATTTCAACAAAAATAAACCTACACATTGCAATAGTAACATTTTCAAATAGTGTAGAGCTGAGAATAACTCTGAGAAAGCGGTATTGTTTAGCGATTTATCAAAATAAGATTTCAAATAATTTCTGTGAGATCATACCTTACATTAATTTTATTTTTCAAATCATATTATGCAATACATGTGCTTTACTCATGTATTGCACATACCAGAAGAGAGCTTAGCATTGCATTTTGGTAAAAGCTGAATACTAGTTATTTTAGCATGATCCATGTCTAAGTAACGGATGGTTTCCTCTGGGATTTCTACTGTGGTACTGAAATGATTTTCATGAGATTCTGTATATGTGCGGGTAGTGGTTTGTGCATACATTTCCTGCCATTAAGATCATAGAAGGCATCTTCAGTTCTCTGTGGTCCATTAATTTAAAGAATATTTTATGCAGTGGACTGGAAAATATGTGTGGAAATGCCTAGAACTCTTTAAGAATGCTTGGATGAAATACTGCTTTGTAACAATAGTTTTCCAGACAGGAAAGAAAGCAATCTGTGTCATTCAAAGATTGCTTCATAAGATCTTCATAATTTAATTAACATACAGGTCTAAAGAAGAGCATGCTTACTTGTCCCTGTACAGTACATCTTTCAATAAAGCAGTCCTCTGCTCTCATACCTTAATCATCAACCTCTTTTGGATTACAGTAGACACTCCACCAGCTCATTTTATTTTCACCTCTACTCTAGCAAGAAAGATCTCTTAAGACACTGCTATTGTATGTATGACCTTCCGATTGGTCTCTTCAAAATGTACTGCACTATATATGGGCTTTTTTATTGTCTCAGTTACATGTAGTGTACAAATCTTGTTGGAAGAATTTATAAACCATGTAGTTGCACAGTGAGAGGCATGCTGTGTAACTGTTGCTATTTTTGACATTATGATCACAATGGCCTACATATGAACTTTACTGGCATCGATATTTCAAGACTGAAATGAAAGTATCATTATATATATATACAATTATTATTATTAGGTGCAACCTGCTTATTTTGGTTAGTGACTTACATTCCATTATTTGGAGAGGACCAGGCCCATTAAGCACAAATCTGCTAAAAATCTGCTGAGCCCCGCCAATTCTTTGTTGTGGTTGTTTGCCAGTGTTCAGAGCTGCACTGGCCCCAGGGAAAGAAAAACACTCAAGACCAGTAAAGTCTTCCCGTAGCAGTAAGTTAATGTTAGCAGGTATCCATCTGTCTTCCTCTGTTTCCAAGGAGAAATGTTCAGCAATGCAAACAGCTATTTCCCCTAACAAAATGAGTAACTTGTTTTCTGAGAGCTGGGAAAAGAGGAGCCTCTTTGATTGATCAAATTGCTCAGCTCTGTCCATATTTATATCCAAACCTTTGGCAGGGGATTCTACTGTCACACTCGTTTCTGCACAGTTTGTTTTAGGAAAACCATAAGAGACCGGGAGATTATTTATCATTTTCATTTTTTTAGTTTATTATACAGGTTGGCAAGTTTGGGGAAAATTATTTTAGTCAGATATAAGTCAATGATCGGTCCAGAACCATAAATTCGAGTGGGGAGCCGTGTCAGTGTGCAAGGCGAAAGAAGAAACTCTGTATTTCAACTGCTGAGACTCACACCTGGAGAAGGCTCAGCAGGCAAATTCAGCACGGAATTAACCTTTACTTTCCTATGCAGGATTGTAATTACAGTGGGTACAGTGGGTATTGTACTTGGTTTCATCAGTCCACAAACAAAAACCTTACAATTAAAAGTAAATGATTTGATTTTCTGGTATGTCTCCATCCTTCGTCCTGAGAGTTTGCTTGAAGTGTTTATCACATTTGCAGGGATGCTGGTGAGAAATCGTGCTGTATCTCCTGTTGGAAGCTGTAGAACCTTAAATCTGTGACAGAGCATGTACTGTACACAAGTCTCATGCTCTCCCAGGCAAGAACAGGAGTCACTGACTGGGGAGCCGAGTCTTAAAACTTATTGTGAATCCAAATTAGGTGGATATATAACAAAACTGAGTTCTCAGTTTCAGATGAAAAACAAAACAGAACAATTGACTCCTGATCCTGATAGATGGTAAAACTGCAAGCATCTTTGCCAGCATATTTTTCAACAAAGTAACATTTGTGAGTCAGGACACAAAGAGCCTCACAATAAATGCTTACTCAATTAACATGACGTGTTTGTTTTTGGAATAGCCGATATATTTTAGAACAGTGCTAAATGGAAATACCTTCTTAAAATCACGCAAACTGTATAAATTTTAGGATCAGAAATAAAATTACAGCAAAATACAGGAATAAACTGCTTCAGAAAGTTAAAAATGACTTCTACAATATGCCTCTCAAGGGGTGTATGTTGTTATACATTATAATTAGTAGTTATTTTTAAATGCATGTGTTTCTTGTATTAAATATTTACTATGCTCTGAAGCTATTTTGTCAAAACAATTCTTTAAAGGAAAGGAAGGTGTTTTGACAGGTTATAAATCATGCTTAAAATCACAGCTGTGTGCAGAATGTAATTCCAGTATTTAATGATATTGAAAAATGGCCTTTTAGGAAACAAAACAAAGTTATACAGATATAAAAAAACAGTGGAGGGATGTCATTTGGTATCACGGAGAACACTTCAAAGCCTAATTTTATATGTTGCTAAAAAAATCCAATTAATTCTGTTGCTACATCTTGAATCAATTTTGAGTGATATGGATTTTATTACACATTTCAGTCCTCTATTTGTTCTGCCTAAGGCATTGCCTCTGCTTCTTAAGGTGCAATAAATCACTGGAATCCCCAAAGGCCCGTGCCTTGTTATCAGTCACCAAAGTAAATGGTTAAAAGAAAGAAAATTCAGAGCCTATTAGAGTCTGTTTAGATTTCGTAACAAGATACGATACATTAAAGAATTGCATCCAAGCATGGAGGATGCACATGTCTGAGCACGTTTGCAGGAGCTGCTGCAATGCAAATGCCATATTTTAGAATCTAATCCATGATGACAGCGGTAAGATTTTGGAAGACATTTGATCTATTTGCCATAAAAAATGGAATCTTCTTTCACATAAGAGGGAACAGCTGGTTATAGTTACATAACTGTAGTTGGCTATACAATTCTCATGGTCTGTCATGCGTAAGAGCAAGTGCAGCTAGTTAATCAAAAATCGTACTATTCTTGTTCTCTACAATCTCATATTTTAATTAAGATCATGCAAATGTAATTTCAATAAGGCTTACTGTATGTACTGCACATTTTAACACCAAATGGTATGGGAGATGTGAACTGTTTTCCCAGACTGTTATATTATTGAGAGCCATGCAATACAGCAGTTCTGTACAGAAAAAGCCAGTGTCTGAATTGTTCCACAAGGTTTTAAAACTGGAAAAATAAACACAGCTTTTACCTGATACTGTCCTTTCCATGTGATTATGACTAATTTCTGTTTGCATTTGCAAACGTTCAAATGGTTTTAAAAAATGTATTTGCCTTTATTCATAAGGCTGAGACCCACTTAGCCATGTCTGTTGTGTCCCATCCATTCATCCTAGTCAAGCTTACCCGCTTGTGTTTATCTCAACCAAAATTTGACAGAGCTGATGGACTTAGCGTGCCACTGTGGTGAACAAGGGTCAATACAATCTTAAAGTCTTTTGAATGGAATTTGCTGCTTTATGTGATGAACATGTGATGATTTCAGATTCCCAGGAAGAAACATAATCCACCACAAAATGTGTACTGTATATTGCCTTTAACAAGGATAGGCTATGTAAGACAATGTTCAGGAGAAACTGCCCTAGTTTTGCCAGAAGAGTTGCACATACTGTATCTGGTGAAAGTTGCCAAGACATTAAAGCAGATTGTTTGTAAATGTTCATGAAACAGAGGGAAGTAAACCTTGGATTCAGGAATTACTAGCAGTCATACACACAAGCAGGGCCAGACACTGCTTTTGAAAACCATTCCTGTGTTCATTTCATTGGCATTTTCTTTGGATGAATGCTTTTCTTCTAGTGTCTTAAGCATAACATTGTGTGTCAAATTTTATGAAAGCTTTAATTCTCAAAATTTCAAGTAGCGTCTAGAATAAAATTTGTTGAAAAATTGTCTTTCTTCAGTACACAGCATTTTGGCAAGTAACGCATTACAAAAATGCACACATGTACTTTAATTTCTTGAGTGCTGAGACAGACCATAGCTGCAGACAAAAGCTGCACAAACAGTTTCAACAGAAAAGTATGAAACACTTGTTTTTTTTTTTTTCTGGACTCCATATCTGGGTAGGAAATGGGAGGAAACCAAGAATTGTCAAGTTTGGATTTGTTACGATAAAATGCTGCAGAAGTAAAGCCAATGTTTTGCTATGGAGATTGTGTTCACAGTAATGTGGTCTGAATTTGAGTTCTTTGTTAATTGCACGTATTTGCATTGTTTTTTTAAGTTTGCTCCTTAGTTTTTGCATTCCAGGTCATTCCACTCATTTAAGATACCTTTTGAACCTGAACCTGAACTGCTTTTGGAACTCGGACATTTAGACCTTGGGAAACAGCATTGATTGTCGATTGCCATTTCATACTGATAATTAGCTTCCAAATAAAATATCTCATCATTACCTAAATTAAACAAAACAATCATGTAATAAGATGAGTCATAGAATAAGATTTTGGCTATAGGTAATAGCAGGTGTGAGAATGTGTTTAAATGGATTGTATTTCTACATTTTAAAATGTGTTTAAATGGTATGTATTTTTTTACTATAATGTAAATGTCCTTGGATTAAGGCATCACCCACACATGTGAGATAGAATGATGCAGTTGATTGCTACAAATCCATTTGCACTGCAGGCTATTGGAAAATTGTTGTCCACTTATTCAGAAAATTCAATAATTAGTGTTTAGTCAACTTAACTTCCCATCATATTCTATAACGAATTGATGAAGTGCCCAGGGTGCCAGCACTGGAGGCAGCATTTTTAATCACTGACCACCAAGCCACTCTTAATCTGAATTTATCAGACGTATTTCAAAAACTGACTCAACACTGGCGCATTCAAGAGAGTAGTAGTCCATTTACAAACCTGTAGAAATCTGTAGAGCTGTAGAAATATGGAAGCAACCTGAAACGGTAGCTGCTTGTTGCTGGGATGAATGGGATTTTAATATCCTCAGTGTGAAATGAGTGTAGTTGAACAGACAATACTGGATTTATTACACTTTAACAATAGCAAATATTGATTTTGGAAATGGATAAGAATAAACAGTACTCAAAAGTGGAGAACTGTTTTTTTTCTTAAACCTTTTTGTCTGTCTTTGAGGTGTCTGGAAATGTGTTATGTCTTTCAGAAATGTTTCAAACAGTAATAATAATCTCTAGAAATAATAATCTGATGATATCCAGGGGACTCAAAAGCTCTATTAAAATGTTATGAAGAGCCCCTTCTGGCTCAGGAACAAGAGCACAGTGTCCAAACCCAGAATCATGTGCCTGATGAACTGCAGATTGCCTAGTCAGGTGCTGCACGTTTCTTTAGAATAGAGGTCAGACCACGATTCTCTGAAGAAGCTTTGAACTTAAATTTGGAGCAGGTTGTTCTTCACTTTGAAATAAGTCCCAGCTGAGGAATGTACAGTACATTAACCTGTCTGGTACAAGAAAAACCCATACATACAGTAAATACATACACAAACATGATAGTCTCAAAAATACCCTTTACACAGCTTTGGAAAACACTGCATTACAAATCAACATTGAACTTCTGTAGCACAATGAAAGACAAAGATTATAACTTCTCTATTTGAGAATTAGTGCACAACTGATATCTCACTTTGAGGATTGAAGCTGAAGATCTAAAAGCTTTAACATGCACATTTGAAGATCTTTTGTCAAGTAGTAAACATCTCTTATTGTATTATCAAGCACTATAGATATATTGCATTTCAATTGTCACAAAGGCCTATTGAATGCCTTCTTATTAAATACCTTTCCCACACTTTGAAGATTGGCACTACGCCTCAGAATCTGTCATCCACTGTAGCTGCTAGTGACTTTAATGCTGGAGGCTGAGTTTAGATTGCATGTCTGAAAAAATATCCTCAGTAATAAGCATGACGATAGAGAGGAAAAGTAAGTTCTGTTGTAAAGTATCAGTGAATCAATTTTTAAAAAATAGTTACTTTTTTAATCAGTATGGTTTACCTCTCCCTCCTTGTACAGAATGCGGGGCTGAAAGACTCACAGCCTTTTTTCTACCAAAACACAAACTGCTTTGCACAGTTGAGGTCCCAGAGTCCAACAAGACTAGAACTGACTGGGCACACAATGAGGTTTTCTTTAACAGCTCTGCCAGCTCACAGACACCAGGCAAATCCCAGGGGTTGCTGTTATGTGTCCAAAAGTACAGGAACTGACTCAAGCCCTCACAACCTCAGCAGTGCCACTAGACCAATTGTGTGTGGTTAATTAAGGAATTCTGGTTATTCTTGATTAATGACATTCCCCAGGCTCGAACTCTTGACCTGGGGTATAAAGCAAAACTGTGAGCCCATGAAAAAGTGGTTTCATTCAGGCGTCCATTAATAGTATGATGACGTTATTCTTACAATTGAACAAGTTATTTTTTACCTGGCTTGATGAACACAGTCAAAGTAAATCTAGCTAAGGCCTCCAGAACAGTCATGCTAATTGTGTATGTCAGGGGAAAGTTGAAGGTAACATGACCATTTTCTTATAATTACAGTACATGCTTCTTATCGTATGACAGCAGGAACCATTTGTAGTTAATAGTTAATGATGCAATAACAATATTACTCATATATTCTAGCTAAGTACCAAAAGAGTCATTGAGCACTTTGCCCTAACATTAAGAGCTATTAGACTGATAAAAGTGCAGCACAGTAAAGGCAGTTAAAACAATGCCAAGAACACTCAAAAGTATAGAAAATAAACAGTGCCGTTTATAACTGGGTCTAAATTAGCTTCCTTTGTAATGGTCCTTAACATTACATTCATTTCCATGAAGCTAACTGAAAAGGGGGCAACTGGGAAAAATGGGAATCTCACATCCATAAAATTGATCAGTTATTAGTCATTTCATATTCTTATAGTACTTTCCCTGGCAGATGACCGTCTGAGCTTTAGTAAGTCAGAGTTTTACATTGCTCAAACTATAGAAAACAAAACTTCATAAATTAAACTTTTTCTTTCTTAGGTGGTAACACCTGGAACACTGTACTGTATGTGTATTATAAAGTCGTCTTGAGGGATATCTTCTTGCAGTGTATTGCAGTCTGACTTCTCCAATGGTTTGGCCTCATTGGATGGGTTTTCTAAAGAAGTTCAGCCTGTGCAGCCTCACTTTGTAGCTGGCCATTACTGTTCTGTTAATTTAATTTATTTACAATGTGTGACCAAAGAACATGTCATGCTATACGTTCTAAGCACTATCTGCAGAAGTCTCCAGATTCATGCTTAGCCTTCAAAAAGTGAAATTAAAAGTTGACTTGTCATGGAAATCCAGATGTATGTTCAGTATGTTTTGATAGTAATAATAGAAACAGACAATATTGTACATACAGTACTAATAGAATACCAATCAAAAACACCTACTCATATTTCTAAATGCTCAATTTTTTAATTTAGTTTTACCATAAAGCAGTATTTTAAAAATCCTCCTTTGGCTTTGATAACCTAGAGTCTTTGCTTCCTGTTGCCTTTTAATAATTTCCTAAACTGTAGATGATGAATATCTGACCACTCGTTCATGAGGGACCTCTCCAGTTACTCCAGGCTGTAAGCTGCACTTGTAGTCTGCTTTCTTCAGCTCTTCCCAGAGATGTAGAGCTAGAGACTGTGATGGCCAGTCAGGAACAGTGATTTTGCTCTCAAGTTTTCATGCAAGCTTTGTTCTGTTATTCTATTGTAAAGTCCATTTGCTGCAAGCCTGTTACAGAAGGCACCAGTTTCTGGCTCAGATATCCTGCTAAACTTCATAATCTGTCTGTTCCCCAATTCTGATGAGGAAATCCGGACCAGAGGATGTGAAGCACCCCTAAAACAGAACAGGCCCATTCCTGTTTTCACAGAAAGGAACGGGAATCTTTTTAACTCAAGCTTGACCTTCCTGTGCTAATCATACTCGTGGTGAGACTATCCAAAATCTCGACTGCTGTTTCACCTTACTCTCAACATTTGGTCAAATTTGACTAAGCAGTCAGTTAGTTCCTGTTTGACATTTACCTGGCTTTGAATGCTGGTTCTGAACAGACTGTGATGCAGGTGTTTGAAGATTCCCCATTTGCAGCCTTTGGGAATGTGTTTTATTCCCCCAGATAACAATTCTGACCACACATTTGGATAAGACCTACCTACAAATCTCTTCCTAGTGGAGCAGCAACTACAGTGTGCAATTAGCCTTGGACTTCATATTTGAAACTTCCTAGGTGTCATTAGAGTTGCTGAGGATCTTTAGGCTATTTGGAGAGTATGAATACATTTAAACATTGAGTGTATTAAGAAATGTATACAATTTGCTATGCATATGCTTAGTTCAACCTTCCATACATTATCGCATTGTAACTCAAACTGTAAAAATGTTGATGTACATCTTTATTTTCAAAACCCTAAATCACTTTTTATTTACAATTCTTCCACAAAATGACTTTATTTGGAGGCTACTGTATAGTAAGTGGATATGAGGACACAGCTCTTAAATATAATGTGTAAATCAGCAAAGTTTAACATTTATCATATATTAATGATATATTATCTATATATGGGATCTGGTTCTGGGGTAAAAAAAAACAAGGAGTGTCTTTTGTTACAGAAACAAACTTTATAGAACCATATGGTTGTATGAAGTTTTTATGGTTCGGGTTTTGTGAAGAGTAATGTTTTATGTGTAAGTGGAAGTTATTTAATGGAATTCATTTAAAATCAAAGAGGCCTGGCAATATTTATTGTTCCTTTTATAAATGTTTTATGCATGAAACTCCTTTTTAAGCTTAAATCAAATGTCTACAGACCTTGCAGCTTTTATAAGAAAAAATATATATACCAGAATGTGTAGGTTTAAATAAAGATTAAAGGATCCTTTCAAGAACGTAAAATTAGTTTTCTACTATTTTTGGCTGATAAATTGAGAAGCATGACAGATCCCAAACTTATTTCCCTAGTGCCTTTTGTCAAAACAGAAGAATAATTTAATAAAAGAAATAAAATTTTCCACCAGAAACTCAAGGCTCTTCAGTCTTTTTTAATGGGAAAGTCAGCACAATATAAAATAAAGAGAAATCCACTTAAATTTAAAGACAATTTAAATGCAGGAGGCATGTCTTTACACAATCAGTTGTGGAAGTATAGAACAAGCTAGCAAGACATTGTTGAAGGTGATACCTTGGTTTCCTTTAAGAAAACAATATAATAGTTTTTGATCTTCCTAATACCTACCAGCAATCAAAGGCGTTATGGTGGGCCAAGTGACTCTTCATAGAGTCTTTTCTTCATGAACAGTCCTCAGATACAGTATCTTTGCCTTTACTGTTTTTCCACTATAAAGGAATGTGCACAAAGGTTTTTGAGTTTATTTAAAGCAATGTTGACTTATTAGATATGAGAACAAGTGAACATGCCCCAGATCCAGATTCTAGGAAAACCCATCCTGAAGAATCTTTACCCAAAAGTTCTACATTCTCCTAAACACCTTAGTATATATATAATGAAACTAGCTTCGGTTCTTTATGTTTGTTTTCAGTAACTGTCCAAAAACACAATTTAGATGAGAGCCACTGGGAATGTAAAATCTGCTTCTTTTTCAACCTTGATTAGTTATTATATGTATAGTTTCAGCATTGTGAATGACAAACAAAACCCCAAACCTTTTCTTCTTTAGTTTTTTTCATGCAAATAGTTTGGTTGTGCATAAATGAATTACTTCAACATTAGCAAGTTTTCATTCTTTTGCAATATGGTACTATTATACCTCTTGTGGTTTTGTGGTTGCAAACAGAAAAGGAGAAACATACAATTCATCTGATCTATGCATTATGGAAGATGTTGCTGAAAAGCTAACCAGAGACGTTAAGACAGGAGTTCAAAGTTTGTTTATATAGCAATACGCTACTGTAATATTGCTGGGAGTCCCCAGGAAAAGTGTGTAATTGTCAGGGTTTCAGTATAATTTAATTACATTAAATATATCTGTATACCAGGGTGACACAGTGATGAAGTGCTTAGCATTACAAGAGTACTAGGAGCCTGTATGGAGCTTGTATGTTTTCCCCATGCTCTGTGGGTTTCTTCTCCCAGTCCAGAAACATACTGTAGCAGCAGGTTAACTGGCTTGTGGAAAAACTGTCCCAAGTGAGCGCGTCTGTGTGTGCCCTGTGATGAACTGGCATCCCATCCTGGGTGAGTCTCATCTTGTGCCTGTTGCCTGCTGTGATGGGCTCTGGTTCCCCCGTGACCCTGAAATGGATGAAGCAGTTAGAAGACGGATGGATGAATTTGTCAGCAGCTACTGTCACCCTGCAACTCACAACTGGCAGCCCACTGCAGCTAGGCCAGGTATGAGCCTGTCCGGCACCTGGATAGTCGTCCTCTTGGAAAAGCTAAGGGACCAGTAGGGAACGCTCACACTGCGGTCTTTGCAGGTCCTAAAGAATAGTGCCTCAGTATATTGATGGGGAGACTACTGTAAAAAAGATGCCTTCCTTTGTAAAACTGAGGTCCTGACTCTCTATAATAATTAAAAATCCCAGGGAGTTTCTTGGAATGAATAGGGATGTCCTGGCCAAATTTCCCCCTGGCCTTTACCATTGCCTCCTAATAATCCCCATCTCTGAACTGGCTTCACCACTCTGCTCTCCTCCCACTGAGAGCTGGTGTGTGGGGAGCGGACTGGCACACTATGGCTGCTGTTGCCACATCCAGGTGGGGCTACACTTTGGTGGTGGAGGGGAGTCCCCATTACCTGTAAAGCCCTTTGAGCGGAATGTCCAGAAAACTGATAAAATTAAAATATATTATGAGTAATTTCTGTATGACCATTTATGAGGCTCTTGGCATGCTGTAAAACAGCATCTTCACCAGGATCATTTTGACCCCTGTGTGTCAAGTAAGCAAAGCCTGATGCTTAACAGCTTAACCCAGCTTGATCGTACTTAATAAGAGCTGGAGAGTGAAAATGCCTGTCACAGGTAACACTGCTGCAGATCATTTTTGGCAAAATCTGGTTGAGAAGCAGACAATTTCTCAAACAGGAATCCCACAGAAGAAAAGTAAGAAGTAATTCCAAGCTTATGCATTAAAAACATATTACACCATATGACCGAAGCAGCCTTTGGATGCTGTCCAACAAGTTATTTTTGAGTTTTTCTTCTGTGTAATTTAGCTGTATTTTGGGCAGCTTAATGGTCAGACTTGGTGTGAAAATTCAGTCTTTTTGCAAATTAGAAGATGAAATTTCAATTTTGTCTTTCCAATTTTTGAAAATATAAAGAATAGGCCTGCCAACATGGAGATATGTGGTACTGATCTGTAAGACCACACAGGAAAGGATATTACATTAACACAGAGACTTCTCTGTACTGATAATGTGGCTGCTGTGATTGGGAGTTGAGTGTGTCATAAAAAGCTGAACCCTATCAGCTTATATCAGTTTTACATCCTACTTTGGGAAAGCTTCGTCACTGGATCAGTTGAAACTTCCTTTCTGTCCTGGCACCACACCAGTCTTATTACAAGAGGTCGGAGACTTTGTCATTAAAGCTAGTTTATGTTTTCCCCTTTTTTTCTCTAGTTGATGTTATATTTATTCCCTCACTCTGCAACGGTGCTTGTTCTCTCTAGTGCACAATGAAAAACACAGTTGTTTCACATTCACTGGCTGCTAACACAATGAGGCCAAACACAACATGACCCTTTCAGAGACCCACTACTTTCCCACGTGAGGTGTCTGTTTACTGGGTGTTCTCTGCTTCTTAAAACATGTACGTTTAATTTGCCATCTGAATGGAACAACAGCAGAAAGCTATAAATCACTGGTCTCATGTTTTATAGAATCACATCATGATATTTTGATGGAAAACTTTATCTGTAAATAAAGGTGAGGTGACACAAAGTGATCAAAACCTGTCTTGGATGCATATTTTTAAACTAAAGATAATGTTCCATGCATGGTTCGTGGCCATTATAATACATGAAACATTAAGTGAGACAGACCCTTTTGAGAAATCTTATCTGGGAGAATGATACAGTACCTTTATTAAAATGATTTTTACTTTAACAGCATTGACGTTTGAACTTGCACTTGTTAATAAATGTGGACTGAAAATGATCATATTTCTAATCAGGATTCTTTTCTTACATTGTGCTTTTGAACTGTACCTGAATGAATTGCATTTTTAACTTTGTTGTCTTATAGAAGCAATATATGTGGATTCCATGAGATCGCTATGTATTTGCTTATTGGAAAAAAGCCATGTAATAAATGCTGGAATACTGTGAAACGAACTGTCATCACAAATTCACCAAGGCTGCTTAAAGGAGAATCTCAGTAAGTTTGGTCATTAATTAGAATTTTGTATTTGCAAAGCTATAAAAAAAAGCCCTCAGTTCAACTGCCGAAGGCTATTAGACTTGCTATTAAAAAAAACAAATCGCAATACTGTTGCTCACGAATTCATGATTAAGTGATGAGTTTTAATAGTAAACATATCCCTCCTTTATCGTGATTCATTTTCATAATGGCTTGTAATGAATCTGCGGTGTCTTGCTCTTTGGACTTTTAGTGGTTTGGCAGCTCCAACGCAGGGAGTTTCCTCCCCTGCAAGGAGAGTTCATCATATGGCCAGCAGCAGTGCACCTGGGTTCAATTATTGCACTTTTCCTGTGTGACCAGCAACAGTACTCCTCTTCACACTGGTTTTCCTCCCTGCCACTCGGGTGTACAACACAATCCAGGTTATTCCAAGTGACTCTGTATTGTCCATGTTCCCTGGTTTCCTGGATCACATGGCCTCTGGATGCTGCCACAAGATTTTGACAACGCAAAACTCATTTATTTCTGTCACACCAGACAGATGGAGAATGCCAATCTGAGCCCTTTTCTTCTTGATCTCCCCACTACGCACGTTTTCTTTTAAAATGTCTTTCCAAGTTGGTTAGATTTCCTGACTATCACTTTGCGGAGGAAAAAACAAGAGTTCAGGAACTTCTCAGCAAATTGTAATTATGGAGAGCTTAACACATCTAATCTGCACCAGCCTATCAGCTCTGAAGTGCATTTTCCCTTTGGGTTATTAAATAACACTGAAGGGCTGTAATTCAAAATTATGTACTTCATAGCAAG
The DNA here is from genome assembly GCF_040954835.1 of Lepisosteus oculatus. Lineage (NCBI taxonomy): Eukaryota > Metazoa > Chordata > Actinopteri > Semionotiformes > Lepisosteidae > Lepisosteus > Lepisosteus oculatus. The sequence goes on from NC_090715.1 coordinate 13,545,121, forward strand.
CTTAGAACTATAAATTTCATGATTGAACTTTGGTTGCTACTTATTTGTTGGACTTTATTCTTTATCCACGGTATTGCTTAGCATACAGAGACTTTTAGAGAAAAGACATTTGGCAGTTGTAATGACAGTTTTGTTTGTATTGCTTAGAATAAGAGAGATCTGAACTGGAACTATACAATTTTAAGTATAACCTCCCCCCTCAGGGAAAAACCTGAGAATTCTCAAAATTTTGACAATTGAAATTTGAGAATTCCATGACCATTTACAGTACATTACACTGTTGTCTGTCACACTTCGACAGTAACTTATATACAATTATATCGTCACTTACAGTATATACAATTTTTTAGTTCGCCATGAACAATTCAATTGCCTACTAGACAATCACCAGTTAGGGTGGCGCTGTGGCTGGCATCACTGCCTTTTCTCCCTGTGTCCGGTGGGTTTCCATTCAAGTGCTCTAGTTTCCTCCCACAGTACAAAGATATGTTGGAAGGGTAATTGGTTTTTGGAAAAACTGACCCTGGTGTGAGTGTCTCTGTGTCTATTTGTGCCCTGTGATGGACTGGCATCCCATCCAGGGCGTAGCCCGCCTTGCTTGCGTTGCTTCCCAGGATAGCCTCTCCCACAATGCTGAATTGGATCAGGTGGTTTGACAATGGATAAAAGGACTATCACCAGCTATAATTTAAGATGACATTTGCTTTAAATGCTAAAGGTAGCAATGTCATGTTGAATTTTTTTATCACCATGGAACACCATTTAATCTAATAAAAGTTGAAAAACTACCCACTGTTTGTATAGAAATAATAATACATATTTTATTTCTAAAAACTTTATTACAGTATTCTCTGAACTTTGCTCTTTAAAAAAAATAAGAACAAAAGTACAGTTCATTTGATCTGTGTGAGTAAATGGAGAACAGATCCTCTAAATGTATCTGCCCTTGCCACAAACCTGGTGATGTCCTGACATCTTGATAGACAGGAGCCGACGAAACCCATCAAAATAAACGTCCAAGATAAAAAAAACATTGGAAAAGATAAAACCACAAAGGGCATATGACCAACAAGGAGGCTATTTTTTTTTCTCATAGGACAGAAAGCAAAGTGCACTTAGAATCGCCCAGCAGCTGTTGTTTTGATTAAGAAATCGGGTGCTAATGAGTGAGAGAAGAAGACAGAAAACTGTTTTAATAAGGGAGGCAAATACATTGAAAACATTTATTTTTTAATTTAAGAAAGGTATTTATATTCTTTTTCATTTAGAAGATGAATGCTATTGGGATTTTTTTATATGTCATCAGCACATAACTATGTTGTTGTCTGTGGAATGTCAGAAATGTGTTGTCATCCAGAAGAGAAAAATATTAAAATGTATATAAGATGTGCTGCTTTCTATCCTTCAAATCAAGCCACTAATGTGGTGCAAAATTTCCTTTCTTTTGAGTCCAGTTTTCCAACTGGCAGACCCATCCTTCCCTAAATACTATACATTAGCCAGCAGATTTAATTCCAAACTGTTGCTGTGAAGTCTGTTAACGATTTTAATTGGAAACAGCATTTTGTCAAAGATCACGATTGTCGAGACTGGTATTTATCAATTAAGAATGTCTGATGCTTAAAATTAGATAATAAATCTTTACACTATCCGATACCCTAGACGCTGAATGTGGAAATTATGCATAGCAGTACCTTGATGCTGGACAGTAGGAGTGTTTAAAAAGCACAGAAGCCTTACATTAGGGTGTCTGTAATTTGTTGCTATGGCTTCACGTTTGCTGAAGGAGCATGGCTTTAATCTGTCAACAGGTACACAATGAGCTCAGGAAAAAGGAGTTTGACCGAGTGAGGTACCTCAGCTGTTTGAAAAAAAAAAACATTTTTGCAACAGACAGACTATTGTTGGCGCCATCAACAAAGAGTGACAGCAAATAGCTCTGAACCAACGAGAGATTTGCCGAGTTTTAACCTCTCTGGAAGCTATACAGAGATCAACTTGCAAATGCATTCCTACACAGACAAAATGAGGTTATTAACGGCAGATTGATCAAACATAAATAAATGTGTGTTAATACATTGATTTTAGAATGTTGATCTTCGGATGTGTTTTTTTATTTAGCAAACAGTTGCACGCCCCATTAATCTGGCCTTATGCTGAAGCTTGACCCAACGTTTATTAGCCTTGCCCTTTATTAATGAAGCAGCACTGCTCTACATGGCACGTTTATTTTAAAACACCTGGAATTTTCCCTAAAAATCCAAACCTTCTGTCAACTCTGGATATGCAGCATCATGGTCGAATCCTCCCCAATCTGCAGCATCAATAGTCCTGTTTCATTGAATTCATACCACAGAACCTCAAGGAACCTTTGGAAAACAATTTTCATGGGGCTTAGAAAAGTGGATTCTCTATGTACTTTTTTTAGAAAGGGAAAAGCAAAATATGCATAGTTTTAAACGCATTCTTACTTTTTTCTCACCCATTTACTGTTAAATCAGCCACATGTGCGGGTTTCTTGTTTTCATTCCCAAATAGAATTTGTATGTTTTCTTCTGGTTCTGAAGAAGCAGAGAAAAATACCTAATGCTTCTTGTCTTTTGCTTTCCTAAAATTTGCTTACATTCTTTCTGTCTCCATATAAAGTCATGCTGCAATACCAAGTCTATATTTAAGTGAAAATGAAAATTGGTTTTCCGTTATGCACAGTCTTCCTATCCTCGTTTTGCCTTGCATTTACTGTAGAAAAGTCAAGCAAGAAGCTTTTAAAAAAGGCCTGGATAGTCTTAAACTTGATTTAAGGTGACATATATTTAAGTTTCTCCGGTTCTTTTAAATAAGGAGAAATAAAGTGGTGCATTTTTACATTAAGCACCAGGGCCCGCAAGCTCGTTTTAATCACACATTAAAGCTCTATAAGTGACACTGAATCAGCCATCTCCTCTTCCAGACACTATTTAGATAATTTACCTAAGTTGTTAAGAATAGCATGATTGTGTGATTCTAAAAAAGCATGAGCAAAAAGAAGAATGCCAAGAAAAGAATATCAGTACCCAGTTGATTTTCCTATTCCAGCTGTGCAATCCACTGTGTTATTGATTAAGTAGCAGATTGATCCTGATCAAGACAACTACGTAAATACCTACAGTACATTATCTAGTCAACGAGCTTAAACAAGAAGTACTGTACTTTGATTCTTAGTATCTATCTCTGAACTGGAACTTTAAGGTTTTTCTTATTACTTATAATTACTTTGTTTTATGAATGAGAAGTAGCATATAACCATGACTAATAATGCATTTTTTTAAATTTGAGATTTTCTCTTTAAACTAAATAACATCAATTTACCTACACATATGACTTGAGCTTGCACTTGGAATGCAAATTTAAAAGACCTTTGAGCTTCAGATGTTGTACATACTGTATAGCGGAGCACAACAAAAAGCAGGCATGTCTGTGTCCTTGTTTAAACTAGACAATCAGAACCTGAGGACAGAGCATTCTGTATGTGGTCTAGGGATATCTGGTGTTGCTTATGCTAATATTTTATTCTTCCAACACTTAAAGAGTGAAAAGCACCATTAAAGTGCCAAATGCTTGTACAGTTCATACCCCACCTTGCAGAGTCCTAAGTAACTTCACGGAGGAAATCTGCAATGCCGTATCAAAACAACATAAGAAAGATTGCAAACAAGAGGGGGCATTCAGTCCATCTAGCCCATTTCATTTCTAGTGACCAAGTGATCTGAGAATCTTATCCAGCTGTTTCGTGAAAGAAGCCAGGCCATCAGTTACTTCACAACAACAGGGCTGGGCCGTTCCTGTCTACTGCAACCCTTTGTATAAAAAAGTGCTTACATTTACTCAATTTTACATGCACTATAAATGTTCATTTACTATGATTGATTATACTGATTTGATCTGATTTTATTACTAATGTAATCATTGTATTTTCCACTTGAGAACTCTAGTTCAAGTTACACTGCTCATTCTGAAGAAGAGATTAGAAATCAGAAAACCTTTCCATTTAGACAGGGAATACTCAAGCTGCGCCCCTTTCTCACTTAGTTTTCTTATTGAAAATGGTAGTATTAAACGGCACATCACAGATTTGCCTGCTTCTCCTAAGTGCTTTATATAGGGTCAACTGTGATGAAAACACCAATGTACTGTAGATATATCTTTAAGAAGAGAGGACCACGTTGATTTGGCAATGATGATATAAAGCATTCACTTCTCAAAGAGTTAGCAAGAATTTCAAAGTGTTTACAAACAGTTTCTGGCTTCTCTGGAAAAGGTACTACTGTGGGTAATACTGTACATAAAACAACAATTATTAAAGAGGGTATTAAACTGCATCCTTGTATCCTCTTTTGGACTCCTTTTCAAGGCTTTCTTTGCCAGAGAAATAAACAAAACATCCTGCCAAACACCTGTACTGTGTTTTTACCACTAATACTGTACTGTATGTATTTCTTGAGTGTCCTCTGATAAAGAATTACTACCTTGTTACGTGGAACTAAACAGTATTATGCATCTGAAGGCACTAAAGATCCCATTCTGAAGCAGTCAGTTAAAATGTATTTTCTGTAAAAGCATGTCATGCGACATTATTTTTAAACTTTAGATTTCTGTTACATTTAGTTTCAGGACTTCAAGAACATTATCTGTAACACTCCAAATTAGGGAGATAACTGAAGAAAACTTGAATGTGGAACACTTCGGTCACAAACATTCCAAACTAAGCAAATAAAGAAACAAAATCTGCTTGAAATAGTAATACACACATTTCAGGAGTTAATTTCAAAATTGTCCCCGTGACATAGAAAAATAGGGGTGGTGGACATTGATACAAACTGAAATGTTAGCAATACCATCTAAAAGGCTATGCCATGATCTCATTCTCGCACATGGTAATAAGATCCATACTGTACAATGTAATTTCTGTAACATCAGCCTAAACATTTTAAATCCCTTCTCCTGCTTTATATACCAATGTTTAAATATTTGAATTGCTTGTAATGCTAAATTAAGACAGACATGGAAAAAGTGTGGTTCAGTGAATACTGTACCTAATCTTCTGGTTTTAGTGAATATATTAAGTAAATACACATACAGGATTCCTGATTTTCTTCTTTTTTCACCTTTACAAAACACCACATAATATTCAGGAGCAATGTATTTGGCAATATACTGTATTTAGTCCCAGCTGCCATCCTAGATACAGTAGTTCCTTATATGCGGGTGTGCACAATATGTACTGCAGTTCCTACATTTACCACTAGGCGGTAGGCCATATGCATCACTGAAATAATTTTACTGCTGCAGAAGCTTGTTAAAAAATGTAACTGCAAAAAGCTTTTGAAAAAGCGTTCCAGAAAATTAATACTTATATGCATAAATATTCAATTAAACTTTTTTTCTGAGTCCCATGCTATATTTATCTTTCTGGAATACTTTCCCAGGTTAGGCTTATGTCATGTTGTAGAAGCTATGGTTTTGTTTCCAGTGAAGTGGGCTTTTAATTTGTCATTTTCAAACATTGGATTATGGAGTGGAAAACCTTAATGTACTATGCTAGACAAGGAAAAGTACTGACACATAGGTAATTGCATAATAAAGTGAATGCATTTGGATCCTGTATTGAATTTTATTAGGATTTAGCAAAGGCATTATACTATACAAACCATACCTATAAAAATTCAGCATGGTTATTTTTGCATACCTATTAAATTTTATATTTTTCTTATATGTTTTTGGGTCTTTTTCAAAAGTAGGAATTTCATCCAAATGCAGTGTAATGGCTTGAAGCCATAGAACATTTATATGTACAATTTATATTTCATACCAGTGCCTCTTCACTTGTGATTTTGACCAGAAAGGTCAGATCTGGAATCTGATTCAGGGAGATTAAATGATCATTTATTGGGGAGGGGGAGGAGCCCAGATATGTCCTTGGATGGAAAGACAGCCATCAGGAGAGCAAAGCAGATATTGTGGTCTACTATGCAATCAACCATTGTCACGGACGTCCAAAGGGACTAACCATGGGGAGCAGGAGAGCGGAAAAAGACCCATATGCGTAGTGGCGAGACGGGAAAAAGGCCCGGGCTCATAGTGCAAAGAGTTCAGGAATGCCGTATAGAAACCTATGCCCTCAGGGAGCGGACGTGGGGCGCCCTGGTGCTAGGCGGGTCTCAGGACATCCGAACGTCAATGCTGAGCGAGGACAGAGTGCAAGACCCGGAAATATATAGCCCAAGGGAAAGAGAGGGACAGGAAGGACAGCAGACCGGAAACTAGGGACAGGACAGAGAAGGAGCGCCCTCTGGCTGCAGAGGGCGTGACACCATGCAGTCACTTTTGAGGGCTTTTTATAATCCAAGCACCACCCTGGTCACCCTTGTGTAACTATAAATGTCCTGTTTAGGACAAGGACACAAGGTATATTTAAACACTGAATGTAAAAAAGGGCATATTTTAAAACATTAACACAGAATGCATATTCTGATGTCCATCTACTGTATAGTATGTAAGAATGTAACTCTCACTCTTTCTGCCAGTTCAACTTGTCACGGCCAGAATTAAACTACCTTTTTTAATTCGTCTACTTTCTTAACACAGTAACTATTCCTATCTGAATTCTACAGGTTCCTCAGATTATTTGCCTGACCAGCAACTCCTGCAGCCTTTGACCAGAATATTGTGAAACGTTACTGACAACACGCTGGGCCTGTGAGCTCCAATAATAGCTGGTACGGAATATATTCTATGAGGTTCGGAAATATTTGATGTGCAGTCCCATCCCATTCTTCATGCAGGATCATATTTCATCTGAGGGAAATGGTACAGGATGTGGGACTGAGCTGCAGATCTGGGGGTTGCTGAGGTCAGGGAAAGTGATGGAAGTCTGTCTCTTTCTCCTCAAGGAAAGCAGTCGTTTGACAGTTTGATGGCCACCAGTAAACCCATTGGGTTGACTGGGGGTTCCTAATGTCTCGGATAGTAAACGTTTGAACTGTAACAGCAGTCTGTGGGCTTATAGGCCGGGACTGCTGAGATGCATCTTCCCTGTTAGACAGTCCCAGTGAATGAAATGGGAACTCAGGTGAGCACACCTGCTCTCCACACAAGACGCACATTGTTTGCTTTTTCTTAACTGATTTAATCACAGAGCAATTACTCCATAATAGTACTTATAGATCCAAGAACTTCAACAAGAAGTGCATTCATCAGAGAGATTAACCCCGGAATGAGTAAATGAGATGGACCCAAGTCTTTGCTCTCTTGCAGAAGAATTAAACACTTTTGCCAACACCAGCCTCTTGAACTGATAAAATGACCGACTGCATTCGGAGAGCTAACACAGATGTGCTCCAAGAAAGGAGGAAACGATTCAAGACAACAGCTGGGTGCATTAGTGAATTAAAGCTATCAAATAATTGCATTGTTCTCAGATACTGTATACTGCATACTATACCAGATGTGAATGCTGGCTGTTAATTGTGGATGGATGCTATTCAGAATATCCAAGTAAAAAGGCTTGGTCAAAAAGGTCTTCATAATATATCAACAGAATGTTTCCTAAATTATACAAGCACATTTTTTTACAAGAAAATTTATATTTTACACACTACTATTATGATAAAATGACTACAATACTGTATTCGGAGGCCTTTTAAGGGGAAAGATCCAATCAAATAAGAAATGTGTCTCTGAATAGTTCATTACATTGCTTGCTTTTTAAAGCTAATCAATGGATGGAGTCTCTGTCAGCTATTCAGCCTCATGACATATTTCTTTTAGAAGTGAATAATTACAGCTTAGTACTTTTTCATTAGGGGGGTGTGTGAATATTCCTCTTATAAGGTGACTTGTGATTTGCTGTAGGATAATATGCCCTGCAAAAGAAAATTATATAGAATAAATTAAAATTAAAAGAACCTGTTTTTTACTGTGAACAAGGTATGCCAATAGTGTCAATTAGTTGTCTCACCTCCCCTCTCCTTAGCGCTGTGGTATTATGGTTTAAGGTGGAACTGTAACAGAGGTCTTTGGGCCGTAAGATGACCCCAAGAGCAGGTACGTACAGATAGTTGGTGAGTGGCAGGCTACATAGCTTCACCAGGAGACGGGCGAGGACATGATTATACAGGCGTGACGCAAGCTTCCTGTCCAATTCCATTTCCATGGCAACCGGCCTGAGTGACAGGTGGAAGAGGTGTGGCGGACCGCCGTCGTAGAACTGGGCTACTCCGCATGGGCGTGACAATCCAGTGTGGCAGTCACATGCTGTCTCCTCCACTTAACCGTCGAAACCAGGAGAAGCTCCGGCCTGTGGCTTGGATATGTTAATCTCCTACTATAGGTAGTACCAGAAATCTGATTTAACTGGTGTTTACTCAGAGCTTCAGAAAGGCTTTGAAGTACGGGACTAAGCTCCCAAGAAGACAGAGGTTTGGAATCCAGGCTGATTTTTTTTAAATCAATAGCACACAACCACACACTAGGCTTTGATATGCAGATTTTAAACTACCTAGAGTCTTTTTAATATCCAAAATCTGTCTTCTCACAACACAGTGTAAATTTATTCATTTTTTCTATTGAACTCCTTGAACTTTCCACATTCATCTGCTCAAAAGATTTCCCTTCAGCTCAACTGATCAACATATGATAAGGCTTTATGGGCTTGGATGCATGCCATTCATAAGTCATTACATTTTTCCATAAGTGCTATTCATCTAGAAGAGCATTTTAAATGTTATCCCAGTTTTTAAAAAAATAATCCTTTATACACAAGGATTTTGATTTGAGAGTTATCACTTGTTATGCAAATGTTATTAACTTTGTGTTACTGTTTGGGGACAATATGACTAAACATTTACCTTTCCAACGTCACTGTTTTGTTACACCTGACTGATATTAATTGTGCTCTTTCCCACTGAGAATGTGGAACATATCTGTTAAAGTTTAATTCAACTTTTATAATATTACATAAAATTAGGAATATTTCATATTTCTGATCTGCTTCCATTATATTTGGTTGCCAGGGAGGTGATTCAATTATTTCTTATTTTCTAGATTTTCTTTGAAAATATGTTTTTGCTATTAGCTTGTAGTGTTTTAGTGAATTAGGGTGCCTAACTTTAGATGCAAAACAATGTAGATTAAAAGGATTTTTTTAGAAAGTGAAACCTTAAGAAAAGCCTTTAAAAAAAACACAACGAATAGAAATTAAATCAGACAAAAGTTTTATATATATTCTAAATGTCCTCGACCAGTCTAGTTAGTATTTTTAGTTTTCATTGTAAGTGTGTAGTTGAAAACTCATAGGGGACATGACGTCATAGGGGAATTTTCAAAACATTTTTCTGTTTTATCCTTTGCTGATAATGTTTCTGATTTGTGTTTTAATGCTGGTGAATGGTGAATACAAAGCTGTAAAATGCTAAGCAGTGAGTTAATTTATTGCTCCTCATAGGAGGCTTTGTGCGATAAATGTTTAAAAATCATAATGCTTGTCAGATTCATTCAGCACTGGAATGTGGAGTCATCCTTTAAAGCATTCCTGTTTAGAAGTCTTGTTTAATTTGTTTTGTGGACTTTCCTCATCTAGATGGTTTATGTATTACAGATGGCAAAAAGTCAGTCTACTCTATTGTATGACCCAGATGTATTAAATTCTGTTGCACCAATATCATTTTAAGGCTTATTCAGTTTTATACTGTAAAGCAATGTGACTTACTTATCAGGATGATTACAATAATGCATGTGATGCATGCCTTATATGATCTGTGGTTCTTATATTAGACAAATGCAAACGGTCAAGGAAGCCATCATGAAGGCACTGGATACTTTAAACTTAATAATGCAACCATGATTCAAATAAAAAAGCACACTTTTGATTGCTCTTCATTCATTGTTGTTGTTGTTATTATTATTATTGTTGTTCAAAATGAGTTGTTGCTCTGACCTTAAAGATTTTTTGGTCCTATATGAAAGCTTTTTCTTGGTGTGTTCCAGTTGTAGATGTCATCCGAACATGTCAGTTTGACATACCCAAGGTTTGCCTGGCTCAGCTGTTGTTTATTGGCAGCTTCTTCAATGGTCGTGTCAGGTTCTTAGCTTTTTGGCTCGGAGAGTGACTGGACGTGGGCGGGCGTGATATCTCGGAGAGAATTCAGTGCGCTGCCTTGAAAAATCTGGAAAAGAAACACGTCAGTCAAAGTGTATACTTCTGTGAGAATCTTTGTATTTCTAGCATGCTCACGTGACCTGCTCAGAGGTCACAAGTTACATCAGCGTGCTGAGCTTGATTGCCATAAAGCCTGCAGGCATTTCTGCATGAAGCATCAATATCTTGCGTCCAAGCACTCACTCAGGCAGCACAGGGGAAAGAAAAAAAATGTCTTCTGCAATTAATCAAAGACAGGGTTCATCTTTTGCCTAGAGTGGCTTTGACTGGATTCAGCTCAAGGGAAAAGCCATTTTCTGCAGCTTGGATCTGTAACCGAATACAAAAGGACACAGGCAACCTATTTTTTTTTTACAAAGAATAGCTTTTCCCGCTTTGTTCATTAAAACTATTAAGGAGGAATATTTTCAAAGGGCTCTTGGTTCTAGGTTTTTTTTTTCTGCACTACAGTACATTGCTTTAACATTGAAACCCTCCCCAAAGACCTTGAGACATGTGGGCAGGAGATTACAAGATTGAAAACCTCAGATGTTCCCTGCTTTTTAAAGCCTGGTTGTGCGACAGCTACCAGGGAGAAGGTTTTTGTGATGAAAATTGTAAGTAAAATCATGTGTTAAAAGATAATGACACAAAGAGCATAGTGGTAGTTTGGTAGTTTGTGGGACAATCCATTATGGATTTTCCAGGTGAGGACAATGCAAATCTTAATGCAATAAGAAAGTCAAAATATTAAAAATGATTTGTTATTTACAGTACTTTAAAAGCAAGACTGGGGTGACACGGAGGCTCATTATCCCCCAAATAATGAAGCCGTGATTATGTTCAAAGGTATAGAGTAAAACTCCTATTCCACAACAGTTTTGAATTGCAGGTCCTTGTATTTAGCCCTGATTGGATGCTTAATATTGCATGACTGTTATCCTGAATAAATTTGATGAGACAAAACCTGAAAAAGTTTCCTACTAGCAGGAATGGTCACCCTTTCTTATCACAAGGAAACTATTTTTGCTATTTACTTAAACTGTACTCCACTATTTCACTTTCATGCAAAAGTTTAATTTTTTTTTTAAAAGATTAACATTCATTTGAACCCCCCTCCCCCAACTCCTGTGATGTTTTTTTTTTGTTTCAGTTGCATTTAGTAAACTTCATTTTAGGGTGTATGTTTGAAAGTGTTTTCTGGCTTTAGCGTTAGCCTTTTCTTAATTATCACATGGTACTGTAGCTTAAGAGTCTGTAATCAGTGCTTTCTCCCATACAGTACATCGACACCTGTACCCACCACAAACCACTGCAGAACTCTTTCAGTCTGTAAATTCTGATTAGAAATAAATACAGGCTGGCTAAAAACAGGCACATGAAATAGTGGATAAAATAACTGTAATATGCATTTTGTAGGTTGATTTAATTTATGTACTTTATATAGAGTCAATTGCAGCCAGTATTGTGTTCCAAAACTGTAACCATAACCAATGCTAAAAAAAAAAAACACAACCTAACCTGCTTTTCAGTTCTGTGAATGGTTGGTCGTTGCTCTAAATTATTTATTAAACATGTGGTACTGATTCAGACTTCTCCTCCTCAGGTATTTCAAAGAAGCAGAACAGTTTTCTTGTCTGACACTATTGTCTGGTTAAAGCTTTGGAAACAGAACTGGGAGCCGGGTGGCAAAATGTTTATTTTCAGCACCAGGAATTCAAATAACTGAGGAGCTGAGGAAAATTAAACAAGTCAAATGGCGCCATCAGGGTACTATCATAATGAAGGCCGCTGGTATGAGTTTTTTAAGGGTTACAACTGTATAACAAGCCAGGTCCCATCCACAGTATCATCATATATTTCCAGAAAGAAGAAAACACTCCCAGAAAAGAGACACAAAAAAATAATTGTTCAGCTTTACACTGGAGATGGTTAGTCAGAGCTTTAATAGCACCAGGTTGAATTATGATATAAGTGTTGCAGTCACGCAGGAAACAAGGTTTATTTTCAGAGAGGGAGACATACTGTATCCAGCTGAGTAATGGTTATAACTCACAATAAGGTGCCTGAAGATCCGCTTGTCATTAACCCTGATGTGACTTTCAGTCATGCTGCGAATACAGTTTATTCCTTCATTTCCTCTTCCATTTCCCTTTCCAGAAGCTCTCTCGCACAGCAGCTCCAGTTGTGAGACTTAATTTATCCCCTTGGCAAGTGTAGGGAAGATTTTCTCTTCAAATGAAATGGCTGGGTATTCAATATGGTCCCTTATTAGACATCTGGCTGGAGGAGAAGTCAGCCTTGTGGTTTAAACCCAGTGAAAACTTTACCTTGATAGTTGCATTTGCTTATCTCTTGGGCGTTAACTGTTGTTATAGGAACCACTTTTATTTATTGTGATAGAGATTAGTCCTTTAAAGTCTTGAATGCATATTTCTGAGGAGCTGTTTCTGAATCTATACACATCCTTTGTTCTTGAATGAAGTCAAGTGTAGAGTATATGGAAAAGTGAGTAAAATATATAAATACCATGAATGTTTTTTGGGGAGAATAGAATCAGAGTCTAGATATAGTGTTTATGAAAAGAGAAGTTCTTTTTTTCTAAGCAGATATTATTTTCATGGAAAATGTTGTTCGCAGTGCACACTTGCCAGCACAAAAATACAAAGATCTAGGGTTATTGTGCTGCAGATTCTCAAATAAATGTCTGTTTTTCTCATAGTAATGAAAAAGAAGTGCACTGTTTATTATTAGTTTTGTTAGTTTTATACTTTTGGAAGTAGTTCATTTGGGCTAGAGTTATTATTAAAACAGAAAGGCACCATTATTTATGTACAGTACCTCAGGGTATCAATTGTATGTGTTTCTTTTCAGACATTTTCAGCTCTGCTAGTTTCTTTCTCTACAGTATTGGAGAAAAAAAAAACTAATGAAAAAAAACAGGCACTTTTACTGGTTCAGTTTTCCTTCTGTAAACATCTGAACCATAATATATGGATATCTGATCATTGTACTTTAAATTCTGCAAACTCTACATTAACCCCATCACAGAACAACTGAATTTATAGATTTTCACCACAAGGGTCATACTTTGTGCTAATGATAGGACCTTTAAATTCAATACACAACACATCTTCTGTTTGTTGACACTGGTAACAGATAACTTGTCATGACCAAGATACAATCCAGGAAACTTTTACCATCATGACAACCGCAGCATAAAGGAGGGTCATGTTAATTAAGGAGGGTAACAAACTTTTTTGCTTAAGATTTGTATGAATTTAAAATGATATATGTGTGACATTATCAAACCTCTTCAGGTTCAACAGTGAACCACAAATTAGAGGATACACGTGGAGGCTATGTGGAAGTGCTTTTAAAAGCTAGAAGGGGAGAAATGTTTTCATGCAAAAGGGTTATCACAGTATGGAACAAGATACTGTATTTTTTAAGCTTGGCTTCTTTCAATTAGCTATTAAGTATCAAATGAGCAAGATGGGCTGGATGGTCGCCTTTCATTTACAGCCTTCCTTTTGTTTTTATAAACCTGCCTTCTAAACTAAAACTTAAAACTAAGACATGCTTTAGTCCCTGACAGAAATGCATTCAAATGAATAAGACTGGGAAAACCTCAGTGCTGTATACATCTTCGGTTTTAGTTCATCAAGGGTGGATCCAGTGATGAAGGAGGTTTGTTGGCTGTAACTCTCTCACTGCTGTGTGTTACTGTGTCCTACTCCAATCTTATGTTTATATAGTACTGTACTACTTCTGTTCACTGCTTATTTCATATCTCACACGAGCAGCCTATCTTCTAGAAACCTGATGCATGGTGTAGCTACACGTTTCTTCATAAAGCTGACAGATTAAATGTACATTAAATATCACTGTAAATAAATCTTAGTGTAATACATCCTGTGACACACCAACTGTTTTGCTCTTTGCAATACAAAGAGAGTAATGGGATGAATTACACTGGAATTAGGTGAGGGATTCAGTTAATTGTAGTTTGTTCAACTAGAAACATAGTTTTCCTTGTCTTTCTGGTGTAATAAAGCCCTGTAAGTCCCTCTGCAAGAATCAGGATGGACACAGACACAACATTCGGAACAGAATGTGTGAAAGACTCAAAAGTATTCAATTATGAAGCCTTTTCCCACCAGTTTTGTTTGAAACTCTGTTTTTGGAAGCTCACTGTTCCTAAAAAAAAGATGAATATGCCATTGTGGTGATTTACTTCATACTTATGGATAGGTTTATTATTGCCCTATGATTAATATTATTATATTTTTGTCCTTCTTTACACAATGTGTGGCTATATTGTGTAAAGGAGATTACTTGTGAGAGTCAAACTTTTAAACTCAAATCATAAGTTCACTCTGAATTTTTTCACATACTGCCCCTTGGAATATTATAGTTATGTACATGATCATAAAATTAATAAATGTTTTCCTTAATTTGTTGCTGAAAGTTAGCAAGTACTCTTCTGAACTCAATGTGAGGTTAAAGTCTAAATGATCTTAAGCAACTAAAGCTGAAATTCTTTAAAAATGAAACATGTAAATTTACTTCCAGATGATGGCTGTTTTCTTACACTTGCACGCAAACATCCAGAGGCCAGCACAGTTTGCTAAACTAAGAGTACCAGGAAGAAAATAAAACTCTTAAAGCACACACCAGAGCAATTTTCACATCCAGATAATGCATTTGAAGCAGTTGAGATTATGCATGGATTACGATCATTAAACCATTCTGGTGGCCATTTCTTTCAGTGCCTTGTTTCAAAAACAGGAAATCAGCTGCCTGAGTTATACTGCACAGCTCTGCCAATGCCTGTAATAAATTAGCTTGATCAGATAATTCTTGTCATTTTACTGCTGAAGAAAAGAAGTCTTTCATTTTTCTTTTCCGATATTGATTACCTCAATCTGCTCTTTAAAAGTTGCACTTCCGATTGGATTCAGCATTCACAAAATTTAACTGTGCTTTTCAGACACAATGTTTAGACTTTATTATGTAGATCCAATTATACAAAGCATTAATGTTTGTTCTGTGCTTCAACCCTTTGCCAAAGTTCCATCATTGATCAATGAACACTAGAACCAATGTACTAGTGAACTAGTACTGTATAATTCTCATGAACAGTAAGGGGTTTTCACTAGTATGCACTATCTTAGGCATGCATTAACATTAAATGTGCAATTCATGAAACAAGATCATTTCCACAACACCTTTTGTTAAGCGGTGTTTTAAAAAGAGGAAGTAGAAGTAAAAAGAGGAAAAAACTTTATACTATACAGTATGTACCGAATAAAGCCAAGAATCAAATTAAATTATACATTGAAGGCTATCATGAAGATATCATAGATCTTTGGTGAGTTTTAAAAATGTGGATAATCGCTGAATCTCTGCGGGGTTTGGGCTAGAGCTGAGTTGTATATGGGTTTTAATAGGTGTGCTGCATATGCAAACACTCTCTAGTCCATCGAGTGGAGATGGCCTTTGGCAGGGTGAGAACCAGTGAATCAGTGAATCTCAGATGAAGTGCTGGACTATACTCAAGCAGTACAGTAAGTACCCAGGACCTGGAAATACATAAGGTCCATAAGGAGAGTTTTTTCTGGTGTGTTTAGTACTTACTGTAAGTAGACACCTTAGTAAATACATCACTATGGAAGTCTAATACTTGATGAAATAAAAGTGTGCTTTAATATTTTAGCATTAGCTAGAATAATTGCCTAAACAAATGTAACATTCTAAACAGGAACCATATTTAGATTACAACCAGAGCCCCTGTGCAGAAGTCCCAAATGACATGAACAAAAAATTACTCTGTTTAGTGACAAAGATAGTGGAGGGTCTCAGCAGACTCACCCGTTTCCCAATAGAAATAAAAAAAAATTCTCATGATCACTAAACCAAAATAACAGATTATAGCATAAGTCTGTAATGTCATTGTCTTTAACCATAAAGGAAAAACATACCAGGAGTGATACAAAGTTGCATAGTCAGTGCAAGTTCAGTATGCTTCACCATCATCCTGAACCGGCTGCAAACACTGCTCTGACGGTGAGGCTAACAGCAAACAGAAAATGCCATCAGCAGCAGCACACAAACCTAGGGCCAATTACAGCATGTAAGTTGTAGTAAGTAGTAAGTAGTAAGGTAAACACTGATCTCAGCCAGGCACCAGCAGTATCAAGATCCAATAATGGAAGAGCAAGCTGACCAAGGATGTACTGACCAAGCAAGATATTCTGTAGCACATGAGTGGTGAAACATTCCTTTTCAAGGTCTGGATTATTCATGAATGAGGAAGAGAAAGAAACAAGCCCAACCCGGGTGAGCATGTACGAAGAAATATGTAAACTAGTGACTAATTTTTAAAATAGCCTCAATGTCTCATTGCCTCAATGTCAAAAACATAAAACCGAAATAGTACTACAAACCACTGCATTGGAGGATAACCATGATGTCACCGGAGTTCCAGAGTCTTGGCTAACCTCTAATGATGGCCAAGAGTACTGTGTGGCTACGCTGTGTGAAGGAAAGGGAGATGGGACAGGAATGATGGTGAGGCTGTACTGAATATTAAAAACAACCATAAAGTAAATGAACTGAAACTAGAAGCATTGGAATCCATGTAGGTGAAAATGTTTGCATTTAAATACAATGATGCTTTAGTCATAGGGGTAATCTATAAATCAACATATTTTACCACATTTGAATATTAGACATGCATGCAAAATGAGATGCTATAACTTCACCTGGTACAGATGTGACTCTTACAGTGCAATATGCAATATGCACTTACTGTAAATTACAGACATCCTGAAGACTCAAATATGGTCTACTGTTTAGTTATTAGATAATAAGAGTGGACATTTTGAAACATTTTGTTTATATTATTATATTATCAAAAACATTCAATATAGTTAATTTTTTTTGCGCTAATAGATGCCTTTCAACACTTTTTCCTCACCTATATACAGTACTTACAGTATATAAGTTCTTTGACAAATTATTTGGAGTAATACATTAGGAAAATAAAGTGAAACGTGTAACTGAATATACTGTACCCATCCAAAGCAATGAAGAATAATCCTTGATAACCCTAATTGTTAGCTGCCCATGCTTCCTCAGTTATTTCATACTGTGACTCCTCAATATTTCCACTGGTTATGGTATTTACCAGCACACAAAATGGAATGTTTTGAAAAATGGTTGTCTACAGCTAAAATAGAACAAGTTATGATTAATTAGAGTGTAAAATTATTAAAAGATGTCCCTTTTGCTTCCAAATCTTTTAAGAATTTAAGCATTGTGTCATTAACTCTTATTAAGGACAAAATCTGTGTTTAGGCAGCCATGAAGATTTGGTGACTGTTAAATAGTTGACATAGAATGTCACTGAAAATAAAAGAAAAATGTTTTACTAGTTTTCTGTGCCATCATTCTTTTTTCCAAGCTATGTTTTTTTTTCATAGTAAGCTGTACACAGCTGTGTGATGTGTGCAGGCCAGCAAAAGATTAGGAAGGAAAAATATTGAATGTACTTATGGACAGAAAAAAATACTTCTCTTTTTAGGGTAGTTCACTAGATTGCAGATTGAAAAACACAGCATGATGTTAATTTTCTGATACACGCTTTATTTGGATATCCCATGGCAGAAGAATAATTACTTTCAATGACAACCATAGTCAAATAACATATGTGGGCAATGTGTTGCTAACTTACATTTTACAATCTCATGGTCCAAGGCGATGGCAGTTTGAGGGGGAAATAATACTCTCTAATGTGTAGAAACCTTTGGTCTTAAGCAACATGACATTGACTGGTGACCAAGCTTGGCGCAAATGTAGGAGTTTCAGCATAATTGGCTGGTACAGAATACAAGGTCTTTGCCATTTTTACGGCTTTAATTTAATGATGCTTCTTAGTCGAGAGAGAGAACATACAATTACAAACAGTTACAAACATTTTCTGATCCAGTGGCCACATCAAATGCAATTTGGAACAATCTGAGAGTTTTAGGTCCATATGATTATAATTAAAACTGCATCCAGTCAGCTTTCATTTCTGTTTACAGTGCTGTGCAATACTGAGTAACACTGCCATCTCTGAATGACGACAACTGATCTTTTAACTCATTGTGTTCAACATGTGTCACTGGGAATACATTTCAGCTGGCATGTTTTATCGGTGGCGCAGGAGCCTGGCTCTTGTTTAATTTTTGTAACCTAGAGTACCTTAAATACAGGGCTGATAAATAAACGCCAAAACATTTTACATGTCTGCATCATCCTTTATTCCATCTTTGTTGAGTATGTTATATGGCTTTGTACAAATTAAAGAGCTTATAAAACTAAGACTTTATTAAAACCATTTTAGATGTTTGGAATCTAAACCCGCACAGCATAAATTACAGAAATATGCTTACTGAATTTATTTAAGGAATTATAAGGAAACTGAATTAGAAAATAAACTAGGAGAGTTGTGTGATATTATAACATTATAACTGGGAACCATAATAAAGCAATGCATATTTGAAGTACTCTTCCAAGTTACTTGAAACAGTTGTTTACATTTTGGACTAGATTAAAGAGCTTTGAGCTTTTTCTAAGATTCTGGCTTAAACTGGACTTTTGAAAGATTTCTTTAAATTGATCTTTACATTGCTTATAGTGTCTGTAGAGCACAAATGCTATTCGTCCTGAGTGCTTGGGGTAGCAGAGCTACAGTAATAAAATATGAGGCTGATACAGAAACCATAAAAGTGGTGAATAACGAAGGAGGCTGCTGTTGAATAAAGCATGAGAGGGCATCTCTGTGCTTGTACAGTACAAACTACCTGAACATACAAAAGGTTACAAACAAGAGTAGGCCAATAGGCTCATCCTTGTTGTTAGTAGCCTGATAATCTAACAATTAATTTATTCCACAAAGTTCTCTTCAATCACCTACTGTACCTACTGAACTAGTACCTGACTCCCATAAAGAACTGCTTAAAGATATATTTCCCATTTTGGTTGTGAATGAATTCTACTTGTGCCCCCAGGTTTTCAAGCTCCTGCTGATCTTGATATCCCCTGCATTGACTTGGTAGTGAAACCTTTCAGGATTTCAAAAAACGGCTCAAGCCCTCATGTCATCTTCTGGTCTTTACGAAAAGATGCTCTGGAGATGTTATCAGTAAAGTGACCATGTGCTCCAAGCATGCTGAATTAATGGATTACAAGTTGTCGTATCATAGCATGATATCATAATAGCACCCTTTCCTGCTGCACTGCTTGTTTATTTGAGTCGTCTGTTTTACTTGCGTTCAGGTTGTGGAAACTGTTAATGTACAGTATGACTACAGCTTGCATTTTAAGATTTAGAATCTGTATGATGTTTTTATTCAGAGTTTCACGCATTTGGCTTTGTATAACTACTTGTGTTTCTTGCAGTCCCAAGAACAACAAGGAAACAGATAAGCCTGTGAAGAGTTAAGGGAAGGAAAACTTGGGTTTATATATAATACAAACATAGTACAGAAGCACAATGTTTTTAAGCATTCTTCCACTATATCATTTGTCCATTCTTATCAGGCGGTTTAACCAACGACAGCTCCACATAAATCTCTTATTTCAATATGTCAATAATATATTATTAATGTACATGCAATCTATGGCAATTGTCGATCCCCTTTAGCCATCTTAGAAAAAGCAATATTTAGTAGGAGAGGTGTGAGAAATGGTAAAAATTATCACTGTGGTGGACATCAGGACTGCTGCTTAAAGTGTGGTTTATGATCATTCATGGACCAGAATTTACAGTTTATTTGCAGATAGTTACCACAAAAAATATGGTTATTTCTGTGGCTCTAAATGTAGGCTTTCGGTTTCCTCCATGAAATACTACAAGTACTGATGGTCTCACTGTAGTCGTACTGTAGATTGATGCGAAAACTTGCTGAAGTGCTTTTCACAGCCTCATAAGCTAAGCTTATAATGCTGTGTGTATCTGTGAATTGGCTCTTATGCATCAAAAAAATGAAGAACATATTAAACCAAGCTCCATTTAGTCACACATGCAGGTGTTAGGGATTATTACAGGGAAATTGCTGCATTTTTATTATTGTTTTCCTAAAAAAGGTTTTGTTTTATAATTTTATTTGCACAGCTATGACAAACTGTATTGGTTTTGGCCTTAGGAAAAGATCACGTGGTTTGGGGGTTTGTTTTCTTCAAAAATCAAGATTAACTCTCAATAGAAATTAATAAAATCTTGTTTTTCTTGGCTGATTTGAGCTGAGTTCAGGAAGTCAGCTTGTTTTTTTCCCAGCTTTGAGAAAATACAACATGACATCTGTCGGTTCCCACTGGCCTGTATCTGCGAGGTGTTCAGAGACAAAATCACAAGACACTCAGGCCACAGTTTTACTAGGAAAGGAGATACAAACTTTAGTGATTTGCCGTTGGGTTGTGACAGTTTGCAAAATGTAAATACCGTGTCACAGTACTAAGAAACACTGGTAATATGAAGAGCCATTATATCTAATTTCAATTGTTAGGTGTTGTGACACCTAATGCAATCAGCCTTGTGTCATGTCTCCAAATAAACTGAGGTAGGTGACTTGTTACCTTGCCTGTGTGCTGTTGAGCAGAAACAGAAGTGTTCTGGGGTATTGGAAAATGGAGTTGGAAATTCCACATGTCTGTTACCACAGTAACCTGGGTAAAAATGCAGCTAACCTAAGGTACCTGACTACAACATTTGTAGTTACAGTATGATAATCTCATACTACCTGTACATTCATAGAACAGAATCACAGAATGAATAGAATCCTACTAGTGTATACCTGTTCACCTAGACCTAGACGTGCTGGTGGTACAACTGTGTGGTGTGTTGCTCCAAATATTTTAGGGGAACTACAAAAGCCCAAAACAATATTTAAAGCTTGTACTGTAGGTCAAACCTTATTCGATGGGGAAATAGGAATTGGTGCGTTTGTCTCAGTAAAATGTGTCATGACACACGGTAACATACCGTATGTGGAAAACAATTGGGAGCAAGAATGTAGAGAATGGACAATATGGAGAACACAGAAACCGTTACAAATGAAAGGGGGCATGGCTTTTCTGGGCAGGAGACACACTAGGTCGTGTTTCAGATCATCCAGTAACTCAATAACTGTGACTGATGTGTTTTCATGGAATTTGAAGAGGGCAGTGCATATACAAAATACTATTTCTTATCTCTTCCTCTGATAGAGGTGCTGTTGTTTGAGTTTCCTTACTTTTTACTTCTTGCTGCAATTTACAGTTGCCATGGTTAGAGGGCAGTGTCTTCCCCATGTTGCCTTTCCAAAGTTGGCAGCAAAGTGACACATTTGCCAGCACCTTTAGTATCTGTCATTTTCATATGCAATAAACCCTATTCGCATAAACTCAACTCCATTTTGAGACTTATTACTGAAGCGCTCAGAATGAATTCTAATTCTAATAATTAATTATTTGTCGAGGACTTAGCTGTAAAGAGAAATTACCACTGCAAAAGTTTTTATAGCATTAAAAAATTAATTTGTTTAGTACCTCACCCATCCTTCTGATTCCCTTGTGACAGGTTTACAACCCTCTAAACAGATGCCATCTTTTAGGACATCTGGATAGGCCTCTACTAAAAAGCAAAGGAAAGGTGCAATTACCTTTCAGAGTCAGCTCTGATTCACTGTGCAAATCTTGTTAAAATTCTGAAGTTACAGAGAAGGACAAAATACTTCAGTTCTTAAAGCTCTGTGTCTTGTTGTTTTGATGTGGGTGGTATACCTGAATTGCATGTTAGTGTTTTTTGTAAGATTACATTAAAATTATGAGACTATTATGAGATTATATGCCTTAGGTGAAGCCCAATTAACAGAAACAATCCACTCTGCATGTCTTTTTGAAGAAAAAGATTAAATATGTAGAGCATCCCTTTTTCTCCTTTCACTAGAATGTGCCTCCCCTGGTTTTAATTGTCTTGCTGTAATTGTCTGCTGCTCCCACGCTTGTTTTCTGGTGGGCAGACAATATATTACAGTGCAGCCTGCTGTGTGAATGGCCACAATCATTAAAGGTCCCTTGGAGGTTAATAAGGAGCAGATTGTGCAGTTAGGGGAGTGCGTGTACTGTAGCTGTGAAACCAAACAAAGAAAACTCTAATGGTAGAAATTCCCACTGTATATAATGATATTATTGAACAGAATTTCTTAGCTGAAATACTTCTGACAAAAGCAGACAATATGTACACTGGTGTCATAAATTAAACATGCTTTATTTTACACGGACTACTTTCATATCCTGTTTTGGATAGTTGAAACGAATTTGGGAGAGCTCAGTTAAATCCAGAGCTGGCATTAATCTGCATTGCATCCTTCCATTGGGTGTGTTTCAGTTATAAGATGCTGATTTTGGACTTCATGACCAAGTATCTACTGCTTTTCATTCCAGCCAGCCTCCAGTGTACTTAATTGCACTAATAATGCATTTTAATATATTTTATAAAGGTTTACAAATCCCTTTTAATTGTTTTCTGTTCCTAAAATGTTCCTTTCTTATAAGTATTTGTAATTTGCAGAGTTGTAGAACTAAAATAAATGTCTAATAAGTACATTATTTTTTTTAATTTGGGGTTCAATTAAATAGCCGAGATCTCCTTTAGAAAACTTGATTTGATTTTGTTTTTTAAACTCCCTGACTATCATTCTTTAGCACAGTTCTGGAAGTGGCTAGATTAAAATGTTTTTTTTTTCTGAATTCCCTAATGTCACACCATTCTGCACCTTCAAATTACATCGCAGGCTAGCAGAGCAGCTTTGATTCAAGTTTAACAGCTGACAACGCAGAATGCCTGATGCCAGTCTGGAGACTGTGGAGGGTGCTCGGGTGAGAAATTGGGGAAGGTTCATCAAGACAATTCCAGTGTGTACGCATTCATCAAGGAAGGCAGCTTGCCTACTTTCAGTGGATCTGTGTTTTTATAAAATGCGCTTGAGATGGAATTTAGAATCAATGTTAGGAAACCACACTAGGAAAAATGTTACTTTATGTTACTTTGAAGCTTTAAATGCATAATTATATATTTTTATTGTATTTCTTCATGCTATTCATCATAGTTGGCAGCCTTTGCCTTACAATGGAGTAATCCAAAAATCACCTGGCACATGCCTCATATCTAAAAAATGTAAAACATGACATGTTGCTTTCTTTCTAGGCAATCGAAGCTTATGTACTGCAAGCACCAAATGTCACATTTTAAATCGTCTTTGTGTTTTGCTGGTCTGATTGAGAAAAAAAACATTGCAGAGATACGAAAAGACAGCTATAAATCCTTGGATTACCACAATGACATTTTTCAGGTTTTCGGATAAGGTTTCTATAAAAATTGTCACCAGCTGCATTGTTATGTCTTTCCTAGCTACTGATGATTTTAAGCCCCACACTACAAAAAGACAGGTCTTTACCAAAGGAAGTTAAATGCAATTGAGAGGACAGTGAAATCTCTTTTGGCAGAGTAGCAACTGCTTCTTGTCATGTATATGAGGCTGTTTCAGTATTTAATAACTGTTAGTGGGAGGTGTTTACAAATTGGATTAGACTCAATAAAACCTCCCTTATTAGTTGCCAATAGCGCTGGCAAAGATTAAGCAACTGGAACGATATGTATCATCTTAAGGGCTCCAGATAAAAGACTTTTTGATATCACATATGTCGAAGCCTAATGAGGCAGTGCAAAGCAGGTATTGATTTTGGGAGCAACTCTCATTAACTGGTCCAAAAGGCACTGTATTAAATCAATTCCAAGCAGAGTACATTTGTTTCCCAATGTAGGTTGTAACTTGTAAGTTACACATGAAAAGGCAGTTTTGATTACTTTGCATATAAGGGCCTGAGGGGGCATTGTGATTCACTTGTCCAAACACTGGCAGCTATTTCTGGCAAGTCTAAGTCCCTGAATCCTGTACTTGGGACAGAATGTGAGAATGGCGCCTGAGCACAACATGTCCTTCCAGCTCAAGGTAATAAAAGTCCAGTCATTCCCATACTGGAGTTGATCATCAGAAACGTTCCGCTGAGGGAAAACTGAGGTGCAAAGAACAATCAGTGTTGTGCGATAACCAAAATGCAACCAGATATACAGTATGCTTAGTCCTTTTTGAGTTTAGATGTTCAATTCTGTTTAGCTCTGTGGCAAACATTTTTACATGCTTTTTGCCTGAAAAAAAGTATGACAAACGTGAGCACTGTTCTCAAAAACTGCAGTTTACCGTTACGGTTTAATCCATGAAAAATATCCCATTTTTTATTTCTTCCCTCATACTTCTGTAAGGAGGTATCTGATATGCACAATTGTGCAATGCTAGAAAGTAGTGTCTAAAAATTAATTTAAACTATAAATGGAGAAAACCAAAACTGAAGAAAAGGTGTTGAACACATGATTACATGCAGTATTTTTAGTAACCATATATATTTCAGGGACTGAATACTATCTGTAAGAAAATGACCCACATTATGAAGCATACTGTAGGTAACAGCTTGTTTTGTGATCATATAACATTTTTTTCATATTGTCAGATGTATTAGAATTGAGTGTATAATTAAAATATTTTTTATTATGAGATTTCACTTTCTAATCTCTCGGGCTCTACAGGTGATTGTTACAATAGCTCACAAGTCTACAGAGATCCGTTCCCTTTTCATCTGCAAGATTTCAGTAAAATATAGAAACCTGAAGGCATTCAGATCTGTTGCTGCTCAAATCATTAGACATTTGCACCCACTGAAAGGCCTTAATGTGGTCAATATAAGGACAAAAAGAAATCTTCTTTCAGAGCAAAGAGACTTGAATACATCTCTGCCTGGTAAGAGGGATAAACGAATCTATCTACAGTGGTTACAGCTCAGCAAGCGATTGCAGGTCCAGCCATGCCAGACCCACTGATGAACAGGGAGAAATATTAACTGACTTCACCCAGAAGTTAGCAAGGTGCTCCCATGAGTGATGAGAAGATTAATGGGGTAGCGAGGAGGAAAACAGCCCTTGCCTTCAGCTGGGCAGGCTCTCTGCGTGACTGACTGCTCAGTCGGAAAAGTTATTGGCAGGTAGTGAGCTCAAGGGTCTCTGGTCTTACTTTGCCAACAGGAATGATTCTGTGATGAAGGAAGCTTAATCACGAGAATTAAAAAAAAACATAAATGTGTTTAATAAAATCAAAACACGCCACAGTACTGCCATAATAATGCTTTTTATATTTACGCCATGTCAACCAGAACTAATGTTTTGCAATCGTAGGATATTTCACCTCTAGGGTAGTGTGGCAATGCTCATGGGAGTTTTCAGCTTGATGTTCCATGTTATTTCTTGAAAGTAAATTTAATATTGGCCTCTAGACCACATCTTTGGAAAGTGTGGGGAAACCTGAGCACCTGGAGAAAATCAACATAAATAAATAAATGAAACTTGCCAACTCCAGACACATGGTATCCCACCCCAGAATCAAACCCAGGACTAAATCTGTGTGACAGCAGCACTAGAGTAAGCATGTTGCCCATCATGTATTATTTGCAACCTTTGTTTTGTTGTTCTTAACGTACTACAAATCTCAGTAAATTCTAGTTAAATCTAATCCTAAAAAAAGACAGCTTCATTCAATAGTTTTTCTACACGCTTAGGTAGAGCATGCCACAATTTACTGTACGACTTAATTCATGAGGAGTGCCCCCCTCCCTAAAATAAACTACTTCAAAGTCATTTCAACTTTTGCTTTCACCAATGTTTTATTTACAGTAGTGTTCAGGCGATCAAGTAAAACCCCAAGAAATCACTTTCTAGATTCGCAACTGGGATGTTGCTCTCTTCACATTCACTCAGCTTTCAGATTTCTTTTTGATTTAAGGGGGGTTGTGTCAACCCGTTTCAGTGGGTTACATTTTATTTCAAAAGAAAGGATTAGACTGCTCATGAGATGTCATTTTTTGTGTTGGACTGTACCGTTTTCCTCGTGCCTGAAAGGCTTCATAATAACAGTGGATTCAAACGTGTTCATTGTTTATCTACACTAAAACCCCGCGGGTAATTACTTAGTGGCTGGGTTAGGAGCAGCCACCACACTTTCTTGACACATTTTTATGAATCATTCTACATTTCTCTTAAGTAGGAAATCAAATGAGGCACAATTTTGTGCAGGCATGCCATACAAGCTCAACTGGATTTCTCCACCTTGTACTGTACCTTTCTGACATCAATTCTGTCAAAGACTGAAAAAGATGAGACCATCATTAAGGAAGGGATGTTCTTCACAATGTGCTGCAGAGCTTTGAAAAAACATTCCTTTCACTCCTTTTCAACAATAGCACAAATCACATTTATTTTTATAACATTTTTTTTATTTCATCTCTCAGAACCATGCTAGAAATTATTATTAAACCCAGCATGAGACTAAGATTTGGAAAAAAAAGAAATAAATTGGATACATTCCTAACCCTCTTTCTAGAAGGACGCTCCTTTGAGAGATCGGCGGTTTCAGATTTTGGTCTGGAACTAAAGAGCCAATATCTGTATAACTGTTTAGTGTGGAAAAGACACAGATGAGAAAACATCTGCATCAATGGTAGCACATGAAAGCCACAAACAGATGGAATATTGAATTCTGCTGGATTTGCGTGAATCAATGTAAATGGCTTTAAAGAAAACTGTAGATCCAAAATGATTACTTCTTGGAATTGTATTAGTCATAGTGAATATCCCATCAGTTGCTCAGTTGGTAGGCTAGCTAAACTCAGTTCCGTTCGCTTGATATTTTGAACTTTGCCATAATGGGTTTACAGTATGTTTTTTTCATAATTCCTACTATGATCAGTAAGTCATGATTACTGGTTATGATTTGATCCCCGATCAATGGAACTGAAATCAAATTTAATGTGAGAGATTTTGGGTCTTTTATAGCTGCTGTCTATTCTTTTAAAAATGATTCTTTCTGATTCTAGTAGTAGCTCAGTCGAGAGAAATTCCAGAAGAGAATGTAATGAGAGACTTGTTTATTTTTAAGGTGCTTGGCCAACAGCTCGGCTGTAGATATAATACAATGAAGCAATCTTTACCTATACGGTTGTTCTGGGCAGCTTGAAATATTATCTACATTTTCATAAAAAACACATTTGTTCATTTTCACAAAATTTCCATTTACTCTAATTTTTAATTACCAATATAAACCAGGGTCTGAGGAGACTGATTTTGCCAAATGGAGTACTTCCCTTTCTCCTGCATGGGGTGTATTTAGATGTACTGAACACTTTAACTTAAACTGGAAGGTAGAATGTTAACCCGCTGAAAATGAAAAAAGATCAGGGCTCATTTGTCTCATACTGTGTTCTGTGCTTGTGGAAAATGGTGGAGAAGGTAGCAGCAAAGTAGAACTGGGGTGGCCTAGCTTTACCCCAAAGCAATCCTGCAATTAAAGGATAGCTGGGAAAGGGGGGACTGCGAGGGATCCACTGGGTACAGTACTTTCCATTCCTTCTGTAACATGTGCCAGGATAATACCGAAAGCCAGCCTTGGAGTCTGGTTTCATCAGGAGTCTGGATCATTTCAAGGAAGGTATCCAGAGAGGATTTTCTGTACAGAAAGCAGTCAGATGTGCAGCACCATAGCTGTTGAAAACTAAACTTTCAGAACGCTCACTGTACAGTATGTGTGAAGAAAGTGGCACAAAAGATTGTCACAGTTTGTGAATCTCAAGAACAAAGCAACCATCTTGGAAATTCATATCATGCTCATCATCACTTCTTTTACCGTATAAACATATACAGTACTTCAAACTGTACACACTGTAGGCATTTACACACTCCAGCTATTGTAGTATATTAGATACTATACATGCAAATAAACACTGCATACTGTACTTATACATACTGTACTATATACAGTATGTGCATGTATACTGTCAGAACATTATAAAAACTTGAAATGAATGAATGTCATCTAGTTCATTGTGTTAATTAAGAAGCCAGAGCCCGTGGTGAAAACCCATTCAAACACAGGGAGAACTTGCAAAAACCACATAGATGAACAGTTACTTTACAATGGGCGCAGTCTCTGCTCTCAAGTGCAGCAGAGCTAGTGCCATGTCAGTGACTGGCTGTGCCAGATGAGAATGACCTGATGTCTCATTGTTTCCCATTAGGTGCCATAAACAAACAATTAGCGATTCCAAATTGGGTGGATGTACAATAAACTTTTTTAAGAAAGTTTAAAAATGTCTCCGCTGATGACACTGGGTGACACTTTGTATTAAAATGCTGTATACAGTATATACTGTACATTTCCTAGATCACTTATAAAGCAATTCTGAAGTAATAAAACATTGCAAAAGATTGTTAGAATCTGGTGCATACAGTATACCTCTGGATCTGAATATCCAAAGTAGTGATCTAACCTTTGGATGGGATGTAAAACCATGGCCCTACTTTGTTATTACAAGAAGGTTAATGAGAATAGGTGTGTAAATGCGCTGAACTCTTATCAACTCAGTGCAACTTCTGCTTCTTCACCTGCTCTGCTGTGCAGCAGGGCCTGCTGGTGCTGAATGACTGCTGCGAGTCAGGCTGGTGGGGCTGCTGCTTTCCGTTGGGGGTTAAAGTGAGTCAAACCTGCAAAAAAAGTGTTTTGGGATGAATTTAAAAACCTCCCTGTCCCTGCCTTATTAATACGTTATAATATATTTATTAACAACCTGTTAAATATAGTATGCATAATGTATTCCTTGAAATGTAAAGCTTTCTCTGATGTTTTTTTTATTGTGTCCCAAGGTACTAGGCGGAGGTGGATAGTATTTAACACCTAGGTAACACTAGGTGTTAAATACTATCTACAGTCATTTCTTAATTTCCTGAAGTTTCACATTTTGAGAGTACCACCCATATTGTTTTATAATTTTTCAGCTGTAAAGGTCTTAATTTGTTCATTTATTTTACTTTTTTTGGTACATACTGTACAGTATACTATATAATAATAGGTGCATTGAAAAAAAGACATTGTACACATTGCTTGAAATGAATAATGTTTCTTGGCAGCTATGCTCAGTGTGTTTTTTGCAGCTCAGTAGGTGGGGCTTGCTGTTGCCTTTGCAGGGAGCAGCTTTATCAGGCTCTAACTGATCCATCAGGAACAGTATCGCACTTCACTTGCCTTCAGGTTCTGGAAACCTGGCACGTTCCCTCTTGCTCGTACCAGAAGGCCGCTTCTAACAAGCCAGCTCCTGAAATTTGTCGAAAATGAATCGGTTTTTGTGGTTTGGCAGGGTGACAAATAAAAGCTTCTCTTTAAAACACTGGTTCTTCTCTGTATGCCTTCAAGTTAATGTGTGGCCGGACATTCACCATGTTTGCGGACAGGATTGGGCTTACAGTAATGGGAGGCAAATGTTACTTTGCAAACAGTTTAGTGCTGGCCATTTTCGGAATACTGTATATTTGGTAGTGCAACATGTTTGTAGGAAAACTCTAGTATAAAGGTATGGTAGAACAAGAGAAGCTTTAGGTATTCTTTTGTAGCAGTGTCCTCCTATGTCTCAGAGCAGATTGGTGCACTTACTGTGTGGCGTACTTACTATCATCCAGTAGATCCATCTCACTTTTTTTCATTAGAATGACTTCATTGAATTAAATAAGATCAATGGCTGCAATTATGTGTACAGTGAGTTTAAAAGAAAGCAAGTTTGAAAGAATAACTGTTAATTGTGGGGTACAGCACTTGTAAAATGCAAGTGGACTGAATGCTTTGAAGTTCTGTTCTTTGCCTGGTGCAAAGCAGCTTTTATTCATTGTGTGAATGAGACTGGCGGACCTGAATTTCCATCTATTCTAACCTCTCAGTGTAAGAGGGAATCTCCAGAAATGGGCCTCATAGTTACTTCTCTCCACAGCATGGAGTGTCCTTCTCTGGGATTTGGGACATACTCAGAAGCTGAGTATCCACCATGCCATATATATTAACACATACCATTTATAATGTTTCTTATTTCATACTGAACTCTAAAACTAAAAAATAAATAGGAGAGTTTAGTTTTGAGTGCAAAGTGAAAATGAAAAAGCTTGCTAAATAGGTTTTTGTGATTAGAGTATTCCTGGATGGAAGATATATAATCAGATTATACCTACTTTATGTACAGCTATGTACAGTATATCTTTTATCTGTATCTTATTATATGTATATCTTTTTTCTCTATAATGAAAGAAGGCAATCAATCAAGCTATCAATATTAAAACTGGTTCAGCATTATTAAAATGAGAAAGTGAATTTTTACATGTATTCTGTCAAAGGGAATTAATTTGTGTTCAGTAAAACACAGAGGCAAAATAAAAGCCTCAGAACTCTAGTCAGTATATTGACTGATTTTTATAGTGCACGAATTATGATCAACCCACTGCATTCATGCATTAATATTGTGCTACTCACAGAACTGTTTCCATCTGCATGGAAGATTAGAATCAGGTATCATCATTTGTCTGTCACTATAAATTATGTCATAGATGTCAAGATTGCTTTTTCTTGGGTATACACTGTAATTGTACCATTGAATTCATGGGCTAGTGTAACTAAAGATAATTTACCTATTAGCTGAACAGTGTTGCTCCATGGCTGTGGATTTGAAGTGCTTGCTACACTACATTGCTATGATTTATATATGGGATGACATTATTGGGATGCAGGCAATGCTTGTAGAATCCAAGTGCTCTTCTCCTGTTCCAAAAGTAAGTTTACCTACATATTTTGCCTCCCGCTATTGCAATCAATGCACATTCTCATCCTGCATTTCACAGACTTTCCACTGGCAACCAGAGCCTTTCTGTACAGCTCCTGGCGTTAGCTTTTTATTGACCAAAAGATATATGTTTGATTCCTCTAAAGGAGTTCTTTTTTGACTGTGAATATATGGAAACATAACAGGGAGACCATATTTCATGAGAGTTAAATCTCATTGCCTGTAATGGAAATTTGTGGTTAACGTGAGAAAAAGCAGTGTCAGCCATTTGTACTAGACCTCTTTTTGATTTATAGAAATACTTAGTTTATGTGGTCATAGCTAGCCAATCTATTTATGGAAATATGGGAAAAAAACTGATTCTTAAATATGGTGTTTTGATCTTCTATGCCGTGGAAATAGATGGTTTCAAAAACCCTTTTTCTTACCATTAACGCCAAACAGTTTTTTCCATGTTAGCAAAAGTGATATTAAAACATGGAAGCAAAGCTCAGTGATTTATGCATCAAAAAGCAAAAAACAAAATAATGACATTTTCACAATTTACAGTGCTAAAATACTGTAATTTAATTTGCACAGAGTAAATTTTTTTTTGATAAGTGCAGCTTCAGATTTAAGATACTGGTGGGCTGTCTTTGGAGAGCAAATGGAAATGCAAACTATGAAATGTTCAGTGACAGAGCCCCCATGCCAGCATCTCTTATTGACTAGACTAGCAAACTCTGCTCTGTCCTCAGGTTGTCACTAAACCTCGAAGGCTTCCCTTCCAGATATCAGCAGTGAACAGGAACCGAATTTGTCAACTATAGGTGTGGGTTTGATGATGCTTAAGGATGGTCATCTATTCTTCCTGAACTTTGTGAACTTCACTGCAGTGTCAATACGGATTTTGAAAAGGAGACATTTGCGTTTCATTTCTGTTAATGCGAAAAAGCATGAAGGAAACTATTCCTACTTTTTTTGTGTAGGTGTTGTTGCTGCCCTGAGCTTTATTGCAATGAGTGAAGCTCTTAGTCGCCAAATCCATTGATGCACTGAACTGTATATTCCAGTTGAATTGTATTAGAACAGCTGCTCCACACTTGAAAATGAGACAAATACAACAGAATTTGCATCAATTGTTAATAAAGGGAAAACGAGAAAAGACAGATGTAGGCACAGCTGTCCGTTGCTGGTTTTATGACATCCAAGCAGTATTTTGCTCTCACCTTCTGGTGGAAATGTAATTTATATAATAATTTTCAACATGGGAACCAGACTTCTGTTAAATGCTTCCTCCAGGGATTGTTCCCTTTGCGTTCTCTTTGAGATCCAGTGAGTCTAACACGATTAGTAGGTTTATTCCCATTATCAAGACCTTTTACAGTAAGATGAATGTCTTTTTTTAATAAGAACAGTATTTCAGACGCACAATCTTTTAAAACAAACTCAAAGCAGGTTTTTATGTTAAAGGAAGAATTCGGAAGTGTGTGCAGAGAATTTTTAAATTGAAAGGACATGAAAGCTAAAGGCGAAAACTTCATTTTTCGAGCCCTGTTTTTCATTAACTTTTTAATATCACTCTCTGTTTGTACAGTAAATGAGTGAAAACGGTTGTTATTCTTTTTCTTATCAGGACCTTGTGGTTAGCAGAATGTGTGAGGCTAAAATTCACAGCTTCTTGTATAACCAATACCTCATTTTGAGAAAATACACAGTCCAGTCTCCGTTCTTCATGGTGAAGGTGAAATAATTTTCTGTTTCATAGTAACATTAGCAAAATGAAGATGCTGAAGTTCCTGTATGGTGAAGCACGGGGTAAAGTGTTAATTCAAAGTAAAGTTGTGAGATTGACAAACAAAAATCAGTGCTGCACAATGGGCACAACACACTAAACATTGGAATGGAATACTTGGCTGTATTCTTAATGCAGCTAACATAAAATAAACACCTTAAGAACAAAGTCAGTGTGGTCACAGGACCCGTATTGAGTGTGTGAACTGTGTTAATTTATTTTAGTATGTTTCTCTTGCAGGATTTCATTGTCTCCTACAGCTTTGTTTTGAGATGATGAAACAACACCAAATTAGCAGTGTGATTTGTCCACACTTTTACAACACATGGTGTCTTGTGATACTTGCGTTTTTCTGCATGAGGTTGGTTCTAGATTGTAGTGGTCATGTGCTCAGGCCATGATCTCTGGGACTCTGGGTTTGGTTGGTTTATACGGTTCATGAACTTTTCAAGATGGCACAAGGGGTGCTTCCTTACAGGAGTATATTAACTGCCTCCAGTGACAGGAGCATGGACATCCAGGTCTTGTGTCATCTTTTGCTGCTGCACCATCAGAGATTTATAGAAGGAGGTGCCACTGTGCAGGGTCTCTTGTAGGGTGTCTTTAAGGTCCTAGGGTGACCTTGGGCTCTGTGAGCATTTGTTCAAAAGCTCTTGATGAGTGTTACTTAAATGTCTTTCTTTTCTACTTAACAAATGTTTAGGGCAACACTGTGGAATTTGATAGTTTAATCCATTCTTAGAACCCACTGAAACCTACTATGAACTTTCCATATACTTTTTATACATCTTTTCAGTCCAATATGCACCTTCTGTCTGTAAATGTACGTTTTTCATAGCAAAGAGATCTTGCTTGAAAATTGAGTATGGTGTGCAAAGGAATAAAATTTCACTTTGAGTTCTTTTGTCTTACAGGCTTGCTGCATGGTTTTTGTAGTCTGGCTGAATGCTTAAGGTAAGTCAACCTTTTACCATTCTTTTTCCTTAAACGCAGTGCTCTGAAGCTAGAATAAATTAGGTTGGGTTAAATTGTCACAAGAAAAAATCTGGAGAAAAACACTAATGGGTTAAAAACAAAACTGATATCAAAATGTACCTGCGGCATATACTATATTATTAATAGTAAATAGTATAACTTGCTATACTGTAGTTTTGTCCTGCATTATATTAGCATCATTGCAAAATACAGTATTCACTGTCATTTTGATTTAAAATATGGCCAGCCAACATCTCCTCCCCAGTACCACACTCACACCCCTTAATTGAATTAAACTGTAATTAGTGCGGCTGTTGCTCATTTAAACATAACACATGCTGATACACATCTAGACTTCCATTGCTTTACACATGTGACAGAAACCTACTAAGAACATTCCCGCCCCTACCATGCCGTTTACATTAACCATCTCCAACTGAGATGTTTCTTGGAAAAAATCCTACAGTAGAAAAGAGGAGGTAAAGAATTTGTTTGGGTACGAGTAGAAACTGGGAATCCTTCTGGGACCTCCAGCGGCTCTCGTTACTGTCCACAACCCTTGGCTGTCTGAGCCTCAACAATCGTTTATTTTCTGTCTTTCTGGTGCACCACTGCCCAGGGCTGCAGCAGACTCTGAAAGGAAGGGGGCACTGTGAAGGCACAGACGAAACCAAATACACAACGAGCTTGACTTGAATGAACCCAGTGATCGACTGAGGCTTGATCTACAGCAAGTGAAATGGGAACCTGAGTATAAACGTGAGGAATAATAAACCCAAAGTGCTCTTAGGAAACACATTTTAAAGGCCCCAGGAACGTAGGTGTCGAGAAGACTGTCAGAAAATCCTGCAGTGCCCCTCATGAGTTTCCCTGCGTCTTTTCACCCTGCCCTTCAAAACATGTAATTGTGGACTAATAGAGACTGTGTGCTGCATGCAGGCCCCAGTAAAGCCAGCAGAGATAATGATTGATTGATTAGAGAATGACGCGTCGCCAAAATCTCTCCCCAAAAAGACCATTCAAAAAGAAGCTTTTTTTTGGTGGTTTTCCCATTTTTGAAGCAAGAGCATGATTGTTCTCAAGTGCTTTGAAAACTAGGGAGGCCAATAAACAAAATGAAAGAATAGTTTAAGAGTGGTAAGGGTTTTGACAGTGTGTCTTATTACTTTGGAGAACAGAGTTTAAACTTTGTTTTACTGGAATAAACATCTCAAGCTGTCTTTTTTTACTCGTTTACAGTGGATGTTTTTTTCTTTCTGTAAAGGGTGGTAACAAAAATCCATTTGTGTATATGGTATATTTTTCTGAGATCACATATTTAATAATAATAAGAAGAAAATGTTGGGGTTTGGTCGGTTTCTCTACAAAATCACAAACTTTGTCTTCTGTTTCAATAAAATTTTCAGCACAAAGCAAACCCACAAAGCAAGACACGTTCAGTTATTTTTGCTCCATGATTAGCCTTCATGCTTTTTTACAGCAAATGACTCACAGAAAGAACCAACACCTTCTTTCCTTGGTACTGCTGTTTGCATTGTAAATAGCGCCTTTGTTTAAATCTTTAATAAATCCTCCCATTTATGCCTTGTTTCTGTTTTTTATGTTTTTGACTGTGGCAAGTCCAGACAGCATGTGTCATTTTTTCACAGCGGGTATTGGATGTACAGTAGTTCCCCACATTCCCTGTACATTGAAAGATAGATAATAATTGGTTTTAAGAAATGTTTATTGCAAAGCATCTGAATGCATAACAGCTTTATATTAGCTCTGCCTTAGCTGCAATAAAATAGACAGTAAAGACATTTTAAAGACAAGTAAGGCAATAAGAAATGCATTAAGAACCCAAAACAAACAGTCCCGGTACTGCAATAAGAATAATTAATCTACAGGTCAGAGATGAACTGCTGGAGATGGAAATGTTACATTTTATGCCTCAAACAGGTCTGGTTTTCCGAAACAATCCAAAGCACTAGAGGCTCTGCTTATGCTGAGAATGCTGCCAAGAGGAGCACAGCTTGCTGAGCTGTACCACTTTCCTATTTAACCACTCAGATACCCCCTAAACAATATAACCAGGAAGGACGTTTCATTAGATCTTGATAATAATAGAACAAGCCTTTGTTTTTACACTGCTGTGTAATTAGGAAAATATAGTGTTTACTGAGTGCAATAGACTAAATAGTACATCAATTGTAATTTGAATTGCATTCAAAGTTTCAATAGAGGCCAAATGACTCTGCACGAGATATGAAAATGATTAAAAAAATGATAGGCTTGCAAAATGATGATTCGCAATTTAGATTGTCACAGTGCACAATTTTAATTTTACTGTTTTGGTGGGTC
Source organism: Lepisosteus oculatus (assembly GCF_040954835.1). Lineage (NCBI taxonomy): Eukaryota > Metazoa > Chordata > Actinopteri > Semionotiformes > Lepisosteidae > Lepisosteus > Lepisosteus oculatus. The sequence continues at coordinate 13,581,174 of NC_090715.1, forward strand.
TCTACTATTCCTTCTGAAGGCGACTTAAAAGTATTGCTTTATATGCTGCAAATTTGAGTCATAATGTAATGCTTACAATTCTCTATGTGTGTATCTGCAATGACCAGGTGTTAAATTAGATCAATTTAGGAACTGAAAAGGAACTGAGGACAGCAATAGAGTGAATAAGCAGGGGATAAGTCATCTTTCTGGGGTCATGCTAGTTCATTTCAGTACTGAACTGGAAGTACTTTAAGGAGCAAACCTACAATGTTTCTGTGAACTACTGTATGTATTTAATTCAAGAAGGTTCTAAAGGACTTTTTTCAGAATAAAATAACACGCGGAGTGCAGAGCTGGAGCAGGGATGATTAACCTGGAATCACAGTAAAGCACAAAGTCTTGAATAATCTTTGATTTGTATCAGTTGATGATTGGCTTGAAGTACTGGTTAGCAAAGTACTGAACCTGAATTCCGACCTACTGTAGAAACTGTATGAAGCCTACCTTTGGCGCTGGTTGTTTCAACACAACATTACTTTGGTGGAATCCACAAAAACCTTTAAATAGCCAAGACACAAAGACAGTGGGAGCGGAGCTACTGTCACGGATGTCAGAAGGGACGAACCGTGGAGAGGCTTAGGACCCTATGTGTAGCGGTGGGACAGGGGTGAGCCCGGGCTCAGCAGTTCAGGAGTCGTATAGAAACCAACGCCCTCAGGTAGCGGATGTGGGGCGACCTGGTGCTAGGCGGGTCTCGGGACATCCAAACGTCAATGCTGAGCGCAGGGGAATGAGTGACCCGGAAATATATAACCCCAGAGAGAGAGACACCGTAAGGACAGCAAAGCAGAAAGAACTAGGGACAGGACAGAGTGGGAGCGCCCCCTGGCTGCAGAGGGTGTGACAGCTACTGCAGGACTCAAAGCAACTTGCAACCAACTAAGAGTGAATTAATAACTGCTAATGTACAATCAATAATCACAATTTACAAAATGTCTTTGATGTTGCATCTCATGCAGAGGACAAGGAGGTTAGAAGGTACTTTTCTCAGGTTATGATGAAAGTGAGAGAATGGGAGAACCTGGAATCTGGTCGCAAACCCTTATTTACCTTATCCACACTTGGCTTTCATTTGAGCAGCACAAAATCCCTCTGCTGGTGTGCTTTTATCTAAAATGAAAGAGGCGTAATGTGTGTAAATCATCTGCTTTTAAATGTATAAGATCCTTTCCAGATCTTTGTGACTCTGAAACTCACCAGGCTGTTAATGCTTTTATCAATTCACAGAATTCTTGCAGGCCATAAATACTAGTGCTTGCATCTTACTTGTCTCTTCCTAGAGTCCCTGGTTTAATTTTATTTGTGGATTGTTCACCAGAAACAAGACTAAGTGGCCCGAGCATTTTTCATTAACATAGAACTTTTTTTTTAAGTTGTCAGGTATGAAGCCAAAATCTACATTTTTTAAAGAAAAAAAACAATAATAAGGTTTGTGCATCCATCAAACTCGCGGTTTCATGCATTCTTATTACCAACCAGTTGCACCTGTGTTGTAGCTCAAAAGAACTTCAAAACTTTCCTTCAAACAGTTTCCATTCTTAGACTCTGGGGAAGCTGAATAATATTAGCACACGTAAAGGCAATCCCTTTCCAGAAAGCAATTTTTCTGTATTATTGTAGACAAGCTTTCTCATAAATCTAGGTTTCTTGGCAGATTGCTTTATTACAAAAAGCTCCTTTGTGACTTTTATGAAATTATTGTTGCGAATTGCAACTGAAACTGAATTTGGGGTCTTGTTTCATCCAGGAAAGCAAACTGTCTTGTGCCCAAAAGCGTTTCTCAAATGTATTATTCATGTAGAGAGGCTCACAGCCAGGAAGGAACAAAAGGCATTTTATTGTACATTTCAACAAATTAATAGACTGGTTATTTTGGACCTCATATATAGAACATGCTGACTTTTTGTACTAACCTTTGTCCATAAGTAGCAGCACAGTTGGTATTTTTCTTATTCTTTCTATGAAGCTATTTAAAGCAACAAAAATCTTTATTGGTAGAGAAATTTACATTTATAGAGTCTCTACCATCAGTTCTGAGTGGATTCTTTTGCATTTGGAATCCTTCCAGAAAGCCCCAGCAGCACAGGCAGCGATAGGGTATTTATTTATCAGCAGCACTGGGCAATTAAGCTTCTCCCTTGTGCACATCTTCTTTGCTACATGACAGCCAAATGACTCTGTGGTTAGTGTATCATATTCTGTAACCCAGCAACAAAGTGTAGTGCTGACAGCAGAGTACTGTACAACTTTGTTATCTTCATACAAAATATAGATTTTCACAAATAATGTAAATGTAAATAATGTAAATTTCGGTTTTGTAAAACGGATACACTTTAAAGTGTAAGAAAAAGAAGTTTCATTTAGGGTAAAGTGTTAAAAAATGTTTTGTTAATTCATTTTGAAGCCCACAAGACATCATTGTATTCTCAATGCAACAACTGTTCTGTGTGTGCATTCTTTTTAGTATGGGTGGCAAAACTGCTAGACTATATCTTGCTTATGTGGATTGGGGCACCATGACAATAGCCTCTTGGCCATCATATTAAATTTACTGCTTACATCTACTCATCCTGAGAAAAGATATGATAAACATAGTGGAAGCCATTCTGGAGCCTTGGTTGGGTTAGAGGCCTGGGAAAATAGATATTACAAAAGAGCCATCATTACAGGTTTCTATAGCACTTTGTACAGTCTTCTATCCAGGACAAGCTTCTAAGACCTTCGATCAGATGCTGCCAAGTTCTAGTCACCACCTTTTTGGAAAACTGCTGAAGGTTTAACCTCTTGTGGGCCAATATATACTGTAAGTGGAGCACAAGGCAGTGCACTGAGCACTTGGCAGCTCACAGCCCGGGGGGGGACTGTAATTTCACCAAGCAATCCGACACGTTTCATGAAGAAGGAGAAGTTATTAAATTTGTGCTTTATTAAATACCCGAAGGAAACAGCGCTGAAACCTTAGCTGACAAACTCTGAAAAGTTATTAAAGACACCTGTAAGTGGAAAGGCTCCTTGGAGTCTAGAGTTAAGAACCCTGTTCCCTCCACCGTCACCTTCACATCATAGCTTGTTGTGGTGTTCCTCTTCCAGTTGTCACCTCTACAGTCATGACAAAGGCAGTATAATAATAATACGATAAAATCCTTTAGCTGCTCTGAATAGCGCATAATCGTCCGAGATGAGCTGAATGTGACATATTTTCTGTTAGGATAAAAAATAATGTAAACATAAGTGTGTTTTCTTACATGAAGAACTGCCCCATCTTCTACATTGAAAGATAGAAAAAGTCTGAAAATCAGACCACATCAAAGAGAAAAACACAAAATAGCAGTCCTTTTATGAGCAAATGAGTCTAACCGTTTTACACTCTAACAATGGCTAATTTTTCAAAATTAAAAGAAAGGTTTTCACAATATGTACTTAATGTAATTCTTGTGAACCACTTCTAGTCTCGGTTAGCTGCAAGGCTGTCTCTGCTTATTTTATGAACGCAGTTTTTGTGAAGTTGAGTATTTTTGTGAAGGTGTTTATTAAATATGTTTTTTGGAAACTTGGGGTTATATTCCATCCAAAAACTAAACAACTGCAATAAAAAACAGCAAAGCTTTTATGTTCCTATGGCACTGTTGACAGTAAGAAAGGTTATTATGAGTGGACACTATTAATGAGCTCTATTAAAATAATGCTGGCTCCAATGCAATATTTTGTCATTTTATGTAATCTTAATCATGAAGTTAAATTAGCAAGCAATTTGCTCACTGCGGTTGATTCTCACACAAACTTTTTTTGTTGTTAAAGCAACAAAGCATAATGGGGACTTTAGAAAGCCTTCTAAAACAACTTCCTTTTGAGTGATGACTGCCCTGAGGTGATAAACCTGCCCCAATGATCTATGGGATTTCACTTTCCTTCTCTGTAGCAGAGCAGGCAGCAAAATAACAATGGACAGGCACTGAGTGAACTGAGTTTAAGGACCTGAAACTCTTAGATTGGAATATCAGTAATGCCTATTAAAAGCAATCAAGTGATGGTGTAGATGTGGCTCAGGGACTAACCAACAACACTTCTTTACAAGGGTATCCATAGCTTTGTGCAGCGATGTGGACTTTTGACATACAATTAAACCTTTTCTAACCTGTGCAGCATCTTTCTATCGTGCTTGCCCCGGCTGCTGAACTGCGGGGCGGGCTTGTTATTGTGCCGCAACCAGTGAGTCAGAGTGATGTCATCATCAACCTGTGCCCCTTCTCCAGCTGCCTCAGAAACCGAGCCGCCTGGAGACAGGGAGCACATGTAGTCGTTTTATGGCCACACCTGTTCCAGGTGCTCCTCAGAATAAATATTCGGACCTGCCAGAGCTCAGCGCTGAGCTCCTCCCCTTGTTTCTTTTCCATGCATGCTTTGCTGGTTCTCTGACCCCTGCCTTGCCTCCCCATCGTGTCCCTGGATCACCCCCTTGGCGTTGTTTGCCGTGCATCTCTGGCTTTGAACGACTGCGCACTCAGAGCATACCTGTCTGCACCATGCGGTGATCACCTAGTTGACCACAGCACCACATTAGCCTGTGTGAGGGTACTGCAGGCCTTTAGAGTGTGACATGTGCCCATCCTGGTATGGCCAGCTAGTGCCTCCCTGTGAATTCATGTACTGTACATTTGTTTTTTTTTCTTTCACCTTGTTTTTCATAAATCAATAAATGCTTCAGGTTCTGCACAGACATGAACCTCCAGTGCCTTATATAGAAAGAAATGCCTTGATCAGAAAGGGTTTTATTTGTTTGCACGCATTGAACTGAGTCATCCATCGCTGAGGCATGGTGGGTGTAAACTTGACAAGTATATTGAAGTGCTCATGTTGATATTTACAGGGGACTTACAGTACAGTATGCATGTCATTGTGCAGCTTTTAAAGTGTTGAATTTATAGTGGTGGTGGGGGGGATTTTGTTGGCCTGACAAACTGTGTTTTTACAACTGCACAGTGAAACTTCAACAAGTGGAAAGATAAGAGCCAATGACCTAATGACTAGAAAACTTTTCACCTGAGGGAGTGTTTAAAAATGTGATTTTAGTCTCATTCCAGGGAAGCCAGGAGAACAGAGAACTACAAGAAAGCTATTTGATTTAATGATGTTATTAATCAGCAGCTGCTCCAGCTTCACAGGTATCATGTGAGATGGACAGGAGGCATGTTTTGAAATTATTTAACTCATTACTAAATGCAGTACTCACGCCTTGGTGCTGTGGATCCTTACTCTGTAAAATTTAAAGTGTGTAGAGGGGGCATACCTAAAAAGATAATAAGAGAAGAGCTGTACTGTGTCATCAGCAAATATGAAAATACACATTTAGAAGCTGCTTCTATTGTGGTGGGGGACTTTAACCACTGCAACCTTAAAAAAGTACTACCAAAGTACTTTCAACACGTCTCCATTCCCACTAGAGGCACTAACACACTGGATAACTGTTACACCAATAATTAAAGGAGCATAACGCTCTATTTTTATGTGCTGTATTATATAAAAACATACATACAGTATATATAGTAAATCAATATTTGGGGGACTGTGCAGAAAGTGAACATTGTAAATGACAGCTTCCGCATTTTAACAGCAGATGAATGTATACCCATCCCCGAAAAGATGACAAGCTGTTTCTGGATGAGAATTCATGAGGTGACAGCAGTGAATTACAATCACCTCAGACATGGCTGTGTTTTGGCCTCTAACTGCCCTAAGCACTGGTTTCTTGTGTAAGAAGGGATCAAAGCTGATTTATCCTACTTCCAGGTGCTCACCCCTCAGCACTGAAGCTGCTGTCTTGTGATAAGGCTCCTTATTTTGGTAGGCGATAGATCTTGCATCAGGGCCCCCTGCATTGAGAAATATAAGAACTTAAGAAAAGTTACAAATGAAAAGAAACATTCTGACCCATATTGCTGATTCGGTCACTGGGAACATGCTGATCAAGGATTTAATTGAGCTATTTCTTTGAAGAATCTACTTCAACAGCATAACTTAGACGTTTGTTGTAGACACAGACTTCCCTTCGGATATGATAGGGTATCTCCTGTTTCCAGGTCACTTTGCACTTGTAACAATTTACTGTTGAGGAAAAGTGGGATTTAGAACAGTGTGTGGCAGGAGCAATAACAGGCTTTTAACTGGAAAATACCGGTATGCTTTCTGTGCCACCCTTGCACATAAAATACAACTCTTGTTTTTCCCGTTTAATCATCTTCTCATGGCTGAAATAAAAAAAGCACCATTAAAACAATTTGAAAGTCATCACTTGAATTATACTGTACAAGGCTGATCATCATAAATCCTATTTGAAATTCATCACTTGAATTATAGCTGTCTGATCAGTGAAAGGAAAAAAAAAGGAGAATCAATAAAACGTCTACTTAATGAGTGGAAATCATAACATTAATGCCATGAAGTATGTTTTTCTTTGTTAAATGTCTGGCTTTCTCTTTCACAGAATACTCCTGGCCACAGATACAGTATAATGCATACAAACAGCACTTATTTTCTCCTGGAGCGCAAAATCTTTTGCACTGCAGAGGACTTCCTCTTTTGCAGTTTTAAGGCATCCGCCTATTACAGACACCACTTCATGAACACGTACACCATAGTTCTCTTTGTAACACAACTTTAAAAGCTGGCAACTACCCTGGCCATACCTTTCAATTCTTTCAAGAGCCATGAAGTTGTGATGGTGGAAAGTCTCCATGCTGATGTTAGGAAAAAGAGTTTCTGTGACTAATTCTGCACCTTTTAACCATGTCAGTGTTGTGTCTTCTTGCATGAGGCTGCATTCAACAATGAGAGTGTGGAAGCAATTTATTAGGGCCTGTAGACTTGAAACAAAACCCAGTCTCTACGTTATTGGAAAAAAAAACTGAAAAATATAGACACCATATAATCTTACACTTACATATTTGTGGTCCTTTTTGAGTAGTTGCCCTTTTCTGAAAAAAGCACTGTTACCACTTACATTGCTCATTGACCCGTGCACTAATATACCAGTATTAGCATGGTCTTGTGAATAAATGTGAAAAGGAAATATCAAAGTACAATCTGATTTTGTTGTACAGATCATTTAAAACTTGCCCCGGTCTTAGACATATTGTTCAAATCTGTGCATTATGATCATCTTACATTTTAATAGAGCCTTTTGTTCTCTGAACAGCATGCAAACCAGTGATATCAATTCAAACTTTTGTCCGTTCCACAGCCTTCACATCTGAGCAAGTATTTCCTTGTGCACTTTTGTTGCAGAAAGTGCACAAACATTTAATTTCAGTAAATATTAACATTCAGAGAAGGCCAATGAGACTTTTGTGTGCCTTTCAGTACTAAAGCGTGTACAAAAGACACATATTTACTTTTAATTAGAGCAGCTTCAACCATCATATGATATTGAACAGAATGTGGAGCTACTGAAGAAAAGATTTATCAGTAAAAAAAAAGACAGCATTACCAACATATATTTGACAGCAGTCCAATCACTGTCAATAGGAAGATGAAAAAGTAAACTTAGTTTGGAAGAAGAAATGTTTGTCTATCGAGTAGTTTTGATCATACTTGATTGAAAGTGCAATGCTTTGAGAGCTTATGTGCCTTTTTCTCTTCACATGCTGGCTAAAACTCAAAAGTAAGGAGAATTACGTTTTGGTATGGTCTCCTGTAGGTCCCTGTTCCAAAATGCTCCCTAATGTTAAACAAAAGGTCTGCTTGATTGACATTTTCAATGAGTGGTAAAAAAACACCCTGATCTCAGGGCATGTAAGGATCCAGCATGGCAGACTTTCCACCCTCTATTCAATCTAGCCGTGAAGGCAGACTAAACTATTGTCAGACATTGCCGAAGTTCATTTATTCCTTATGACTGCAATGAGTGTTTTTCCTCAATGGTTTGGTCAGAATCTCAATTGGATCCTGATTAAGTTTATAGTAGCATGGATCATAAAAAGCCAAATCTTTGAAGAGGAAGAATGGCTGTAAAACTCAAACTCTTGTGCAGACAACATACTGTAGCATTTCCTTGGCTCCAGTCTTCACTTGTGTGTTCTATCTCCTTTACCTGAAAACCTGATTTCTCTCTCTTCCTTTAACCTCTGATTACAGAGGAAGTTTGTTGGTAAAGTTGAGAAAGCTATTAGAACTAGCTGGGATGGACCTGAGAACTTATCAGCATACCATAGACTACTGTGAGGATTCTGTTTAGCTTTAAGAAAGAGCTTAGAGTAAGAGCTTCTACATGATTCAGTTTTTCCGTTTTTTTTTCTAATTTAACAATACAAGTTCATGACATTACACATACGCTGGCAAGCAGGGAATGTAGAGCAAACACATCCCTGAACCAAATCAAAGCAAAAAAAAAAACGTTAAAAAGCCAGTAATATGTCTCGATCCAAACTGAAGCTGTTTTTCATTCAATTACATGTTCCATGTGGCGTTTCCAAGGTTATGATAGGGGTGCTTCCTAAGTGAGTCCATTTTTCATTTTGATCTTCACACACCTCCATTTGTTTTTCATTTCCATGATTTATGTACATACTACCTAATTACATCTGAGGAGAAATAAGTTAGTCAATTATTACTCGAAATTCAATTCAGGATTACTTTGTTATTTGTGTAATTTTATATGGGATGTACAAATGCCCTGCATGTCTGGTGCTCTTGTTCCTGACAGGGTTGTACGCTCTGTTACTTTCATTTTTTTCGGACTGATGAACAAGATCAAACAAAATATCTTTGGATTATAAAAAAAAACAGTAATTGAGCAAGTACCCTAAGAATCGAGGCAGAAATAAAAATCTTTGGTCTATATGTAAAAACTAAACTTATACCTGAAATGCAAAAACAGTTCTAAAACCTAGGTAGATCATACACAGTGTGCCACTCACCTAGAGCAGGGAGGGGTTCGTAGCGGCGAGGTTTAATTAGCTCCAGTGCTTGAAAGACTACTAGGCAAAATACTGTCCAGCTTCATGAGAGCCGTTTCTACAACAGGGATTGGCAGCTTTGGTACATTCGGCATCCATTCAACGCCAATCCTGAGGTTCAGGCAGGGAGCAGCTTTGGTGTTACAGCTGATGAATCTTTTTTACGTGGCTTCCTGAACAAAATGCGATGTTTGCTCTTGTTCGGCATGGAGTTAGCCTCTGCTCGTTTCTTACTTCAGTCTCAGCCATCTAACCTTACTCACTGACCTTAGTGAATCTCAGTGGTATCACAGATATCTGCGATTGTGATGTCACAGAAATTCTACGATTAAGGATTGGGACCAGGATTGGGAACCCCTGTTTTAGAACAAAATTATGGAGTGGAATAGGGACGGATGTGCTAAGGTGGTCTGTCCCTGGGCTGAAGTTCTGCACAACAAACAGATGAGCCAGCTGGGTCCTCCTCAGCTATCTCAATGACCTGATCATACGTCTTCCTTTAAGTTCTTTCTCACAAGGTTACAGAAGGTACAGTACCAAGCCAAAGGAATACAAAGTTCCCTGAAACAATTAAAAACATAGCCTCTGGTGAAATTCTGCAGATCATGAAGTCCCCACAGTTTTATTTTTAGTTTAATTAGAAATTTTAAAACAATTCTCAGTGAGGACCTTGTTATAGATTTTCATGCTTTTTTAAAGGATTTGGAGATTTTCTTCTTAGATTAATTGAAGTTGAGTGAAAAGCTTTAATTATTTTCTTTATTTTGGCATAGCACTTGATGATGTTCTCATCTTAGCATAATATACTCTATATAAACAAGAATGGCAATGGCCAGAATGGTTGCTTACAGCTAGATTTTGATATGACAGATGGACAGAGAGACAGAAACCATCATCCTGTAGGCTCTGTATGCAGTGCACGATATGTGGCATGCAAGTTAAAAATTGAAACTTTGGGAAACACTAAAGTTAATTACCAGGCATTATTATGTGGGAAAAGATTGTATATAGGTGTGGTTAAGCATGAGACAATCCAGGACCTTCCCTGGACAGAATATTCCTGTAATATTAACCCTATTGACAACTGGTAGAAGTAATGGGAAGTACAATTCTTCTCCCACACAATTGCCCTCATCACAGCCTCAAAGGATAGTGACCCTGCCGGAACAATGAGCTAGGATTAGGCTGTGCATTTTTCAAAATGAAGTGGAATACATGTGACACCCCATGTAAGACATTTGTCCTGCTCAGCACTATTTAGTGAGGGTTTCTGATATGTTGGCCAGTGAACTAATGACACAGAATCATTTCAAAGGTCCGCTTATTTCTGATCCAAGTAAATGTGGACTTGACCCAGCCCTTAAACCCCGAGTTGATGTGCCAAAAAGATCCTTAATAAATCTGTAAATGTACATGTCATTGAAGATCTTATTTCAGTGACTCAGTATACTTGCATTATCAGATAATCATCTCTGCTCAGCTGTTGTGACTCATCCACTCATATTTAATTATTGCATGCATGTGTAATCTTGTTTCCTAAGTGGCTCTGTCCCATATTTGGAAAAGGCCAAAGTTTTCTTTTAAGAAAGCAGTGGTGAAGGACCCTTGCTGTTTTTGGCTTTGGAGTGGACTCTCATCATCCGGAAACCAATGTTAATGTTTCTTCCGATCCAGAAATAAAAGTACCCTAGCCGCTGGCAGTCTTCTACCTGTGTCTGGGAGACTATCTCCTTGCTTTGCAGAATATTCTTAATATTAATTGCAGGTTTCCAAAGACATAAAAAAGACTATGTCCTAAGCTACTGTAAATCTTTTAAGGCAATGTCTGATACTTTTTGCATTGGCTGGGCACCACAATAAAAAGGTTAGCTATTGGTGGAAATTAAGGAAAGTCTGTTTTTTAGTGAAAAGGAAAATGGACAGGGATCCAATATTTATCTTAGTCTTTAAAAGGCTTCATTAAAATGACATTTAAGACAGGATATGTACAAGATCTGAGTTGTGCTGTTCTCTTCTGTTAATTACTGTAGATTTCAATGCCATTTAGATAGTAAATACTAACTCCTGTACAGGGTGACATTAAACCAAACTTTCTTCTTTGTTGTGGTAGGAGGTATGTTGGCATCTTTCTGAAAGTGATAGGGCTATTTGTAATAATTTGAATTGGGCCTGCAAAATATATAAATTTGGAAAGAGCTGAGGGAAAATTACCCCTGTTGCATTATTTCTCTTTTTGAATATTTTTTATTGTTTTCATCTGTATTCCATATGTATTTTTCTTCCTGATCTGAATGTTTTAATTTTGTGGCACTACCAATTTTTTGGAAATGTTTTTTTTTTTTGTATCCCTTTAGTAATGCTGTGAGACTGGTATGGCTTGGGTTTCCCCATAAAGCTCAGTTCATCTTTCAGTGATTCGCAGTATTTTATTTGTCTGGGACTGTTTGATAAGCTCAAACCGTCTGCCAGTGTTTTATGGATTGCACACGACACCAAGGATAATGTTTTCTTTTTTAACGCTCTCTGAACCTCCTGGATTGCGTCTGAGCTTATAAAACCCTCTAATACCCAATAAGATGGACGGCCCTCCTTTCAGATGAGCTAATGTAAGCTTGTTATCATAAAAAAGAAAGAGTAGATCATTCTCTCCATTCTCTCTCCTTGAAAGTAACTTCAGTGTTTTGAAAGGATCTGGTCAGTTTTTAAGACCTCCCAAGACAGGGCAAAAGGAACAAGTTTTACCTGAAGGCTAGGAGTTTTAAATAAATAATGTTAACTTGCAGCACAACAAATATATTTTCACAAATTCCACAACATTTAAACTCACTCACATTTAACACAGCTGGATCTTTCAGATTGATTCTTTACCATGCCAGAAATCAATGACCATACCATTGGAGAATGACACGTATTTTCAATAATTTTCATCCAGCAATGTTTTTTATTTTACCATATTATTTTATCAGGATTATTTTACCATATTTAAAGGGTCTCAGATTAGTTTTAACTTGTTAAGTGGAGCAGAATGTTGTAATATAAGGAAATGCTGATTAAATGCAGATGGGAGTAAGGTTAAACTAAGGGGAATTCTTTAAATTAAATATTTTGTAGAAGTTGTTGTTTCTTAATTTTGTCATTTTAGTTCAAAAGTTGGATCACTGCATCTGGATGCTTGTAAACATATATGCAAGAAAGCCAATTAAATTTGCTTGCCAATTGTATTTTCTAACTAAAAATTACAGAAGGATTTGGGTATTAATCATATACCTATGCAGAGTATACATATAAGTGGTATGTATCCATGTATCATATCTTCTAAAAAGGACATATTTCAGGATTGTTACCATTGCCTGCAGGGTAGAAAAAATGCCTCCCTATGGAATTAACATTAAAGTTACCTCAAAAAAAGGCCCAAGCAGCTTTAAAATGAGTATGCCAAGAACAATTTTTTCTTTTCTTTTTTTAACTGAGTATTTTGACAAATGCTGTTACTTTTTTTCCATTTTACGTAAAACTAACCATCAAAATAGAATGATATGTTCACAGAAGTGACAGATCCTGTCCAAAGTAGCAAGAGGGGCTGGCATGTGGTACAGTATGTCCCATGATTCATCGGGATTATGAATAGGAGGCTGTTCTACAGGAGATGAAGCCCAAAATGAGCTCCCAATATCCATGACCATACAAGGACCTGACTCCTGGTGTATCGATAACAACAGACCAGCTAATGCAAGCATTCTCAGGGGTTTACAGCCAGTGGCTGAAATATAAAAAAATAAAATAGAAATACCAACAGGAAACATGATCAAGGCTGCAAATACCTACTGAACTGCTACTCACATCTCATGCAGAACTGGGTAAGCTGTTGTTTGCTGAGTGGGCCCGTATCTTCATAAGAACACCTGTAAGCATCTAATGGAACTGATGCCACATTTGCAGCTGTGATCACCGTTGGAGTTTGATCAAGCTTCATTACGGTTCCTCTCTGGCGGCACAGTATACTGTAATGTGCAAGCCCAGCAAATGATTAAGGGAGTGAATTTTCTTTTTTCTGGCAAATCTGTATCTTTTGGCAATAAAGTAATGAGGCAATAAGGTAATTTTAAAATGGAAATTATAATCTCTGTTGTGATCCGTCTTCCTCCACAAGGTTTCAATATAATTTTCTGCAACCTTTACTTGTATGCTGTTAATTACATGAAATGATTTGATTTCTTCACAACCTGAGTTTTTGTATTGGGTTTTATGTATGATGATGAAATAGGAAAACAATATGCCAGTTTTGCATGCAAAAAAGGAAAATGTTTTCATTACTTCAGGCAAAATAATAAATAAAATACACATTGCCGTTCATATCCGAGGGCGAGTTCAAATATCACTGTTGCACGACACTATTTTGCAGAACCTGTATTTTGTACAAGTCGGCACCAATATGAAACTGGGAAGTTCTGCGGTTGTGTTCTGTTGTGTGAAAAGGCATGTCGCAGACTGCTCAGCACATGTTCGCTTTATTGTGCTTAAGTGAAACAAGCAGTGCATTCTGGAAATTAAGATCTTTAGGTTTTACATTTTTTCCATGGATGATCCACAAACAGTGAAATACAATATTTTAAATTTGAGCTGTAGTTATTTTGTTGCTTCATTTAGTGCACTGTATATGTACAGTATATGGCTGTCTGGGCACTTGAAAAAAATGTGCTGATGAAGTTTTAAGTGCTTCCAGTTTATGAAGAAAGGCTCTGGAAAGCTGAGTAAAGGAATACCGACACAATACCCTTACAATTAGCTCCAGTGTTCACCCTTAAAGGGATTTTGCCCGTGCCTATTTTCTTTACTGTTCTTTTTTTTTTCCAAGCATCACTAACCTATGCATGTGAACTCTTGTAAAGCATACTAAAACCAAGTAAAATACAATCCAGACAAGCTTTATGAGTAATTTGGTCAAGAACTGTGTTCATCTGTGTTTTTAATTTTGAGAGTCCTCTGTGTTTAATTATATTCATGCTTAATTTCGAGAACAATGCCACTATAACCTCAGGGCTTCCTCATCCAAAGTTTTGTTTAACATGTGTTTTATTTAAGGTTTTTTTCTGGGCAAAGTACAGCCAGTCGGCCTACGGCATTGCCATTCTAGTGGTATGATATTAAAGTCAGGATGTGAAGGTGAGCATGGACACCTGGCTGATACGTTGAAACATGGCAGAATCTCTCTTTGATCTTTGCAACAACTCTGACTGGAAGATTGCTTCAACAAGCCATGAAGTTTTTCCCATTCCAATTTATTTTGGATGAATCTGAAACACTGGAATTGGCATATGCCTCAGAAACTCTGACAAAATGAAGTAACTTCAGCCGAGACTGTAAAAGCAGAGATTTACCAAGGAGCACACCAATAGTTCTGAAACAATTAAGTGCTTCATTTTCTAACTCCATTTAGTAGTAGTAATGGAATTGAAATCAGACTATGCTCAGAGTGAAACGTATATTAAGATTTACATTCTGTCTGCAAAAAAGTTTCGAATACCTTTCTTAAAGTTGGTCATTGCCCATGCTGTCCTTTTTTGCCCCATTTTTTTTTCACCAGTCTGGATGGTTAAACCGCAACTTTACCTCATTTTTAAAACCAGCACAAGAGCAGAGAAAATTCAGCACAAGTAAGTAAACCTAACTAGGAGTTTGGAAATTAAAAGTGTGCTTAGGAAACAGTATTCCTAATCCATTGAAAATGCTTTTGTCTGCTCTGCTATTGTAAGTGCATTGCTCGACATTGCATTGGAAGAAAACACATTCAAAGCCTTTTCAGATAGTGCCTTTTAAATGTCTGGAGCAAGTTCTATTCTCTGTCCTCACAGCTAGTCAAGGTAAACTGCTCAGGTTAGGTATTTATTAAACCTGTATTCACACTTGCAATTTCTTCATAGTGGTTGTCTGTGACCATCATCTTTTGCCACTCTGTATTATTTTCTACGCAAGCACATGGTGTGCTATCTTAGGAAATAAAGGAAGTGTAACTACCACCTTGTTAACTGCTAAATAATGGTGGCTTTTAGGGGTCAAACAGAAAAAGAAGATGCACGTGATTCTTTATAGATGCTTATGTCATTAACTGAGTTAAAGAGATTGGAAAAAACATTTTTTTTTAAGTATTTCTTTCACTTTCTTGTATGTCCTCAGAGTCCTAAGATAACTGAGTGGCTGCCCGAATTTACTGACAATTAATAAAACTGATCAGGACATGATAAATGGATTATCATTTATTTCAATTATCAGTCTGATTATAGGATGGATTGAGAATATATTAGATTAAACTAGTATAAATACCCTGTGTTGTGAAGATACAGTTTCAGCTCACTCTGCAGACTGTTCCAGGATTTGGCAGAATGATATTAATACCTGGTGCCCAGAGTCTGTATATGCTCTTGGTAGGCTCAGTTTGACAAAAGTACTGCAACTTAAACTGCAAGATGGCACAGAAAACCATACTAAATTATTTCCGAAGTAAAACTCAGTAAATTTGTTTAAATCAGAAAAGTATTAATCTAATATTCAGAAAGGGTCAGAGAGTTAAGATGAGAAAACTAAATGCAATAGAGGACATTGGTTATAAATCTTAATTAAGTAGTTTTGTTGAATGTTTAGACCTACGGAATTCCAGATATCATTTTATTTCAGTCTCTTTCAGAGCTATATTGTTACAAAATGGCCATTTATATCTGTTCAAATGACCTGTTTATTTTGGAAAGGAAAGAGCTTTGCACATAAGCCACTGCATATAATCACTTATACTATGGCAAAGAAACGTGCACAAGTGAGAGTATGCTTCTTGGTATAATTCTTGCTATAATTATGCCTAGTAAAGTAAATTATGGAAGAGGAGAAACAAGAGGATCATTGTGCTGTATAAATTCTAGATATTGCCTGTGTAAATAGTTCTTGTCTTGAAACAGATGCTTCTGTTGAAGTCTATGCCAGAACCTTCTCTTTTTTGTGTAGGCTCATCATATGCCTCATTGTCCATCACAGCAGTCTTGTTTTTTTTTCTGTGTTGTTGTATCCCTTCTGTGCAGTGGGTCACTTTCTTCCCATTCTTTTTGAGGAATGTTGTCACTAAACATTCCTCATTTCTCTGGCAATAGCAAAGTACACAACATTTGTTTGTCCTTGCTTTCAGGAAACAAACTACTGATATTGTAATGTACTTTAACAAATGCTTCCCCAAGAAAACAATCACTAAAAAGTTAACCAGATGAATAAATAAATAACCAGATAGGACTGGATAAGTCCATCCCTGAGTAAGGAGATAATGCTTTACTCAGACAGATTGCAGAAAAAATGCCTTTTGATTTACATACAGATGTTGACAAGGGCACTGAATCCTTAAAAATAGTGACAAAGTCGATGCAGAGGACTATTTCAATTACTGAAAGTGAAACAAATGTAAAAGGTGTGCGTCAGGATTGAAAACTGAAAATGAGAAGACTCTTGACACGAAGGGTTTGGGGGTTGGCCTGGCATTATTGTTGAAGTAAATGCCTTAGATTAGTTACCCCCTAGATAAAAACAATACAGTATTTCTGGGACATTCCATGGAGCAGAATAGTCCAGTGTAAAAGCTGATTATTTTCAAAGATGAGTTTCGTTCAGAATAATTGTTCTTGCTGAACATTTATCATAATGCTTTTCAAGCAATCTTCAACTGAGGAAATATCAAGTCTTACACTAACATTCAGGTGACACACTATAATCCTCAATTAACCCATTTTCTTATGGACATACTGTAACCTTCACATGATGTTTACTTTGTGCAATCAGATATCTTTCAGATTTAACAAGTATATCCTCACACATAGATATTTGCATGCATATACAGTATACTGGGGCTGGATCTGGTGGCATCTCGGAGAAAACAATTTCCTCAAAGGTTAAGAGGTTTCGTCTCTGGGTGCTATTTTGGCTGACAGAGATAGGCCACTGTATTTGTAATCAGCTGTAATCCCATGAAATCAATTTCAGTTTAACATCATATTTCTTTCTCTGAGACAAGGTTATTCTATCAGGAATATGTTTTTCCTATTCTGGGGTTAAGGATGTCATTATTTTAGTTGTTTAAAGCCTTTCAGCTGTAGCAAAAACAACCTTTTCCTTGGCACTTGCTCGGGTGGATGTTAAAGTACTTAAGACTTTAAAGCTTTCATTGTTTGTGTGCTGAATAGGAGTGGAGCTACTGCTCTGTCCAGCCAAATAAATGGAAAGTCATCTGTATAAATGCCATAGATTTTTGCCATTGTTGTCACCAGGTTTCACTTCATTGTATTCTTTCTCTTTATAGTCCCCATCACTCTGAACACACTGGAATTGGAAAAAAAATATGTGTCAGATCAATAAAAGAGAAAAACAACACATCACAAGGAGGTGTGTGCCAGATATTTGAGGGTTATATTTTTTAATATAACAAAAGTAGACATGTAAGCAAAGACATCGATCAAAATACGTAGCAAAATCATCACTGTAATTTTCAAATTTTTGTGAAGTGCAAGGCCTTTTTTTAAATATCAGCATGGAGAACTCATTACTGCTTTTTGATTCTGATGTGTTTTTAGAGGACAACAGAATTGATGATGAGGTCTTAACTGTGAACGACTTTTTTGTGTTGTTATTGTCTAATGATGGAAGTCATCCTCATAGTATGCCTACAGTATATCAAACCCTGTGATCTGTTAGGCTCTCAAAAGCACTTTTGTTGTCCTAGATGTGATGTCCTACAACTGTAGAAATGTCACCACTTTAGATATCTCAGCTCCACATACCGTAAGCACCGATAAACATAATTTATACCACATACCGGAAGTTTAGGACGCCGGCGTCTCTCCAGGGTTTACAACACTCTCAAAATCAGTTTGCATCGTGATAAACAAAATTTTTGTAATCGCTTCACAACGTATTGCACATTGTGAAATGTGCACATCTCTAATATTCATCTCTAATAATGCAAGCATTACATGTGTTTTCACAACAATGAAACTATTTAAAAAATGCATGCATATTAATAACAAGACCGACCGTAATAATGCAAATTATGCAAAACACCGCAATTGAAACTACAGTACAGCCCAATCACTCGTTTTCAAAAACTTTGAGCAGCAAAATCAAAACACACCACAACAACCTATGCATTGTAAGAAATGAGACAACTTATCTTTTTAAAATGGTTATTCAAAATCCCAATTCAGCAGAACATTCATCTTATCCAAGACCATTTTCCCCATGACATAGAATAACAAGGTGTTGTATTCAAAGTCTACCATACTGATAAAAAAATACCATTACAAAGCAAAGCCTTGCTTAAAATAAGAAAAATATCATGCTTACTTTGAAGATGCGAAGAAATATAAGTCTTTCAAGTGTGTGTGTTTGAGTAAGAAATATAAAAAAACTAATATTTCAGACTTGATGCCCAAGTTGTTACCTTGAACCGAAACCCTGAACCAGGCCTGTACTCATATTACTTTCCAAGATATTTCAAGATGTTACAGGCATAATGTACAGTATACTGTACATACAAGTAGTGGGTGGAAATTACCTTTGAGGGGCTGGAGGTTTAAAAGAGGGAAGTCTATATTTGGCCTTCTGAGGCCTTAAGGGCACATCATCTATTTAAACATTGTTCCTTAAACTTTATAAGTTTTTTTAAGTTAACAGGCTAAGGGTTAACAGAAATCTGGGAATGATATGAAAAAAATGTTTTTAAATTGCAGGGATACTTTATAATCCAGTTTAGAGAATATTCCTTATTGTTAGTCACAGAAAGTGCAGGAAAATAATGGAAACTGGCAGGCCAAGATCATCAACTTGATTCTGCTCTGTTGAGCCAATGGATATGACTCCTATTTTATTTTACAACTGCTAAATTTGATTTTAATTGTGTGCAGCTGCTGTGTCTTGATAGATGCGACTCATGGTTTCCTTCAGTGTGCTGGCTCTTGTGAGAATAGTAGTAATTACAAAATTCACACTCCAAAACTCACCAGGAGCTGTAAAAAAAGACTTAATGATGCAAAGCTGTTTTTTTAAAGAGTTAAGGCCCACTTGAGAGTAAAGGAAGAAAGACAAGTCACACAATTTATCACTATAAAAACCCCTGTAGGAAAGATATTATCAGTGCTCTGCAGTCTTTTAGTGCCTCAAGTGGACAAAGATTAGGCTAAAGCAATTAGCTACTGTGCAGAGTGGGTCTGGAACTCAATAAGTCAGCCTGCGGTATGACACATTCTGTAACCTATTAGGTGAGGTCAAAAAATGGCATGACCTCTCCAAATAATAAAAATAATATTCTAAATCTGATCAAATATCAGCAAAGAGAGATATCAAATATAAGCATGTTCCTTGTGTAAATGACTCTAGCAAAATAATAATAATAATAATAATAATTGCTTACCCTTATATAGCGCTTTTCTGGACACTCCACTCAAAGCGCTTTACAGGTAATGGGGTCTCCCCTCCACCACCACCAATGTGCAGCATCCACCTGGATGATGCGACGGCAGCCATAGTGCGCCAGAACGCTCACCACACATCAGCTATTAGTGGGGAGGAGAGCAGAGAGTAATGAAGCCAATTCATAGATGGGGATTATTAGGAGGCCATGATTGGTTAAGGCCAATGGGAAATTTGGCCAGGACGCCGGGGTTACACCCCTACTCTTTTCGAGAAACGCCCTGGGATTTTTAACGACCACAGAGAGTCAGGACCTCGGTTTTACGTCTCATCCGAAGGACGGCACCTTTTTACAGTATAGTGTCCCCATCACTATACTGGGGCATTAGGACCCACGTGGACCACAGGGTGAGCGCCCCCTGCTGGCCCCACTAACACCTCTTCCAGCAGCAACCTTAGTTTTTCCCAGGAGGTCTTCCATCCAGGTACTGACCAGGCTCACACCTGCTTAGCTTCAGTGGGTTGCCAGTTGTGAGTTGCAGGGTGATATGGCTGCTGGCCAAAAGGTTTTAAAGTTGCCATGCTGTTCTCAACTTGAAGTGAACCTTATTGATCTGTTGGAGAAAGAAGAATTACAGTAAGTAAATGAACCTGCAATCGGAATAGAGTTCCATTAGGTACTGTATTTATGTGATCATCTGTAATATATTGATTTGGGCAAATGTTACATTTGGGCAGTTTATTTGAACTCTAGTTAAATTGTTAAAACTGGAAGGGGGGATAATTTTTGCACAGATGTATTAATTTAAAAAGGCCATTATCTTTTATTGGTACACTGGGGCAATATACTATAGTTGAAATTTGGCAAACATCCTAACATTGTATGTATTTAAATTACCATTTAAATTCTCAATAGTTATGCCATGATATTTTCACCTCAAATGTGGAAAAGCACATCAGAAGATTATTACCGCTATAAAAATACGAATATTTGATTATTTGGCAAGACTGACTTTGTCTGAGAAAACTGGTAGACAAAGATTTTAAGAATTGGTTGTCCCACTTTGAAGCAAGAAAGCCAGAATAAAATAAACGCAGCCTTTCAAAACATTCACTCATTTTTCCTTGCTTCTGTGAAATAGAAATAGTTCTTTTGATTAAGTAGAGCGATTACAAACATGACCCATAAGCATTTTGAAAATAAGAAAACTCATTAAAAGATTTAAGTAGAGTGTGCTCAGCGGCAATTCTGGCTAAGTTATGTCACTTGGGCAAAATTTGGATAGAAAGAGATCCTGGAAGCAGACCATAGCCAAAATAATAAAAACTTGCTAAGCTTAGTGAAGTTACAATTTGAGTACTTTATTAAATATACTTTATGTTATATAAGACACATGTAATGGCAACAATGTTTGGATTCAGATCTTACTTCTCACAAAGGAGTTGCAACAACAGTGGAAGGCACTGTGCAGTTAATTAGCAGTAACCATCCATGTCAGAGTTTTCGTCTGATTAAAATCAGACTGGGTCTTCAGTGGACATGTTAGAAAGGTTTATTTTAGGAAAGGAAGCAATAACAAAAAGAGGAAACCCAGTGATACATTTCTCTTGAAAAAAAAACAGGTCTAATCTGGGCTGGGATTCAAAATATTCCTTATATCACATTTATTTTTCTGTTGAAAATCGCTGACATCTCACCCTGTGGAGTAATGCATTATACAGAGGTTCCAGTGGGCAGCTTCTTTAAGGCATGTGGTGCAGTGAACCAAAATCAAAGCTCTGCTGCTGTGGAACAACTCAGTGGCATTGCACAGTGCTACCAGCCACGCTATTGTACAGGCTCTACAATTTAGCTTGGCAGTTGCTGTATTTTCTATGCCTTAATAATTCAGAAAGTTATTAAGAGCATCCAGCTCCTACTATTAGTGCATAGTTTACTCTTTGTAACTTTTCTCTTGCATCCATGCACTCTGTTTGATGAGCTTAATTTGAAATAACACCCTGTGGTCAGACCTAAAAACTGGATATTTAGAGGGCCGTGTAGATACTATAGGTGTAAGGCAGTCACATGAAAACAAAACTATAAGTGTGTCATTGCTGTCTGATCTCTTGTGAGACATTTTTGCAAATTATTGAAGCTGGTAAATTGGAGAGTGATCATTTGGTCTCCATAAATCAGTCTGCCATTCAACATCTCTTAGGATTATATTAGAGGTAAGGGAATCAAAGATCAAGTAGAATGTATAGTGGCTTGTGCCTATTTATTTCATATTTATCTGAAAGAAAGCCAATCATTGCAGTTCTTAGAGGCCCTAGCTGTTTGCCAAACTACAATATTCTGCTTAATAAGGGAAACATTTTGGTGCTTAACCAAAGCCATTTGCAATTTTTAACTTTAACCCTCATAACTGGTCCATGCTTGTTGACAAAACTGCTAAATAAATAATCTTTAAAAAACATCTGCTCAGTCTGTTAAACCCAAAAAAGAAAATGAGGTTCAAAAAAATTCTTAACACTTCATTTGAATAAAATCAGAGAGGGACTTTTTCAAGCAGCTTCTTTACACATGCTGTGACACAATGATCACCAAGATCCTTACAAAACGCAATTGACGGGTACTCTTCAGGAGTGTTTGTGAGTATGATGTCAAACAAGTTTGACTTATCTGGTGTCTTACAGCCAGTTCTAGTAGGTTCTTAACAATATCTTAAACATCTTGAAATCTTAAGGATATTCGGAAGACTGTGCTTATGAAAGGGCTTTTAGAGAGTTTCTAAATATTGTTGAAGGTTTTCTCAGTGAAGTGCTGTCAAAGCTACAGCAGTTATTGTTACTTGTTCATTCCAGATCACATAATACACATAATGTTTTCCTGTAGAGTCCCATTTTAAGAAATTACAAAACGATGCATATACAGTGACTATCAAAGGTATTCACCCCCTTGGAGTCTTGCACACTTTATTGTGCTACATTGTGGAATCATAATGTATTTAATCAGGATTTGTTGCCATTGATTGGCACAAAACTCTCCATACGCCATTCATCCGTTTTCTAACCATTTCGTCCGATTCAGGGTTGCGGTGGAAACAGATCCTGTCTCGGCAGGCAAGGTGTGCAAGCCAGGGTACACCCTGTACAGGACTCCAGTCGATCACAGGGCAGATGCACAAAAACACACATACTGTTCTCACCCCAGAGACAACCTCCCTGGAGCCAATTAACCTTCCCTTATGTCTTTGGACTGTGGGAAGAAACCAGAGCATCTAGAGGAGACCCTTGTGAACACAGGGAGAAGATACAAACTCCACGGAGATAGCATCCTAGGTCTGAAATTGAAACCAGGGTCTCAGTACTTTGAAACAACAATGCTAACCACTGCTACTGTGCCACCTACACTCTGTAATGTCAAATTGAAAACAAAATTCTCCAAATGTGTTCTACAGGTAGCCATTGTACTGTATTTAGGGTCAGGATTGGGCCACTCAAGAACAATCACTTTTTTATTCTGCACCCACTGCAGTGAAGCTTTTGGCAAAAGGTGATGTGTCCCAGTTTTAGGTCATTATAAAGTTTTCCTTTATAATTTTGCCAGTATTTTGCTCAATCTATGTTCCCATCAGTCTTGGCAATCTTCCCAGTCCATGCTGATGAGAAGCAGAACTATAACATAATGCTGCCACCACAGTGCTTGACAGTAGGGGTGGTGTTGATGAGTGATGCACTTTGTTGGCCTTGCATCAGTACTGTGTAGTCCTTTGAGTTTAGGCAAAAAGTTCCAGTTTTACTGTACTGTATCTTGTCTGAACACAAAATCTGTTGCATGCTGCATGCTTGCAGTGTCACATGCTTCGTTGCATACCCCATACAGGATTTGAGATGGGTTTGTTTTCAGTTCCATACAAGCCCCCTTTGTGGAGGGACTTGGATATTGTTGACCCATTGATAATTTCTCCCATCTTGGCCACTGAACTCTGTAAGTTGACCTCATAATGGCATCCCTGACTAGTTACTTCCTTGACTAGCTGCTCAGTGTGGAGGGGCAGCATGATGTTCTGTAGGTTGTGTCCGGTTTACTTCTAGTTCTTAATGATCTAATTCACCACGCTCAAAGAGATACCATATTAAAGGTTCTTTGAAATGTTTTTATACTGTACCCTTCTCCTGAACTTGCCTTTTTGTACTTTATCCCTGCATTGTTCTGAAAGCTCATCAGAACCATTATAGTTACACACAATATTAACCAGTAAACCCATTGTGTGGCTTGTTAAGGTCTTTTTGTTCACCAGAATTAATTTTCATTTCTCAAAACAAAGAGTTTGAATGCTAATGCTATCATTACTTCATATTATCTATTTCTTTCTTTTTTTTTTGCTTGGAAAGTGTTCAATAGGCTGTGTACATGACCGTATCAATTGTTCCATGACAGTGGTTCCATGACAGTGACAGTGGATGAAGTTGTACAGCTGCTTAGGTGGTGTCATAGCAATAACCTGGACTTGAACATAAAGAAAATGAAAGAGCTAATAGTGGACTTTTGGAGACACAGGCCATACACTCATAGCCCACTCAGTATTGATGGAACGGAAGTGGAAACAGTCACCAACTTTAGGTTTTTGGGAATTCACATCTCTAAAGATCTAACCTGGACTGTGAACACTGACTCTATCATGAAGAAGGCTCAGCAGCGCCTTTATTTCTTGAGGTGCCTCAAGCGATGGGGGATGCCAATACATGTGTTGGTGAACTTCTACCGCTGCACCATCGAGAGCATCCTCACCAACGGGATCACCGTGTGGTATGGCAACACCTCTTCGCGAGAAAGAAAGGCACTGCAGAGAATGGTCAATATGGCCCAGAAGATCATCGGCTGCGGTCTCACCGAGATTAAACAGCTCTATGAGGACCACTGCCGTGGTAGAATTCTGACCATCACAGAGGACAGTCACCACCCCGGGCATGAGCTCTTCACCCCACTGCCCTCAGGCAAGAGATATAAGAGCATACGGACACTTACCACTAGATTCTTCAATAGCTTCTATCCACAAGCAGTGAGACTGGCGAACACATTTAGCCATCCCCCTCGAACCACACCTACACCATCACCATCTACCTCTTTATGATTTCTTATCTGTTGCACATCTCCAGTCATTGTTTACACGTCTGTATTGTTTACATTCAAACTGTCTACATGTTTACTTGCACATTGTCTTTTGTTTGTTTGTATATTATTCTTGATGCACTGTTTGTACTTTGTCTTGTTTTTTACACTTGTTTTACAATTGAGAGACTTTCTGTAAGTAAGAATTCCATTGTACCAGTACCGGTTACATATGGCAATAAAGTTCAAGTTCAAGTTGGTATGGCAGCAAGCTTTAAAGCAAGAAATGTCAAAACTGCAGGAATGTTAATACTTATGCAAGATACTGTATACACTTTTTGTATAATATTTTTTTCAGAATCTGTATTTTGCCGCAAATTAATTCTTGGCTATGTGGCAATAGGTTTCATTTGGTTGGTTTACTTGTGACACTCAAATGTAAAAATACTTGGAGAGCCTTAAAACTCCTCTAACTGATTTGATTAAGTAGAGAAAATAGACTCAAAGAGACAGACAAAACTAAATTTCCTGTAGAGAGAAAAAGAAAGCATGAACAGCAGTCAAGGAAAATGAAAGAATTATTTGTGTTTTCCCCAATCAAAAATATTGGAAAGGATTGACAGCCCTAACCTGCTGATCTCCTGTCTTTTTTGCTACTAAATTACAGAGAGAAAGGAAAGCCTGCTGTGATTTAGCCATAGAATGAACTAAGCTCAATAAATGAGCTACTTATTTAAGTGACTTCAACCCTTGTTGAAAAGAAAACTCCCTTCTACACTCAGATAAGGGTCTTTTTCACTGGACTTGAAGTGGAACATGTTTCAACACCTTGCCCTCACATTAACCCAGGAGATGCAGTCAAGTAAAATTTAAGACTGAGAAAAACACAGACATTGTGAACTCCTTTTAATGCAAAGCCTTTTTAATGTAAATACTGTATGGGCTTTATGGGAACTATGGGGGTTCAAAAACTGAAATAAGTGTTTGTTTCAATGTAAAATTTAAATGTTAATGTTTTCACATTTAAATGTACATGTAAATAGAATTCTGCATGTGCATTTACTATGATTAAAACCTTCAAGGGGTAGTGTCTGTAAACTATATATTTCTGTTCCAATTGGTCATACAGAAAAGACCAGTTAAATCCTAGGTGCCAAACAGATGGCATCATTTTCCACACGATCAAAGGGAGGAAAGTGGTAGGTTATATCTGTCACCTGTAAACGTCCTGTGCTGTTATTGAAGTGATTTAGGCATAATAAGGCATAAGGTCTGTGCACATTATATTTTCACAACTCGGCTTCTGGTTTATTATTAATAATGAAGCTAACCAAAGTGTTGAATAAAAAAACTATCTGTGCATCACTTTTTATTCATTATTTAATTTCATTATTTTTCTTGGGGTTAACAAGCAAGACATTTTTTTCAGACAAGCAGTGCTGCTGTCTCAGATGATGTGTTGAATGGAGTTTTCAGTAAAGATCCTTATCTTTTGGCAGACTAAACCCAGAATTCCTCAGATGGTATTGCAGTTTTTAAATCCAAGACATGCAGAAAAACTACATCACTGTTCAAATTATATTTTAAAAGTCTCCATGTTGCTTGGTAAATGGACAGATTTTTTATGGTGGCCAGGGAGTAAGTCTGGGATTAGCCAGCTAGGGCTCTCTCAACAGGGCTCTCTCATATGGACTCCTGCAAGATCCTGGACACCTGCAGTCTAGTAGTGATGTCGATCAGAGACACACTGCTCATCCAATCAGTGTCAGTGCTCCCATCAGGCGCTGCAGACTTCACAGACTAAGAAAAGATGAATGGCTTTATTTTGGAGTAGCATATCTGCCCTCCCCCATTCTCCCCATGCTATACAGGAGCGGTTCATAAAGAAACCAGTATTGAAACCAGTAGGTATAAAATTAAAAAAAAAACATAAAAAAGAATAAAGACTAAATACACTCAATGTTCTGTGGTGGAACGAGTTGATATTATGTTACGAGGCAAAGATTTTGAAGATTTTAAATGGGTCCAAAATGATTTAATCCACTTGTGCAGGATCATTGTACATTGAAATGTAATTCCCTGACAGTCAACGGACTTCTGTAAATTCTGTAACCAATAGGCCAGGAAGTAGGTTTGTTGTTTTGCAATAATTACTAAGGCCCATCTAAAACTGGGAGATGCCAAGTTCAATCATCCAACTGAAAAGCACTTCACACTGCAATTCAGACAAATGGTCTGCACATGGCTGTACGTCTCAGTCTCTCGCATACTTTTCATGATCATTAACTGAACTGAAATTTGAAAGCCTTCTCAGATGTAATAATATTATTCAGTATGGGCACTATAGGAAAAGATGATAAAAAGAAAATATTTGTACTGTTACGCTTCATACAAATGTGCAATAATAAAATAAAAGCTCGTAAAATATTGCAATGGACTAGACTCCAAATGCGTTTTAATGTACAATAAATACTTCCTGTTTAAATAATTTCCACTGGATGACCTCATCACACATGCGGCACCACATGTCTTATTCTTCAGTCGTAAATTATAACCTGAATTCCAAATTTATATCTCACATCTGACACCACCTCTCGAAGAGGTCTTTTGACAGATTGCCCCTCCATTTATTCCTAGCCAAAGAATATCGAGAAGTGATGAGAACATCATAACAATCAAAAACAAAGACACATCGAAGCCGCCCAGTTTTGCATGCATGTAAATTTAATTGAACTATTAGCAGGAGTAATATTTTTAATGAATAGTGCATCTTCACAAACCAAAATGTCCTATTGTACAATGAACATTTAGAGCCTAAGGTAAACTCCATCATGCATTACATTTAGTTCTTTTAGTCCCTGTGGAATACTGCTCGACTCTTTGTCTGGAGGAGAGGCAGCAAATTCTTCATCCTTATATTTCACGTATGTCACAGCAGTATGCAGTGTTAATGTATAAGGTACTGATAAAATGACAAATTATTGTCCAGAGCTTAAACTTGAACGCGGTGAATAGGTTTGTGCCAGGTTTGTGACCGATGAAAACATTGCCTTTGCCCCAGCCGCAGAGATTTTACTCAGTGTAACACAAATGTTGGATGTGAATGCTTGTTATGGTGGTGTCACCACACTCAGACAGGCACATTTTAGCCATCAGCAGCTGGTTTCATCTCATTCTTGCAGAAATGTCTTCTACAGTATGCAAAAGTTTTTTTCTCCTTGTTGCTACTTGGTTCCCATTTGTCTTTGGCAAAGGGGATTTTTACCTCCATGACAGTAAGACTGTTAGCTGATGTTCTTGAAAGGGTGATGGAGCTGGAATAATAATATTTTCCTGGAAGAACAGCAGGAGTAGCCTGCCAGTTTACCCCTGTGGCTTGGTCCCGCAGTACGCCAGGGTCGTATTTCTGAATCTCTCTCTCTCTTTCTCACTTATGAATAGGCACACAATCCTTGTCTGTAATAAGTAGAAGACCACAGCTTTAGCAGGTGATTTGAAAAGAAGGAGGAAGAAAATTAGTTTGAATTGCTTCCATACAACTGTTTCCACTCATTCTGAATCGGTGCAATTGTAAGACATTTAACTCTTTACAACATATGCCCGCTATTAATTTTCCTGACTATAAAAAAAAATCACTTTTGTTGGATCAAGAAAATGAGATAACTTAAAAACAAGTGCTAGACCCCCAATAAAAGTCTGACATCACCAGTGAAGATTAATGAATATTTCACGTTAAACAAATCTGTAGTTAATTGAATTTTGTAACTCAGCCTTAGCCTGTTCCTTTAGAGAAATTTTAGACTCTATTTTATCACTTTACATTTTTTAGTAGATGTGTAAATCAGATAGAACTTTGTGACAGTTTTTCAGTGATTATTTTAAAGGCTAATCTCTTAAAAAATTCTGGTAGCCATAAACCAAATCTGGCATTTTGGAAAGAGATTCTTAAACACTTTATGCTTCATATTCCCCCATTTCTGAGACATACTAGATTCTAGATGTAACTTCTTTTCCTGTGTAAATAAAAGTACATTAATCCTTTCTTCCCAGGATTAATCTCTTTGCATGTGTAACAGTTCTTGGGGTTCCCGCCCTTGCCACTCCTGCCCTGCCAGTTCGCCCCTCACTGCCTGGGCGTGAACCCAGGTCTCTGGTGTCACACAACAGGGATCTTGCCGGATGAGCTAAAGGAGATCTCCCCCAGCCCGGCCGGCTGAAATCCCTGTTTTACACAGGGGCGTATTCGTTACACATCTTTTGCACCATCCTGTCCTGCAGCGTGCCCTTGACTTGTTCCTGTTCCTTATGACATGATATCACCCCTCAGCCCTGAAGATTTACACCAAAGAATCTCTTGCATACCCTCACACAAATACATCACATTGTGGGACGTTGTCAGACGCCTCCTAAACAGCTTCTCCGTCTTTAGTGAAAGGTCATTGTCTGCACTTGTCAGGCAGCAGTATTTTTCTGACCTGTACTTGGGATTCAGGCACCATTGATGTTCACAGGGCTCTGTGTTAAAAAGCTGCTGGGATTCATTATGATAACAATAAGAAGAAATTTTATTTTATAAGGCACTTTTCAAAGTTGCTTCTCAGAGTGCTTTACAGGAAAGTTAAAACAATAGAAAACAGTTGACAAAGATAGGAGATACCAAAATCAGCACAAATAAACATGAGTGATTGAAATTTACAGTACTAAAAGATGCAAGGAACGGACACAGACATCAGTTCATAAAAAGCCTTTCTGAAGGTTTTGATTCTGGATCTGAATGTGTTCAGGGTGGGTGATTCTCTGTCATAGAGGGGACAGAATTCCAGAGCTTTTGGGTATACAGTAGCAAGAGAAGGCCCTGTCACCAGTAGAATGTAAACAAGCTTGGGGGACAAAGAGGAGGCAACAAAAAGATGAACAAAGATTGCAAGATGGGGTGCCAAGCCATGTAGAGTCTTATACTCTACAGGTGGATGCTGCACATTGGTGGTGGTTGAGGGGAGTCCCCATTACCTGTAAAGCGCTTTGAGTGGAGTGTCCAGAAAAGCGCTATATAAGAGTAAGCAATCATAGCAATTATGATATGTGAGCATGAGGATTTTGATGTTGACAAGAGACCTGATAGGAAGCCAGTGCAAGGACTCCAGGACAGGAGTAATGTGATCATCTGTACATGACCTGGTCAGGATTCTGGCTGCTGAATTCTGGACATACTGAAGTTTGTACAGTGGGGATTTGGATACCCCATTGAAATGGGTGTGGTGCAATAATAAATTCTATAAAAGACAAATGGGTTGACCAGCTTTTCTGCTACAGTCAGAAACAACATAGGATGTAGTTTGAGATATTTCTGAGATAGAAAAATGATTGTAATTCAATGCAACCTACTCTAAATAGTAAACAGTATGAACGTTTAACATTTTATATATCACACAGTTTTTTCTGTTTTTATTTTAACCAAACTCTTAATGGTTTAATTTTCACTATTATCTGAATTATCATTGTTAAACTATCTTTAACAATAGAGGATATTAACACAAAGACCTGCAGGACTGAGGCTTTCCATCACCACAAGTATCACTGCTGTAGACATGCTGTGAGTAGGAATAAATGCATTTGCTTAACCATGGAAAGAGCAACAAAATGTCTGGCCAAACCTCAAGCTTAAATGACAAGAGAGTGGATAATGTGTTTCACAGTTTTAAAGAGGTGGTGTGCATATAGTCTGTACTTAATCTGTCCCCAGTGATACCTGGAATTAACCAGTTCTGCTCATATCTGCATCAAATCTTTGCTTTTGGTGTGAAGTTGAGCAACATATTGCTATTATTATAATGCAATAATGAATTAAACATCACAGTATTTCTGGAAAATCAGATAAAGCACACTACAAGCCAAATATTAAAACAATTCATCACAGTGAACTGCTGCACGTTCTAAAGCTAGATCGGCTGTCAAAACAAAACGTTTGGACTTTTTTCT
Source organism: Lepisosteus oculatus (assembly GCF_040954835.1). NCBI lineage: Eukaryota > Metazoa > Chordata > Actinopteri > Semionotiformes > Lepisosteidae > Lepisosteus > Lepisosteus oculatus. The sequence continues at coordinate 13,611,678 of NC_090715.1, forward strand.
GACGTTGTCAGTCCAGTATTGGATGAGATGACTGGAAAGACAGTCTGAGCTGATGGATTTTAAGAGCCCCTTTGCTAATAACGTATTACTTTGCATGCAGTTAGAACTGCAAGCAAATCAGCTCTATTTTTTCATTAGTCTAAGAATGGAACTTATTTGAGATGTTAATGTTTTCTGGAAATACAGAGAAACAATAATAATTCCTTACTCTATCTGTATGGCGTGCTTTTCTGGACACTCAACTCGAAGGACTTTACAGGTAATAGGGACTCCCCTCCACCACCACCAATGTGTAGCCGCCACCTGGATCGTGACAGTGGCCAAAGTGTGCCAGTATGCTCACCATACCATACCTTATCAGCTATCAAAATAATGAAGGCAATTCAAAGATGTCGATTATTAGGAGGCCTTGATTGGTAAAGGTCAGGGGAAAATTTGTCCAGGACAACACCCATACTCTTTTTGAAAAAACATCTCATCCAAGGTGCCTTTTTTTACAATATGGTATTCCCATCACTTTTGATATCTTATTTTTCAATAAAATAAATTATTTATGTTAAAATCCTAGACTAGGCTAATCATAATACACAGTACCATTAAATTATTAGTGACAGGGTTTATAGATATTAAATGTCTTTCCAAAAAATCAATTAAAAAAAATTACATACTTTAAAAGGTCCTTCATAAGATTTTCCACATGGATTCATACCACATAGCTGTGCTCATTAAAATTTTGTCATCTGATTTTTTTTTAGAGACAATGTTTTGTCAGACCAAAGTTCTTAAAATAATGTTTGAGAATTATGGTAATCAACTTCTGATAGGGCATTTAAATAGAGGGCATTCTTATTCTTGTAGAAGATAAAAGTTCATTGCCACTTTGTGGTGGAAGGGTTTTATGAAGGCATTCTCAATGTCTGTTTTGGAAAGCCATTTAAAATGTAAATAAAAAAAAATAGTTTTTGTTGCACAGTGGGACAACTTGCTGCCCTCTTGGTAGACATTGATTTCTTCTGACTTGCTGTTTTGTTAATTTTCTTTGAATCATAGCACAGTGAGTGCAGTGAAATTATTTGTATCCTTTTACTTTGCTGCATCACAAATTGGATTATGACATACGGGTTACATCATGCAAGCATCTTACAGCTGATTGGTTCTGGTCTAAACCTGCTGAAAGGGTACTCACTTTAAAAAGGGAGCAAGCTTTAACCTACCTTGCTACATTACTCTTGATTCTACATTTGTTTCATGTGTAACTACTATGTTTGCTCTATTGCGTAAAAAAAAGTCATTGGATTGTTCCTTTCCATCCAATCTGATAGGATAGAAAAAAAATATTTTTAAAAAATACATCCGCGAAATTAACTCTATACTTGATGTGTGGCCTGCGTTTTCATTAAATATATCTGTAGTTTCATTTAATGGGAAAATCTGTGTGAAACGTGAGCCGGTTTCCCCTAAGCAAAGCAGCACCAGTGTCAAACGAAGACGTTGTCAGATAAATTGGATGTGTTTGGAATGCCCTGTTTCCCGAATGCTCCATTCTTTTATGTGATGTGCTACAGCAGAAACTGGCCCCCTGCCTACCTTCAGCAGCAATCAGGTTTTCAGGCTGGGATGCAGTAACGGTTCTCCACTTTGCCATGGTATAAAGTAAACCAAAGAGCGCGTCTCACCCTTGCGATCAATTTGCAAGTGCATTTGGTAATTTCATGGAACGCGTTTTCGTCCTGTCAAGCATTACAGCTTCTTCGCATGCGTTTCTGATATTTGAGAAGTTTGTTGAACATTGAACCACGTCCCCACCTGCCCCCCCTCTATTGGTAGTGAATCATACAGAAATGTTACAATGACGGTTCTGGGTCCAAATTTAAAACATTCCCTGCTTCTCAGTTGTCTTTTTTTTTTCAAAATTTGGCAGATAAAAAACAGGAGATAATCAGCTGGCAGCCCTGTGTATTTGAAACATGCCGAATGTGTTATTATGAAAACCATAGACATTTAAATTTCTGCTGAATTTAGCAGATTTGAGTGCAATGATCCCAGCTGAAAGGATTTGTCTGTCAGAGTCCAAATTGTGTTGCTCCTACAGATTTACTTCATTTCAAAGCAACATATTCTTTAAAAAAATTCATCAAAGGCAATAATTTCATTAGCACAGGAATGATAAAACTGTGGCGAGTTTGAGCTGCAAAATTATTATGTGTTCTGTGTTTCTGAATGGAGATTTGTTTGGTTTTTCTTCAAATATTTGTCAGGATTAAAAATGATTAGTTTTGAATATCAGGCGCAATGTTGTGGAACACTGACCCCTACATTTCTCATGAAAACCCATACAAAATAAAGGTATGCAAATATGTTTAATGATCTACATTAAAATTGAAAGAATATCAGGTGGTTCTAGGTTTTATGTTTGGGTGGTATTTCTTTGGTTGGTTAAGATCTTCAATAAAATTGATGAGCAAGACCCCTGGATCAATAACTATACTGCATGTTAACATGTGCTGACTAACTGAATTGTCAATCAAATGCTAGTCTGGTTTCCGTCTGTTTTTTGTGCTCTGTTTCCTTCTTGTTGAGTTATAAATTAAACTTATGTAATTTTTTATAAGAATGAAGTACTTTGAAAATATAGTACTTTAGAAACAAAATATTTGCCATCTATCAGTTACCATGTTGTGCATAGTACTAGCTTTGGATCACCTACTGGCAAAAAGATTCACCAAGATAAATTACCTCCTTCCATATTTATCTTTTGTTATATCTTTGAATAAATATCTGAGAGTAATATTTTTGTCTGTAGGTGAAGTGGCCTTAGCTGCATATCTCTTTCTATTCTCCATTTTTTGACTCAGTGATTCAGAAATAACCACGTATTTGTCCTTGAACATAAACCAAATTAATCACATACTGAATAAAAATCTTGTAATCGAAGATAATGCTGTTTCAGGCACTTAATTACTATCGTTCCCTTTTAAAATTGATTTATTTACATAGTGACACTGAGACGTTTTGTTTGAAAAAAGCATATTTTGAGTACATTCATGTATAATTTGGCCTCAAAACATTGAGTAGAACTCCAAATATACAAAAGTATTCTCAATGTTTAACAACTTTAACTTGCCAACAATAATACATACATTATTTATTTGGTTTTCCTGTATATCTCTAGATATTTTGGAAACTTTCATGACTTAATCTAAAGGACATTTAAGACTGCAGGTAGAATTGGCAGGATTTCAGGTGTAGAATGAACTACTGTTGGTTTTTTATGATTTTTCTGTCCACATAATGATACTACTGTAATGCACCTTTAAATATGATATATTTATCATTCCTGCTTGCCAGCTATTAATTATTATGTTGTGCTTAGTGCTAACTACGATGATCTGTCTTGGTATACTAATAGCAAATTCATATTTTTGATTCTGAACTGTTTTCATTGAGGAAAAATCTTTGGCATAAATGTTGTAAGAGCAGGAGCTGAAAGGTGCTTCTACATTTGCAGTAAAGGGTTGAGCACCTGCATTTCTCCTACAGTATATTGTATTAACATGTGTGGTGTGTAGAGCTCTGCTCCTACTGGGATTCAATGATGGTGTCGCAGAAACCTCCCAAACCTGCGGTACACAGACAATGGTGAATTTCTCATCCCCTTGTGAAGAAGCCAGGTTTCCTAGAGGATTTCATTACTCTGTAACAACCTCATTGAGCCCTGTAGCACTTTCCCCTTCAACTTTCCTAAGTGACGAATAGGCATTAGTATCTGTGATCTTGGTCTCCTGTCTTGAGAGAAACCAATGCCATCCAGTGTCCATGGGCTATACTTCACAATATAACAGGTTCGGCAAGCACTGTTGCAAACTGAGGGTAGTTTCTGCTATATTTTGTTCTTGTTTTGCAGTAATAAAATGTTTTTTGTTCGTCTTTTTTATCATTTTTTAATGTATGATTTGCACAATGCCAACCCCGCCCATTATGAAATAAGCACCACATGCTGTAAGTGTGAAAATCTAATTTTACTATCAAACATCAGGAAAAATGAGCTGTTTAAAAATTGAAAGCAGTGTTTTTCTTCTTTTGTTTTCTACTGAGAACAGCAAATAACTATGATTATTCACCTGGGGTTCATTTTAAGTTTGGGTCCCATCATGAGACATGATAGCAGAAGCAAGAGAGCACAAGAAACGTCACAAATAGGCAGAGGCCATTCTGCTCTTCTAGCCTGTGAGGTGTAATCTGTCACACCCTCTACAGCTAGTGGGCGCTCCTACACTGTCCTGTCCCTAGTTTCCTGTGCGTTGCTTCTCCTTCCGGTGAGTCTTAGTCTGGGGTTATATATTTCCGGGTCACGCTTTCCTCCTCGCTCAGCATTGAAGTTTGGATGTCCTGAGACCCACCGACAGCAGGTCGCCCCATGTTCGTGGCCTGAGGGCATTGGTTTCTAAACGACTCCTGAACTGGTGAGCCCGGGCTCACCCCTGTCCCACCGCTACGCATAGGGTCTTTTTTCGCTCTTCGTCCCTTCCGACATCCGTGACATAATCCCTGTGGTGGGATTTAGATAACGGAGGTAGATAATGTTATTTTATATCTAAGGTATATTAGGATTATTGGATTGGAAGATTATTGATCATTCTCCAAAATGACAGAAACTCAAGAAGGTCAACCAACCTTTCTGCAAGCATCGTGCTTTCAATGGGATTATCGTGGGAATGGGTCTCTTTGAAGCAATCTGCTCTGTTAATGCTCTCACCGATAGGATATTTACAGTTCTGCTCATCCACATCAGGGTATCTGCCATCGCAAAACTGGGAGAGCTTCTATCCCTCAGTGGATCATAATGAAATCATAACAGTCACAGATCGCCCAATACCTTGTCAACAGCCTTAGTATAGAATAGCGTTCTGAATCTGCTTCCCAAGCGCACAATAAATTGTTATGCTATTGCAGTTCATGTGGATGCAAACTTTTCCTTTTACCTTTCCTCAAGTGGGTGTAACAGTAATCAGTCTCCAGAATAGCAAACCCCTAAAGCAGCATGCTCTAACAACTTTAATAAATTACATTTTGCAGCCCAGGTCCAGGTGTTTGCACTTTAATGAGGCCCCCCTTGCTTCCTGTTTTAATGTAGGTGTCACATGCGCTGACAGTTTTTGCAGAATGCGTGTTTATTTCTTATTCTGGCTGAGGATGGGGAGGGGAGATGAGATACTGCCTCAGACGAGTCAGTTCAAGGCTGTTAAACACTCATCCAGACCCGTTTGTCTCCTTTCTGTGAGAATTAGAACAAGCTGGGTATTTATGCGTGCATTTTTCTTTTGCATCTGCTTGAGTCAGGGGGCTCTTTCTACCAGGGTGTCCCCTTAAAATTGTATACACACTCTCCTGAATGAGGGGACATTCTGCTGCTTGCATACCAATAAGATTGGCTTTGCACAGGCCTCTTAACATTATACCAAAAGGCACACTTTGTTGACTCCCACATAGATTTATTTTTCTTGCATCCAGCATACAAAGATCCTAATATGGTTCTGATTTTCCTCCCCAGCTCACTAATGTCCAGGTACAGTATATCTCATCATCATTGGTTAAAAGTTAACTTTTCTAATTTCAGCTGTTATTACATATTATTCATCCTCCCATTTCTTCACCCAACTGACAGTCTCATGCTTTTATTTCAAAAGCAAAAATGTGCAGTCCATTATAAAACAAGGTCAAATATAGTGTGCAGTGATGGAGGCACTACATAGTTATTTAGTTTTTGCAGCTCCAAATGTGCTCACCACATACTGTTGACTGGGACTACTACTTAAACTGTTTTGCAGGATTATAGAATAAATCAAGAACTAAACTAACATTCTGGACATATGGCATGGCTCTATAAAAACTGAGATTTATATTTCCCAGCATTTTAAAGGTTCTGTAAGTGTTTTTCACATGATTAACCCTTTCCCTAGTGACCAGATTTATTATGGGTTCGACAGTCTTGGTAATCCTTCTTAAGCCTTTATGAAGGTCTTCTGTGAAAACTGGAGCTGTATGGTTTTAGCCAGGAGATATAATTTTTCAATAAATTAGTTACCCTTTTCTTCTCTGAGGCACCTAACATGGCCAGCTGACATGGTGAGACAGGGGTTTTGCCTTTTCTAGCACCCATTGTATATCAGAAAGTAAAAAAAGCTTTTTGAAAAGGGAGCCAACGTATATTTCATTCAATGCACAGCATTCTATGGTTGTTCCAACGAGTCCATCAATATCCAGTCCATAATTCACCTCATTGCAAAGGCTAACAGGAAACATAAGGGTCTGGTATTGCCTTGAAATTTCCACCTTAGGTGAAGCGTGTAAACTTAGCTTCTTAAATTATAGCTCTAGCATAGTTATGAATTTATTTCTGTTTCAAGAGGAATGCACTCTTATTCTTGGAATTCATTGAGTGTCGGTTGAAGAATGGTTCTGGTGGGCTATATACTGTATGTCAGAGCATTTCTGTTAAACACAGTTAGCTACAATAACTGTAATTTACCATTAGAAACTCAGTTATAGACACTACTTCTAGACTCTAGTCCGCACTCTAGTGTTTTAAAAGTTGATGTCCTTTAAAGCAAATATGGAGTGATTTATAATATTTATTATTTATAACATTCAATCCGACACACAAATTTATTTGTCACATGTTTCACAACACTGCACCCCCTAAATCTTCTGCAAATCTTCTGCGGCAGTAGTATTTCGGTTTCATAATTACTAATGATCAGATTGCATTTACTCCCATTTGGTTCGGTAATGTAAAGAACATACCATCTTAACACAGTCTCAGTAAAAAAGACAGGAAGATAATAAACCTGTAAGGTCTACGTATAAGTGCAGGAAGTAGAAATAAGTCACTTCAGACAGTCACTAAATACAGTCACTTGTGATTTGTTTGAAGTGACAGCTACTACTGTATGTGTTGCCATACCTACACTTGTTGACTTTAGCCAACCCAAGCAACCTATTCCGTAGTGCATTTTGCCACAGAAATAATCCAGAACTTGTCTTCATGTTATCTTGGGATTGCAGATTTGCCTTTCGTGCTTGAAAATTGGTGACAGTCCAGTCAGGAACTGTGAGAGGCACAGGAAGGCATTAGTCTTTCAGCTCACATCGGATGCACGCATTCATAGAGTTTATTTCAGCGAGGACACGTGCATCATTTGAATATAATAGTGAATAATATACAGTCGGATTGATACCAGATCTGAAGCTTAGGTTGCGGAACTTTGAAAGAGTGTGTTTGTGAAAGGAAGTGGTTTCCAGTTCAGAGCTTGAAGTGTTTCAATAAGCATGTTGTGATTGAACTGTCCTCCGTTCCATCCCTGTGCCTGGCAAATTATCAGCTTTGGCAACTACGCTATATGCTCGAGAGAGGGGCTTTGACAGTTCGCTATACACACCTAAATTTCTCTATGCATGCAAGCACTTGTTCAGGAGCTACTTGTACCTGTGTTGCTTTTTTGAATATTACTTCAAAAAGCTATGACTCGAATAATGAAACTGGAGTGGTTTTTGAAGCACAGATACAGTGTGCCTGTATCATTTTACCACGATGGCATGCAGCCACTAGATTTGTGGTGGAAGAAGTGTGTTGAGGTGGATGGGGATTGTGTTGCTAAAGTTAACCCATGTGTTGGACTCCTGCTCTTTAACTCTTTACTCTTGCACTGGCTATGTAACCTTCAATACCTCTCTTAAATCAACAGCCAAATACTAACATCCTCTAGTTTTCTATCCTTGTGTATTTAATTAGTTTATATCGTATATTTTCTTTTAGAATTCCACAAAAAATAACAAGGTGGTCTCATATGCATTGTACATATGACTTTTTGCATCCCCCCCACACCAGAACTAGTAATATATAGTAACATATCTAACCAAATCAGTCTGTTCTGTGCATCTACAAGCACTGGAAAGGGTGCTAAAATAAAGACAGCCTGCTGTATTAATAACTCCAGCTGTACAACTTCATTTGTAAACAAGAAAAGGTTAAGCACTAAATTGCCATATTGTAAACTTACTAGACTTTGGCACTTCTTCAAACATTGAAAAGACCTAAGCTTGCAATTCTAATTTAAGAAAATGCTGCAGTGAGATGAAGACTCCTGCTATTGATTTAGTTGTTTAAATATTAACTATTTGCAAGTGCTTAGAGATATGTTAATCAAATAGAACTACTTTTTTTCTTTATGCATGCATAATAATGTAATAATTGATTCTTAAACACTTAAGACACTGAGCATGAGAATACATTAGTTACTAATAATGCTTCAGAATAACAAGGGGGTATTTCAGCTTGGATGCTGAAGTTGTGTTCCTCTTTTTGTTTAGCGTATTCTGAGGGGGAACAAGATACCCATGTCTGCCTTTCATTAAATTCTGTGACACTGCCATAACAAAACAACAGTAATGAATTTAATCAAAAAAGACTTCTTTTCTTAATGTCTCCTTTTCTAAGTCACTGTTTTATCAGAATCCCAGAGAAGCTCCAAGGCAAGCTTCATGAAGCACTGGAAGCTCTGACAATGTTAAGTAAACAATAGCAATGGAAAATTTAAGTAACATTTAACTCTGGTTTACTATTTGTATTTATTAAAGTTTGACATATTAAATTATTTATAGAGCTTTCAAAACATAGTCATAAACCTAGACGTGAATCAATTAGCAGCCCTAACTAAGGTATAACTAATGAAGTGCAATGACCATTAATGTAAAGTGCCTTCGTTAGAGTAATTGCAGTATCCCCCAGTTTCTGTTGTCTGTTTTTGGAAACATAGTGGTATCTTGCCAGTTTTCTAGATCCTATCCTTTAGAATTACTCTAAACCATATGAAGTAACCCCAAGTGTATAATCAGTTGCAGATTATCTCAGTGATCTTATAAGAAAAAAAAATGATAAAATACGCTGGCTTGTTTTAGAACATCAAGCCTTGTGGGTGATTAATATGTAAAATATTTTCCAGATTTGTTCGTAACAATTCTTCTGCAAGGTCAAAGGACTCTGTAGCCAAGTTAACAATATAGAAATACCTGCTTTGCCAAGAATCAGCATTTTCTTGCCCTTAGTACAGTCTGTCAGCCTTTGGAAGTGGATCTGTAAAAGTCTGTTTGTGATTTTTTAATAAACAGCTCGAAGTGAAAAGCTATAAGAAATCTGAAAGATTAATTTTACCATTGGATATCAAGTTCTTGTGGGCTGTATTTTGGCATTGCTGGAATCATTTACGAGGAAAAACTCATTTAGCTTCATTGTTATGGAAAAATACTTTATGTTTTCTAACGGCATAATCCGTTTTGGAGACTGAACAAGATATCAGTCATTGCAGTGAGATGTATAGAGAAGATGTATACCGATTCCCTTGGTAAAACTCTTTCTTGTTCGTGCAGCTGATGATGGTAAGAGGAGTTTCCTCATCTGAATACTGTCACGTTATCTGAAAAGGTTCAACAGCCACAAGCGGTCTTCATGGCATTCTTTCACTCAGAGTGAAAGCTGAGACCTGCAGTGCAGATGTCGCTGGTTTTAGCCTGTGCTATGTCATTAGCTGACTGTGACTAGGCCTGCAGGCTCGGATTCCCACAGAGATAGGCAGGATTTCCAATACTTTGCCATGTACTGTAAGTCCCGAGACACATAAGCCTGACGTGAAGTCAGTGGGGAATACACTGCTCCTCTAGTCAGTGTTAACACTGCAGTTGAGACACAGTAGAGTTGGCTGTACTTGAAAAGAATGGAAATGAAAGAATGAAAAGACGAATGTCACAAGGCTGTGGTGCTATACTGAGGTCATGTTCAACTGGCAATTGTAAAATCTGATGAGTATAAGCAAGAAATGGTTGGCAATTTTATTTTTGATAGGTTTAGCACAAGACAGTGATAATACAGTATTCTACTTAGACGTGTGTAGTTTTCAGCTAGTCCTGTGTCAGTCATATTTTGTAATGACAAGCAGCCTGAGCTTTTTATACTCTCACAAATAGTGCAATCATTTCTGAATTCCAATTTAAACACAGCAATTAATTATGCATATTTATATAGCATTTTTTCATCCCAAAGGATCCCAAAGCACTTTACATATAGGAAAACATAAACTTCATGCACTACTTCAGTGTACCACCCACCAAGTAACACATATCAATCATTTTGCACCAGAAGCCTCACTGCACAGCAGTGCATCAGGTGGAGAAATGAGAAATTGCTTCACCAGTTACATTAAGGGGCAGCTTTAGGGATGCCAGGATTATCTCCCCTACTCTCAGGAATAATGCAAGGGGATCTGTAATGATTAAATACTCAGGATCTTGGATTTTCACCCCATTAAACATAGTGTCCCTACTCACCATACAGGGGCATTGGTTTGGAAATTCTGGTCCACAAAGACAGGTGCCACCTACTGGTCCATAACCACCACTAACAGCAGTAACCTGGTTTTCCTCATAGGGCTCTGCTAAACCTGACCAAGCCCAGCCTTGCTTAGCTCTTGGGATACGACAAGACCAGGACAGAAGTTAGTAATGTTACTGTCAGTATGTGTACTGTAAGAGGGTTAAGTCATCCAAACTTGTATCTGTGATAAATGTTCTCTCCTTTCATGGTCTTAATGACTCCAGATACTGTAATTGATTCCAGGTTATTTCTTGACAGTACTCATTGGTATATGGAGTTTCATGGAGTTATCTTTCTGAAATGTGTAGCAAAATGAACATAAGTTAATTAACTTTTATTTACAAATATTGTTTTTTGCTGTCTGCTGTGCATGAGTGGCTTACATAAAAAATATGCAGTAAACAGCTGCTTCCATGTGTGTTATTTTTCCAGTGTGGAAAATTTAAATTGTCCAACCTTTCTAATAGTATGATACGATTTGTAAATCTGCTTGAGATTATTATTAAAAAGTGACATCAGTTCGGCAAAAATTCCCCAAAGAAAACAATATGATAACATGCTGTGTTGAAATTGAGTTCTGGAAACGGATCTCGGGTTTTTGGAGATTATTAAAATGGAAAAAAACAAACAAAAATAAAATATTTCTCATGTGTGTTCATTATCTTCCTCTATGCTGTGGAGAATCACTTGTAATAATGTTTATTAATTCATAGATTCTGGCTTGGCATACAAGCAGGTTAGAGAAAGGATGGCCAGCATCTGTATTTCATTTAGGACACACACTGATGTCATTCCAAATGTCCAGAAGATGTAATTAGGAGAGTCAGGGCTTAAAGACCACCAACACATCTGCTTTGTCAACTTCTGTGGGGCACTGCTAAAACCAAACTGGGGTAGGAAAGATTAAAAATGTTTAAGATTTTTTTTTCATTTAGCTGGAAAAATGTAAATTAAATTAAGTTGAATGGTAATAAAAGTTGCAAAAATTACGTTTTTTTTTATATTTTTGCAGCCTTTTTAATTTTATGTAAGATGGGGCATTCATTTATCCCTCTTATTTTTTATTTCCAGCTATATGATTTAAATCAGCAGGGATGTTTGTAAAATAAAAAATAGCATTTGTATTTGATGTGTTGAAAATTGCATAGATAAAAAAGCTCTGGATTAAGTTTGTTTTGCTTCACTTTTCCATGTGTTAATTGCTACCATAAAGATAGCAGTTTCTATAACTAGTATTGAGAGATCTACTATATCAGGATATTTGACAAAAGACTTTCACATCAAATAGTCATTTTTTAATTTGTTTGAAATACTACTCATCAAAGAAATGATTTTAGACTTGCCACGTTAAGCCAAAATGATTGCTTCCATATTGCTTCAGGGTTTTTGTTGAATTTTTGCCAGACTTTAAACTCAATGCTTAATCTGGGCCATTTTAAATAGTCGTAATCCTATTTGGTAGCCACCTTGTACTCTGCAGTTGTTTTGAATGCTGCTTTATGTCAGCCTAATCAAGATCTGTATTAATATTTGTTAAATACTGACATTTTTTCTGTAGGGTTTCCCATACAGACTGCATAGTTTACCATTTGCAAAGTTTCCAAATTGCAATATTATCCTTTGGCCTACAGCTATGTCACAGGAAAGTGGAAGCTGTAAAATGTACTGTAGCTCCTGAGAGCAGCTTTATAATCAAACTAATTTTTAAAATTGTGCTGTAAACTCAATCCAGAATGAAACATAACCCCTCTCCCAGCTCCTTTCTTCAGCAAACACTTCCCCACTTTAGTATATGTGGTTTATCATCCATGTGCTTCAGTATTTTTGCTCTGTAGGTAGTTATCTAAATTAGTGGCTTTCTTGTACATTGCGTTGCAGGACTTGGATGTATCCACTGCATAATGATATGGTGGGTATTTAATCAATACATTAAAACCACTGTAAGTATGATCTCATCAGATCTCATAAGCAAAGCAAGGCTGTGCCATTCAGCAGCATAGGAGACTTCCAAATAAATTCAGATCACAGCTGCAGGTGGTGATCCTTCTGGATCAGAATTTCGAAACGAATACCCCAGTATAGTGAATGGTGTCACCATGCTCTTTATCCTTTCTCTGATATTCACAGTGAACTCACTATGGGACAGTGCAGGTGAATACTCAGACTGGGGTGATGTCTTTGTGGAGTGCCACAGGGATGAGTATGAGGACCATTGCTCTTCCTAATTAATATCAGTGATTTAGGTTCTGGTATAGTTAGAAAAGTAATCAAATTCACAGATGATACCAAAATAGAAGCAGAAGCAAACTCAGTAAAGGCTGATAATGAAAAATAAAATAAAATTCAAGACTGGGTGAGCTCTTGGCAGGAAATACTGTAATTGCTGTATATACTATAAGTGCAGGATGTTAGAAGCTGGTAGAAAGAACACCAAACCTCGTATCACTCTTGGCCCTTCCCTGTCCTAGGTTTCTTCTCTGCGATGTACCTGCTGCATGTTCTGTTCTTAAGCAAGATTTGCAGAGTTCTCCTCTTCTTTACCAGCTATCACACTGAACTGCTAAGCTTCAAGGAATGTTATTTGGGACACAGTGGCTTCCTCTGTCAGACACACGAGATTTTCGATGCAGAAGCAGATTCACATTTGCAGTAAGAGTCTAAATAAATGCCCTATGTTAATAGGTGCCCCATGTGTTAATTTAATTTTTGCCAGAGTGCCATTTAATCACATGTCAGACGTACAGTGGAAAGTCTGGTGAATTATGCTTGTTGCTTAATGTATGCATTCATAAATAAACACTCTAGTTTGGACACAAACATTGCGAAGAGGCAACTTGTTTTTATTGAGTGTTTGATTTTTAATCTCAAGTGCACTTTACTGAAATCTTTCAACAGGAAAATAAATTTTCTTTTTTGCATCTGGCAAGTATCATTGAGTGTTTACAGGAGGAATTTGCAAACAGTTGCCTTTTTTGTCATCAAAAGACAAAAATGAAATAGAAAACAAGATTTGCTGTTTTCTTTTTCTTGATCTGTACTTTGAAAATATAGGTAATGAGTGTGTAAAGTCAAAGGGCAGGAAACTGAGAGAGGCCACCCAAGAGTTTAATTATATTTACATATGTGCAAAATATACAGAAACACAAAGCAAACTGAGAGTAAACTGCTTTTGTTATCTTTGCTGATTGTGAGTATTCTATAGTTTTCTCCAACTGTTTCATCAAGATCACAATTAAATAATTGTTGTAACATGGAAAGTTTATAATTATTGTGAGTTTTAACAATGAAATTATTTATGTTTTTTATGTAAAAAAAAACAAAGAAAAAAATCCAAATATTTGAATATTCTTGTTGCTGCATAAGTTCTGTAACAAAATCCCCTGCATAATGTCTTTTTAATCAGCTCAACGAGAGCTCTTGATAGGATCAGGATGTTGTAAAGACTACCCAAGGTACTGTATTTTACCTCTTCAGTTCCTCAGTAATTATTGTTAGAATTTGAAAACGTAAAACTGAAAATGTTTTGAGTTTTGGGTACTCGTCTGCATATTCTTCACTGTACTATAGCACAAGTCCCAGCAGTATTCCACTACAGACATTAGCACAGTGTGCCAACACCATTTCATAGCTCTGTAGGTCTTTACATACAGTACTGTAATTTGATAGCTTTGCTTGAAGTAATAAACTCAGTACTAAACTCAGGAAAGTCGGTTTTCTGTACACATGAAACATAAAAGATGATTAATGATAGTTCCCTGGACCTAACATTTACAAGACATACAGTAGAATGCATCCATCTGCAAAACTGCATCTTTTTAAAATTGTGTTTCCTCTTTGCTGTTCCAAAGGAAACATTGATCATGGTGCAGTGGGTTGGAATGATAGAAGGGTTGGGGTTTGTGGCAGGATTTGGTGATGTTTAGACTTGACTTCGATGGAGACGAAAATCCAGAGAGAAAAAAAATAGTATAGATTCTTCACTGCCTAAGAGGACATATTTGATACAGCTACCAGGGTACTAGATGCTATCAAAACAAGTAAGAAGTGTGGCTATTGCTAGCCATGTAAGAGGAAGTATTTATGTGTAACACAATGCCAAATTTCAATTGTGATGGTAAAGCAAAGGTTCACAGCTTTGATGCTGTAAGATCCACAGACCAAGTAGAGGTTTCATTTTGACAGCAGAATAAAAAAAAAACATAAGTTACATTTTCTATGTTTTCAATCAAATACACGTCTTCCAAATAAAGAGGTCATGAAGCTGGGGATGGTGTGAAGGCCACGCTGAACTCCTGATTGACATCAGCTTTGTAAACGATAAGACAACGACACTGCTCAGTCCGAGATAAAGAAGTACAGGGCGCAAAATATTTTAGGAATGGTGTTAAATGAAGTCAGAATGATTTCTGACAGTTTGAAGCAGGTTTTAATTTAAGGAGAGATTACTGTTGTCATCTGAGATTGATAAGAAGGTAAAGTAATGTGTTTTTAATTAAATGCATCATAACTGGTGTAAAGATAGCAGCACCATATGTTGAATACAAAGTACTGTGGATTTGAGTATAAATAAAATCAAATGAGATTGGTATGAGATTGGGCTAGTCTG
This sequence comes from Lepisosteus oculatus, assembly GCF_040954835.1. Lineage (NCBI taxonomy): Eukaryota > Metazoa > Chordata > Actinopteri > Semionotiformes > Lepisosteidae > Lepisosteus > Lepisosteus oculatus. Next base: position 13,626,710 of record NC_090715.1, read on the forward strand.
TTTGTTTCTGTGGTTAGAGCTTTTTCAGTCAAAAACCCAAGTGAATGAGCTGTTTTATTTTCTTACTGTTTAAAACATACAAGAAGACAAATAAAGCACTTAATTTACTTCAGAAACCATAGTTAGTTTCTACAACTCATTGATATCTAAAATATTTAGAACACAGTGTCCCCTCAGGTTTGATGGAAGGAAAACACTACAGTATGTGAAGCAATCTGAAAGCTAAAGTATTTGCGTTTTTGCCACAGAGATATGGAGTAAGGTCATTGTTATTTAAGTGAAGTTTGGAAAGGCAAGAGCTTTTATCGAGCCATTTTAGAGAAATACTATTCTTCATCCATGAATTGTGTCAAAGTATTGAAAAACTGTAATTACTTTTTAACACATTTGGGATTTGGATATCTACACTACTAATACTGTAATAACACGGTTACTTTTTCCTCAACAGAATTTAATATTTTATGTGCAGACACAGACATTTCTGGATTTTACTTTTAGGTGATTTGTTCAATATTGTTGAATACAACCTGTATAGAATAGAGGACAACTATGCATTCTTCGATTTTAATGCGCTGAACAAATTAGAAACAGAAAAAAGTAATCTCATCACCAAACCAATTTCTAAAAAGTGACGTTAATTAACATTTGGTTGCTGTCTGAGCTTAAACTCACACTTGACCTAACACTAATCCAATTGCTACTCCAAAATGATAAAGATAAACTGATGGAATGTAAATGTTCTTATTTGCATAAGCGTTCAACCCCTTTTTTACTGCAAACTTAAAACATTACTGACATAAACGATTTGATTGAAAGCTCATAAATATGTCTGCAATGGTCTCTGTGTGTAATCAAAATGGATTCAGTGAGAGTAAACGTACTTGCCTTTGCGCGTTCCCTAAAATATTGAATTTCAAGCCACAACTGACATACTGTAGCAATAAAACAAATCAAGCATGAAGAACAATGCACTCTCAAAACAAGTCAAGGATAAAGAGGTAGAGGAGAACGGATCAGGAGAGATTTACAGATCATCTTGAAGAAGTGGTACTGTATGTGCATCATATCAAATAGACTCTACCCAGATCGGGCTGTCCTTCTTTACTGAGCATGCAGGCTAGCAGGAAACTGGTCTGGGATGTCACTGTGAAGCCAATGATGACAGTTCTATGTCTGAGATCGGAGTCAGTGTTCAAACCGTCATGGATGTCAGAAAGGGCATGCCGTGGAATGGCCAGGAGAGCAAAAAACACCCTATGCATAGCGGCAAAATGGGATTTAACCTGGGCTCAGGAGGTCAGACGATGAAAAAAATAAACCCGGGAGACCAGGGCAAAAGACTCACAACAGATAGGAACCAAGAGTCCAGGGAAATAGGGGTCAGGTAGACCAGGGAAACCAGGAAGTGAGACAACCAAACACCAAGAGTAAAAAAAAAGAAAAATACTGCACACAGGGCAAAAAATAAGTTCAACATTCTGTCACGGATGCCGGGAGTGACATCCCGAGGAAAGCCAGGTATTTGTGCGAGGATGTTGGGAAGGCATACTGTTGAATGACCTGCTCACAGGCACGGATGTCAGAGTGGCATCCCATGATTAGAATAGGAGAACTGAAAAAAAATCCCCAAAGCGATGTGGGAAAACAAAAATAGAAAAAATCAAAGTATGGCTCAGCATTCTATCACGGATGTTGGAAGGGCATGCCATAGAATGGCCAGGAGAGTAATAAAGACCCTCTGCGTAGCGACAAAAGAGGGTTTAACCCTGGCTCAGGAGGTCAGACGATGTTGGGTAGAAACCTATGCCCTCAGGTCATGCAGGAGACGACCTGGTGCTCGGCGGGTCTCAAGACATCCGAACCCTCAATGAGCGAGGAGGAAAGGGTGACTGAAATATATAGCCCCACACAAAGACAGACCGGGAGGACAAGCAAAGCACAGGGAAACTAGGAACAGGACAGAGTATAAGTACCCTCTAGCTGTAGAATTCGTGACACAAACAGTACATCAACAATCTAATAGCCTCTTCAGTGACCTCGCCTGAATGGATAGGATAGAAGCCATTACGGAGAAACACTCATCCTAAGACTTTTGTGTGGGTTGAAAGTTTGTAAGAAAGTACAGTAGAAAGGTTTGTGCAAGAGACATATTGGACTTTTTGGTCTACATATAAAGAGTTAGGTCTGGCACAAACCCAGCACATTAGTCCTGTAAGTCAGTACCCTCCCAGCTATCGATCATGAGGGTGACGGCATCATGTTATAGGAATTCTTCTTACCAGTAGGGACTGGGAACCTTATCAGGATTGATGGGGAAAATGGATGGTGGAAAGTACAAGTAATCCCGACAGAGGAACCTGCCAGTCAGTCAGCCGGGAGTCTGAAACCGAGCTGAAAATTCACCTTTCAGCAGATCAGTGACGCACATGGCTAGAGCCACACTGGCGTGGTTTGACAAGAAGAGAGTGAATAACCCGGAGTAGCCCAATCAGTGTCCTGACTTCAATCCAAATGAAGGATTACGGTGAGACGTTTTGTACAGTCCATCGATGATCTCCAATGAACTTGTCAGATCTGGAGCAAATTTGCCACCAGCCCACTGTGTGGAGCTGGAAGAGACCCACTCAAAGAGCGCAGAGCAGTCATTATTTCCAAAGTTGCTTCCAACAAGTGCCACCTCAAGGCCTAAATACTTAAGCAAACATTCTGTTTGTACTCTGTGTTTTCTTTTCTGTTTTTACTGATACTCAACTTCTTTCACCTGCAGTATAAATGTTCAGTTTGCTCATTGTTGTTTTGAATTAAAACATTTGCAAATTTGAAAAAAAAAGTACTGTACAGGAGCTTGCTTGTAATTAATCAAAGTGGTAATCAAAATGGGAATTATTGGTAGGGAGTGATTTTTTTCCAGGGCACTGTATGTGCTACTGTAAATACTTCAAGTTAATAGCAACATGTGATTCTGTCTAGGTAGAATGTGAAATACAAATTTGATGTTATCAAGTACCATATGGTATCAAATATCTCCTGCCCGTACATATCATTTTCTTAAACATTGTACAGTATACATACAGCATGTCAGTATGTATATGGCAGTCCTTAGACTAAAAGACAATTACATAGTTAAGTAAACCTAAGGAAAACGTGAATTTTCCAGATACTGTTCATAATGGGGTGGCAGTTGGTGAGGTGTCGTTAGATTTTCAGCCAGGACTACTTCTGATACCAATGTTGTCTATTTGTCTATATGTTAGACTATTTGAGAGCAGAATGCTTCTTCTATTGTTGATGCTTTCCAGATTCGAAAGTTTTTGTACTTCCCGTTTTTATGAAGGTGTTTGTGGCGAATTACGTCAGAAATTCCCATCCCTGTGGCCGCGGACATGGGGCGACCTAGGCGGGTCTCACAACATCTGTACCCTCAATGCGGAGCCAGGAGCAGAGCAGGCACAGGAAGTAAATAGGCAACACAACAAGACACACCGGAAAGACATGACCAATCACAGGGAACTAGAAACAGGACAGAAGAGCAGCACCCTCTAGGTGTAGAGGGCATGACAACACCATGCAGTATAGTTTTTATTGACAGACGATGAGCATCGTTTATACTCACATTCAGGTCTTATTATTAAATCTTTAGAGACACCAATCAGCCTATCAGAATGAGGACAAAGATGTGTTTGTGTATTTTTTTGCAACCTAGAAAAAAAGAAAAAGAGAATAAAAAACATTTTAATTTAACCTTAGAAAAAAGATTAAGCTTATTTACTGATCTTGGACATTTAAAAAATGATCTTGCCTTAATTACTTTTATGGTATTTAGTCATTTTGCATTGTTGACATTGATATATTTAAATGCATTCAAGCGCAAAGATATTAATGTCACAGGGACATTGTATTTCAGTGTGTTTGATGAGACAATGATTATTATTTATGACAATGTCCTTTGTCTATAAATAGTATTTGTTTGAAAGTATGGATATTTACCAGATGTAAAGTCTCTTTTACTGGCTTACCATTAACGAATGCAGGTCACAAAGAAAACATTGGCAAAGATTTGCTGCGATTGAGGATGAAACAGATCATCATAATGTGACATAAGACAGACTCACTGCTACATTCTTGTAACAAAAGAAAAAACAATAGTCCAAACGTAATCAGTACGCAGGCCTCCTTTATAAAACACACTGTGTTCAAAACCTTATTGAGATGAAAAAGAAAATGTGCAGTTAGCTTTTTGAATTTAGTCATAGAACAAGAATCCAATAAAAAAAGTGTAAGAAAGTGAGTTTTGAAGGAGTATCTGCAATTTAATAAACAATTGCTGTTAATCATTTGGAAAACACAAAGAATTTCAAAATACCATTAAATGTTGGGTGGATGGAAAAAATCTCTAAAATGAATTGTATCCCCCAAAAAAGAAAGTTGTTATACAAGCCTTTTTAGGGCACCTAAGTAAAATACCAGCGATCGATTCACTACAGTGTTTTATATGCATATAAATTTCCTTGTATACAGTTTTCCACATACTGAATATTTCCAGGGCCATTTCCTACAGGAGCAGCGATTTGATCAGTTCTTTAAATATTGATGTAGGGAATCTTGCTGTGTCAAGACTTTTGTTAATTTAGAAGGTGTTTGAATTCCCATTCATTATAGAAAGTGCAATTAACATCTGCAATGCAAAAACGGTCGACTAGATCATACTGAGTGACACAGTGAGGAAATGCCAGATGATCTTTTGCCAGAAAACTCTAACAGCACCCAGACTTGACAACAGAGGAAGTTACACATATAAAAAGAGATGCAGTGCTAAAGTGTGATAGATGCCTAAAGTTTAAGCTTGGAACTGAAGTATCCCCTGATGTTCAAGGTCAGTAAAGGACTTGCATTAAGGTGATTGCCAAGGACTGAAAAGTTTGGGCAATCTTTGCCAATAGACACCCTGCCCAAGACAAATACTAGAAATGTTGAAGTCGAAGGAGGGGTGGGGGGAGGTTATCCACCATCTTCTGTCTGATTTCCATTGGAATCCTCATCTCTTTTCCCATCTTGGAAAAAAAGATAATTAAAAACATAAAAAAATTAACCCTCAACATAAAAGCTACTTACTAATTGCCAAAAGCTGTTTAAAATCAGGAAAAGGCTTCATAGACTTGACAAAGCTTTTATCACTGCAGTGCATAAACCCTTTCAGAAACTGCATGACTCTCTTATCCTAATCTGAATCTAATTTAGCTCTGTTTTTTTCTGTTGATTTACAGATGTTCTTGTGGATTTTCATTAAAATATCCTTTCTGTTCAAGTCCAGGGGATGCAGGCAGTTTGTTATTAGGTCAATAGAATATAGACATGGTTGTTAGGATTGGAGGCTGAGTGGCTTAGTCTCATTGGAAACTGTTCTTAAGGAAACTAATACTTTCAACTGGAGTATTAAGGTTGTTGAATAATGAATATGAAAGCAAATGAGTAGACCAACGTTCTGAAAAATATATTTTTTTAATTATTTTTCTTATTTCCCATCAAAAGGATGCCTGACTAAATCTGTGCCATATCAAGATGTGAAAAATCAAAGAACAAACCTTTAATCTATTTGATGCTGGAATACTGCGAATTGCCTTTATTTAAGCAAGATCAGAATGCAATAATACTGGGAATTCTACGAATGTACTAAATAGCTTTCAGTGCATCTGAAGCCACACATCTTCAATGTGTCTTGTGTCATACCTGCTCTGTGTTACTCCTGTGCTGTGTGAATTTTACTGGTTTACCTGTGACGTTTCGAGTGGACTTCTAGGTTCTACTGCTCACATACTGTACAAGACAAGTGCAGCTCCAGGTTAAGGTGCATGAGTATAGTCCAGTTCTTAATCTAAAAGGCCAAGCTCCACATGACTGGGGACAGAGCCTTCTTGTGTGCAGCACCACATCTGGGAAACTCACTGCCCAGATCCATTACAGACTCTGCAATCTTCTTTTTTTCATTTAAAACTCACTATTGCTTTTAATGTGTAATTTAGCTCTGCTCTTGGTTTTGATGTGTCAATTTACTGTGCATTATTTTATTTTTGTGGAATATAGTTTTGTGATGAGTTTTGTATGCTGCTGTGCTTATTAATGACAATAATAAGAATGATCGATGACATGATTATAATAATGATGTGACTTACACAGATCCAGACGCGCACTATCATGTGTGCAGTATTGTAATAGTGTAGTTAGTGTTAGATGCAGCTCTCACTTCTTAACATATGCACAGTCTCTGAGCTGGCCACAGGAGCTGCTGTTGCCCAGCAAGATGGGGAGAGTTGGTTCAATTCAAAACCACCCCCAGCACACACACAGTTGTGCACTGCCTCTGTTAGCTAATGGTATAGTCATTATTCAAAATAGCAAGCTAGGGAGTGCATTCTGATTGGAGGCCTTTAGGCTGTCTTCTGACTGTGGGACCTAACCTTTAAAAATCACTCTTTTATCTTTTTTTTATCTTGCCCTTTACTACATTATCTCTTTTTAAGAAGTTATTTATTTTACACTAGGCTTTGAGCATTCGTGAAAAATGTGGAAACTGATCTTCACAACAGTGGGGACTGAAGTGCTAGAATCTGTGTGATCTACAGTATGAGTGCCAGATACAGAGCAGGGTCTTGGTATTGCTTTCTGTAAACTTCCTTTATGTTCCTCATGTGACACTGGGACCACAGGGACAGGCAGTCTAGACAAACACACACCATGAAAATTCATTATAGCCTTTCCCTAACTGAATGCCCATGGGAGCTCTTAAATTAGCAAGCTGCCCCAGCCTTAATAAAGTGATGTAAATGCTCCTCTTTGTGAAATATTAGAATGACAGACTGGAGGAATCTGGAATATTTATTTTCTAAGCAGGAAAGTAATGTTTTCCTTTTTCTCTGCTTATGTAAAAATCCCATATTATTTTTTCATCCCTTGCATGCTTCCAATAGGTATGTCCCTCTTTAGATTTATTTCAGATTTTTTGGGGGTGGTCGCTTCAGTGCATAAGATGGATTTAGCATTTAACAGTGATAAATCATGATCACTAAACAGATTCCAGGGGTCTAGAAATTAAGCCCAGTAATATCAGTTGGTCTCAAATTATTTAACTTCTGTAATATATACTGTAGATAGTATTTTGAGACTTTTTCCACTGTACTGGATTAATCACATTTTTTCAGATGCTGAGATAAAATATTTTGGGATGTTACATGACTAAGATAAAACACATTGGGGCCTTTTCCAATATTTCCAACCAATTTTGTCCAAATCAAGAATGCAGTGTTATTACACAGACTCAGTGCAGAACTACATCCATGAAGATTATTCATTTTTAGTCAAAGATGTTAGATAAAGATATTGATATACTGTATTAGTAATGCCTGTAAATGGTTGTTCACTGGCAATAGCAAATGAAACTGGTTTTACTAAACAGTATTTTGCTTTGGATAGGAATTATATCATAACAGATGCCATACAGATGCTGAATTGTTTGCATATCTGTAATTTATCATCCTTTAATTCCAAAATGAGATTTGTCGAGAGATATGTGTATTGTTACTGCAAATGCATTGAGCTGTAATCATCAAAAAATCTTCATAATCAAAAAGGCTCATTCTTGTTTACGCTAGCTCATATACTTTTTTATTCATCTGACCAGCACACAAGGTTAGAATATTATATTAATTTAAGTAAGGCACATCAATTGTTCAGTTCACAGTAGTATCTGTGTTATGCTTAAGGACTGCCAATTCTTAAAAGACTTTGGTGCTCATTTATAATCACCTACAGTAATACAAACATACTGTATGGCTAGACCCCACAATATACTTTCAAGTACTACAGTATATGTCATGTGGAATAAAATAAACCTACTGTCTATTACTTATGTAATATACTTACATCCTTAACACAGGTCAAAGTGTTAATGTATTGAAGTAATTTATAATCAGAAGACTTGGGGGTAATAAATAGTTCACAAAGCAGACCAAATTATGTGGAAAAGGAAACCAGAAACCAGAAATCTTGCCTGAACTTGAAAAAAAATATAGAAGCAAGATAAAAGCAAGATAACAGACCTGTAGTAATTTAGATGGTGCCAGATGGGTTGCATTTAGAGGTAAAATGGCATAAAAACACTGAAAAGTGATTTTCCATGTTCAGTGACTTAAAGAGGCTGTTAATAACACTCTGCTCAAGTGTGACTAATGTTCATATCTGGAAGGCAGCCCAACTGGAACAAGCTAAAACTAAAAGTTGACAAGGTCATATTACATTACTACATAGTTTCATCAGGGCTACAGTATAGAAGTGTGCACTATGCAAATTTTATTTAGTAAAAAATGTATAGAATTGTGCCAGGGACGTGCTTTAATTTCACCAGGAAAGCAAAGCCAAGATTTTCTTCTTGATCTGTCAGTCACATTATACACATACTGTAATTATGTAATCTGAAAGTAAAAGATAATGGGCTGATCTAATTTGTAATTACATTAATTGATCAATCGATTCTGAATTGAATGTGTATGTATTTAGTGTAAAGATTTGCAACACGTGTTTTCAATCCTCCAAACTCAGTTCTCAAACATACTATATATTCGGAGTATTTGTTTTCATTGTTGTTTCATTTTTTTATTTTCCTGGCAGAGCTCACATGCTCTTTTATTCTTTACAATCAACCTTCCCTTAAAGATGTCTGGAAAGGTCTGATGTATACTTCTGCCACTAGTTGTTAGTTTCCAGCTTATTTTCTGTGATGGTGTGACAGTGATGGACATGAAGGATTTGGCACGTTTTGGGGAATTTGTGAAAGACATATTTTGAAACCAGAATCGGCATGTGCTCTACAGGAGTGTTCAGATGGCAGCAAATCACAAACGACTACTGTAGAAAAATTCAGACCAAAAAAACATTCATTGTATTCCAAAAAGAAATTGCTCATGGCTGTCACAGTCAAGTTAATGATTTGAAGTTGTTGGTATGCACTACTGAAAAATGTATATACTGTTTATTTTTTAAACACATAAAAAGATATCTTTTTTCAATACTATACAGACTCCATGGCCCCTGGTACTGTGTTGCAAGGCAGGTCTTTCCATTCCCTGTTGGCTTTTCATTACCTGTCTGAGTTCAGAGAATGATGATAGATACCTGAATGGAAACTCCTCCATTTTCAGCATAGCTCCTATTCATTGTAAAGGAGCTGCTGAGAATTGTATCAATATTCAGTAGGATTGAAATGTTCATCTCCCACCATGTTTAGCCAATCGTTCCCTAAAAAACTTTAAAATCCCTTGAAAACACTTGGTGTCTTACAGACAAGACTGTCAAGTAGGCCTGTATCACAAAGATACGTTTTTCCCCAAAACATGGTCAAGTCCATATTTCTTATGTATATATACATCTTATGTTATCTTCCATGTATAACTGTAATTGTTGTAATTTAGTTGATCCTCTCTAATGAGTGTTAGCTGCACGTATAATGTGAAGGGAGAGTTCATAAAAGCCATGGGCATGGGTTAACAATATTTTTTCAGTTGTACTAAAATTGTTCATGAGGTTTCTTGTGCTTGACAAGGGCATTCAAGATAGGGCCTTATGATAAAGTCCAATCATTTTGTTGCAACCAGATCTGTAATAATTACTACTGTCACTTAACAGCAAATTAAACATCCACATTATAACAGCGTTCATTTGTGTAGAGCTGTACAGTAGTGCCTAGTGTACTGTAGGTGTACTGTAATAGTGTTGCATGAAAATTGCACTTCAATCAGATGGTTAAGGGTGTTTATATACTGTACATTTATTGTATATCTGCTGAGTTAAGTCTGAGGTTGTTTTAGGAAGGTGGGCATTTGCATTTTTGGTTAGTTGTAGTTTTATTGTCAGAAGTCTTAGTAATGTTGTCTTGAGCTTTTACCCCCTGTTTCCCAGAGGTACGATTACACATGGCTGCAGGTCAGTTCACACCACAGATCAAGTCCAGCCTGTCTGACCTTTTGCTGTTTTGTTTCTCTCTCTTGTTCCAGTTGGGAAAGGCTGTCATCCTGGCTTGTTCCTTCTGTTTTTCACTCCATTTATCATCTCAGGACTGTTATTGCATTATTATGAGCAAGGAAATGTGGTATCCAAGCTAAGGAGAAAAATACTTTTTTTTCTTCTTGAAAAACAGTTTGTTTGTCCTTGGCAGAGAGACTTAAACAGCTTGTTCTTGTGATTTTGGAATTCACGTGCCTTTTTTGCCCTCTTTCAAATGGCCGGATTCACTCCTGAGACTGAATGGTACTTTACCTTGTGCTGAGGTTTAATCTCTTTCAATTGGCCATGATTACAGATTCCACAGTGTCTAGATTAGGTAGTAATTGAAACAGTGCCTGCAGTCTAGCCAGCAGATAGATGTCAATGTGTCTGCTCTGAGTTTTGCAAAAGGGTTGTACCTGATTAAATACAATTCAAACTCACTCTGTTGATTTCTTTATATCTCCAACAAAAAGTTATGCATTTTTTTTACATTATGATAGGAATAAAACAAGTTGATTGAAATGCCCAATATGCTTTTTTCACCGTGTCTAGAATTCTGTTTATTTTTCTTTGGTTTTGCTTTTCTTATCATGGTTTTCACTCTAACTGTGTAGATGTAGGTTCAGGCGATGTGTGTGTTCTTTGTACAGTGCTAAGACTCAGGAATGTAAATTCAGGAATTCAGATCCTCACCCCTATTCTTGGACATTGTTTTCACAATATTTGGGAAACCAACACTTGAATAGTACGTTTAGTCTTTGAACTTTTCAGTTAACATGTAGCATATTTGAAATAATTAATAAAACTTTAATTATTAGCTATCTAAAAAATCAAGCCAGAAACGTCTGTCTGTACACAAAGTCTTTTGTTTGAGTATTTTTGTTAGAAGTTTAATCTTTTCAAATCACATTATTACAATAAGGTAAAAATATGTACTTCTAATATATCAGATCCATACATGATAGTAACCTTTTAAAATTAATAACAGTATTTTGTTTTAACAAATATAATCCATTTAGAAATTATTAATACTGATAAAAAGGTTACAGCCTTCCTTTTCAAAGTATCACTTAGCTTATATCAACAGCTCCAGTAGAAAAGGTACATAACCTGGAACTACTTTGACATTTATTGGAAAAACAGACGTTTAGGACTGTTGAGTTTCCTTCCTTTAGGACCTAATTTATCATCTTTAAATGACTCTCATGTCAAGGGTCATATGTACACATATTTAAGAATAAAGGATGCAGCAATTGTTTCAGGTGCTCCAAGAAAATCCATTTGCCTCATCCCAGTTACATTTTATTTGGGGTATAAATTCCAAGACCCAGTGACACAGGTATCATCTTCTATTGCTTCAGCAGCACAGCTGGTTAGGCTCTCGAGGGGGTGAAACTGCTGGCTGCGGTTTACCCTTACAAACAAAAAGAGAGCTGTCCTGTCAGGGGAGGAAAACCAGGGCTTTGCCAAATTCGCAGGAGAGAGATAACAAAAGGCCTGTTTAGCTACAATAGCAACACAAATACAAATCCAAACACATGAGAGGCAAAGAAGGCAAGCAGATTCACTTTTTGCTGCTGTTGTTGTGATTTTATCTCCAGCAACTGTCTCCTCCTTTGTGCAATTAGAGATGAGGCAGTTTTTCAGGGGGTGGATTTGCCAATCAAAGGCTTTTTGTGTACTGACCTTACCATAAGGATTGCAGCCAGCATGTTTTTTAAAGAGTGTTAGCTGAATTACAGTCTTTGGGATCAAGACAAAAGAATCAGTCACTTCATTATTGATCTGTGAGTTCAATTACCATGATACAACGATGGCCCTGATGGCTCCATTCTGTTCTGTTCATTTCTTCTGAACCTGGAGGGTTCCTTCACACACACAAAATGTGGGTAATATTTCATCATATTCAGCATTGGAACAAAGTTTCGTGTTTTTTGGGTGTATTAACCGGACTGATATGTTTTACAAGTAATACGATCATTATGTACCCACCCACATTTAGTGTTGTTGGCTGCAATTTACAGGTGTTGAAATTGACCTCAACTGGAAAGCCTCAGCGAGAGAGGATTTTTTTTTTCTTTTGACATCCTGTGCGAGTTAAATATGATTGCACCATATTAAGTTGACCATAAGCCATTATGAATTTTCACAAATGTTTTGTGACACAATTATGTGTGTACTGCATATGTCTAAGTATTCTAATTATAAATGTTTCTGTGAGTAGTGAATCCCAGTGGTGGTGTTTTGGTGGGAAGTTTCTCTGTCTCTGAGTTCTTGCAGAAAGCATGTTTTTCTCAGTCATCAGCAGGAAATATATCCTGCTGCTAGAGGTTGCATTGGAAGATATCATCCGATAAAAGATGGGAGAGGAGTCCTATGTTTTCCTGTGTTATCTCAGTCTAAGCCAATCTAGGCTTCCATGTGTTCCATGTATGAGCCTATATTGCAAGGGACATTTGTGGTGCATTTGATCAAATTGTTTAGCCTGTGTGATATAAAGAGTGCATTTTTGCATGTTGTACCAGATGTGATTGCATTGCAAAATATGAACTGAACTGATTTTTTTTTTCATTTAGATTTAATTAAATGAAAAACATCATCCCAGAGCATGAAATACCCATTGTGTTACTTTTAGGATCACATGCACGTAACATAGTGTTTTCTAGCTTTTACAGTCAGTGGATCACATAGAAAGTCGATGTGTTTATTGTTTAAAGAAGTCTCTAGTATGGGTTGCATTTGATTAAATGCCTATTCCTGTTAGGGGTCACAGCAACTCTGAGTTGTTACTGGAAGCACAGGGCATTAAACAGGACTGCTTTCTAGATAGGTCACTAGTCCATCCCAGGACATGGTGTGAATACAGTATATGTCAAATAATTCATATTTTAAAATAAAAGGAGGTCTGTGTACAGTTCCAGTATATTTTAGCTTCCAAATAACAGAGCTGCCAGAGTCTAGATAAAGGAAACGTTTCAGCCTTGACTCTCCTGGGTCATTGTGAATCCTTGCAAATGGTTTCTTATGGTACTGGTACACAGTACTGATCCAGACATAAACATTCAGCATTCCCAGAAAAGAATCAGGTAACTGTACCCAATATTAATAAGTTTAAGTTTCACAAAATTTCTCTAGGCTCCAGTTACTGCATTGTGTGCTGTCATTAGATTCTTCGAGCTCATTTTACAGAAATAATGAGGATTATTTTTCTAATTTTGAAATGTGCCTTTTCTACTATACTAACCAAAATATTACTGCAGCAACATTGAGCAGTAAGTATTAACATCTTAAGTCTGTAGTGCGGAATAGGTCTTCGTATGTTAGTTTTTCATGGGATATTTTTCATTTATCAATAAAGAAAGAGGATGGAATTTACAGAAAGTCTTTATTTTTGCTTTATTTGGCCATTAATATAAAAAAACAATGTCACATTTAATAGGTAACAGTTTTCTTTCTTTTTTTTACACTGTAACCCTGAATGGTTTTCCTCATAATAACCAAAGTCAAAGGTTGTTCTGTAGGTTCTTTACTGTAAATTTAATTTTAGGAAACAGTGTTTATACAGTACCTTGGACATAAAGGATATGAAAACCACTCCCTAAACGATTTGATTTGCCAAACTTTTCCTTCCAAGTAAACTGATTGCTGGAAAAGTCTTCTCACTGCAAACCTCTATTGGATTTTGTGCTAAACTTTCTCCTCCAAGTCTGCCTGTACAGTATATCTACATGTTAGCCTGAGTAATTAGCTGTAAATGAATAAGAGAGGTTGGGAGTCTGTTGCTTGGTACAATAGCCAAGTTTCATGTCTCCATCCAAGAGGAGTCTGAGATCACAGTGTGATGTACAACAGACAAAATGATTGCACTACACCTTTGGCTGAATGTCCCTAAACAATAAGAATACTCTTGCATTGGTCTCATTACAGAAAACAAAACTATCTAATGGAAAGTGCCAGAAGTCAGATAATGTAAATTTGTATGAATGCCATCCATGTGAAATTAGTTTTTATTATTTACAAAATAAAGATTAAGCTATGGCATTGCTTTTATTCTCTGTCTAAGTTTGAAATTTCAAACATTCCTACTTTTGTAATGTGATAATAGGAAAGTCAGAATGGATTTACATGTAAATATGAATTATAGGAGTAGGGTGAGAAGGTTTTGTTAAACTTCATTTTCTAGGTTCCATAGATGAAATAACATTAGTATTCTTCCAATTAAATATCTGTTGCTATCTATATTCTTTACAAAATAACTTTACATACCTTAGAATACTATATAAAGTCATATGATCTGACTGTTGTATTGTGTTTATGACAGGATAGACTGTTATGGCTTTAAAGCACCCTTTGCAACAACTATACAAAATGATTTGTGTTCATTTTTGTCGGTTTCTGAACAGGGCTACATACACAACAGAATACTGAAAAGGCAAAATAGCCAGCTTAGGAATTGAAAAGGAGAATAGAAGTTGATTTCCTATTGCTTTTGAGCTAACCGAGGCTATCCAAACAAATATAGTTGTAGGAATTTTCTGAATGGCAGTGCTCCCGTCATTACCAGTGAAACACTATCCCATATGCATCTGTGAGAGTGCCTGTCCTTAGCTGTGAGTGATAGCCATTGTTTCTACTGAAAACATGCTGTTGAGTGACAAAAAAAGAAGAGCTGTCCACACGTTTTCCTAGTATGCTTTAAAACACGAAATATAAGGCCATAATAAAAAAACTAATTGTTATAAGATGATTAAGTGAAACTACTGTATAACATACTGAGTGCATTCAAGCAAAGAACTGGTAGAACTCAAAAATGTTGTTGCTTCCTTTTTGAAGATTTATAAGTCTTTCTGATGTCTGGCCATGGGAGCTTAAGAGCTTCTGCTGTGAATATGGAAGTACTGGGCAAAACATATTTAATTTTCTGTTACTTTTCTGAATCATTTTCCTAACAAAACCAACATAAAAGTGTTAACAGATAAATACATACTTGAGAATTTAATGCACAATGTTAGTAATTGTTTTTATAAAAATGTTGGAACTGGTTTAATTAATGTTTAGGTGCCTTTGATATGAATATTTTCTGAGGGTGGAAAGAAATTGTTATAAAACGTATTTAGCTGGATGTAATGTTCTCAAATTTGTTGGAAGGATTCTTGTTTCTTTCATTAGTAAATTACAAATCAATTGTTCCTTATGAAAACAGGAACAAACTAGAACAAGAACAGGTAAAAAGATGATTAGAGAGGATTGCATTATTCTTCAAATCTTCTAGTATTTACAATTAAAAAAAGACAATTTGACTTCTAGTGTTAGTTCAGTAAAGAACATTCTAGTATGAAAGAAAAAGTGAGATTTTGTTAAAATAGAGTTCACTATGTAACAAGGTGAAATAAAAATGTGCAAGTGTCTCTAAAAATATGAACTCAGACGATGTGTGACATAACCAATGGGTTAATAAAAAAGGGAAGGATAAGTAGTCTTTTGATGACCGAATACATAGAAGAAGATTACTGTCAAGTATCTTTTCCGATGTAAATACATTTTACAATTCTTGATAAATCTACACCCTTCCCTTATTTCGTAAAACTTTCTGAAATAATACTCAGAGCTTAACTTCCAGTCTAAATATTTAACAGCCTTTAAAAAATGATCTAAGTTAATTAGCCTCTCGGGATGCTGCCTGTGTATATTACAGGTAATATTTTATGCATCTCTCCCCCATTGCACCCAAAGGCTAGACTCTGCAAATCATGTCAAAGACTCTGGCACACACACTGTTTATAGATTTGACTTCCCTCAGGAGAACTCTCTTATCATTTGGAGATCTTTCAGGAAAAAAAAAACCCACCAAAGTGCTACTTTGAATGCTATTCCCATTCCTGAGAAGTTCTGAGTGTGTCTCTCAGCCACTGCTTGTCACATAACAACTGGTGATTTAACTCTCCTTTTAATCAAGAAACCTAAATGAAAGAGAATAATTTAATAGTGTTAGCACAAAGAATTGTAATTCAAATCCAAAAATTACTCTAAACATATATGTGTGTAATAATAAAGGCATTTTTTTTTATTTCAATGAAAGATTTATCAGAATCAAAATTTAAATGAGTAAAACAATAGGGGGGTTTCTTCAATTGATTAAAAGAATTGAGTCTTTTCAGTCACGAACAGAGAACAATACAATGAGATCTAATACAGCTATTCAAAATCCTTTACAGGCATTGACAAAGTCAACCCATAGGACTTCTTCAGAATCACCACTGAAACACGAACTAGAAAAAACTGATTTATAGTGCATTTATAACTGAGAGCAGAAGGCACACCTTTACACAGTGGGTTGTGAGAGTCCGGAACAAGCTGTCTAAACATCATTTTGTTACCCTGGCATCTTTCAAGAAATGGCTGGACGAACTTCTTGGGTCATTTTAAGCTACAAGCAAGCTCTTGATTGCAACTTTCTTATGTTTTTGTACTACAGAGCAGCAGAAAAGAGCCTATTCACGTTAGCCAGCAACAGTAGCTTAAGTTTATCAAGGCAGTAGAGCAGTCACAGACATTCTCTGCTTACATTACACACCTCTGCTCCTGCAGAAGAAAGTGATTTATTGGTGCACATGGATAAAAGTAGTGGACTGTATTTTTTACACTAAACACCCCTTAATCTTTTTGAATATACATCCTGAATGGCATTTTGAAGTGTTTTGTGCGGCATGAAATTAACAAATTACAATTGCTTTTAGGCATCGTGTCTAAATGACTATTTCCTTCCAAACAAAGTCACACGTTTACCATTTTGTGTGCTGGGGTTCCTTCTCTTTTTCTGGCACAGAGAACATGCACAACTAACTGCCTCAAGAAACTTTGGCTACTGTTCTAGGGAAATATTCAGAATCACTTTGCTGTTACTTGTTGTAGAAAAACTGTGACTGTTATTGCTGTCAGTTGAACCATGTTCATGTCATGAGATAACTCATGTTTTTAGTCATTCGTTAATATTTTCTATACAAATGGATGAATCTGTAACATACTGTAATACATTTACATTATATTCAATGCATTTCAAAATGGATTGGGATTAACAGACTACTTTTAAATACAAGATGGAATTTATAAATGATATTTCAGTTCCTCTATAGGAAATCATCCTGAGCCATTTAAAAATAACAAAAAAAATGATTATTCCAACACCAACCACTGAAGACACAATTTACCTGATTTATTCCGAGAGAATTTAGAGGAAAGGTTGATGTACATTTCTAAAAATATGTAGAATTAAATTGTCTGTAATAATTTAATCTGTTTGTAACTGCTTTTTGTTCATTGGAACATACTGTAGTGTTTTTTTCCCCTGGGGGATATGCAGTTACATACTGCATTTAGAGTCGATGGCTTATTAGGATATTCCCAGTTCTCATGGTTGATGTCATCAGACACACTGACCATGTATATGGGCTTTGAAGTGACGGCCAAACAAGGCACACAGGGGTCTGGGGAAGGAGGTGAGCGAAAAGAACACATTTTATCAAGAGAGGACATGCTATTTGTCCACTCCTTCAAGTGATCTTTAGCAGTGGTATGTAATTGAGATGTAAGCTGTAAAAGAAACAGCATATGTCCTGGAGGTCTTATTGCAATCTATACCTCTTAAATGTCAACAAAGGTTCCACATGGAGATTATATCGCTTGCCATTGGAAATAGTGCCTTGAACTCTGACATCCCTCTGGTGTGAGCTTTGGCTGAACTTGTGTGTCCCCCTGAAGCCAGACCTCCTGCTCAAAACCTGTTATAATATGAGGTCTCAAGAGGAAAACTAAGACAATGGTCTCCTCCAGGGTAGTGAAAATGAGCTTTTCACCTATAGAAGCATCCAATGACTGGCAAACTAAAACACAAAGGAAGATGATCAAAATGACGCTTAGTGTTATGTAATGCTGGCCCTGGGGTATCATTACAGTACTGTAATAACATTGCAGGAAGCCTTCCAGATATTTCTTTGTACCTGACCTGAAAATGTGGCTTTATCTCTTTTCAGATTTTGTTGTTATTTCATTAATTATATAAGCTTTACCGGCCTGGGGAAACGGAAGACACGTTAGCTAGCTTTACTCTCTCCAAATTTTCATCTGTTTTCAACATGAAGAATAATATTTTCATCACCCTAACGAATATCACTCTGTTCATCCTGATGACCTCAATTAGAATGTAGATGCTTTGCACTTCTCTGACTGGAGAATCCTTCTTGCTCCAGTCTCAGCACGGCACATTTCACTGTATGGTCTACTGTAAGTGGACGTGCTTTAAAAACAGCAAAACAGCAGGCACTTCTTTATCCAATAGGCTTGTGGTAGTATGGAGCAATCAACCCTGCTATCTTTTTGAGACTAATGTTCTGACATCAGGAAAAGGCTGGATGAGATCCTTGGATCGATTAACTACTACTGGACCTACTGTACAGTACCTAATGGGTCAGATGGCCTGAACCTTGTCTGTAACGTTTCTTAGGTGCTTGTGAAACAGAATTCCACATTTCACATTTCAAAATCTGAAATTAGTAAGTAAATTCCACGTGTCAAATTTCGAAATTCAGAATTTTTCAATTCCAAGTTTTAGTAACAAAATGTTCCAAATTCTGATACTAAAACAGACACTTGAAATAATCCTTTGGAGGGAATATTCTTTGCAGAACATTGTTTATTTTGAAAAATTTAAAGAAGGCAACGAAGAGTTGTTGTTACAGGTATCTTAACTTATGGCTTCAATGCAATGAACAGATGATTCCTAAAGGTCCTAAAGTGGGAGAGCCCTATTTTAGAGCTCAAATTATTATTATTTAAGTCAAAGTAACAACATATGCTTGCAGGTGATTAAGGGTACAGCACATACTGTACTTTAGGGCGGTAATAAGATATTTCTGAAAAAATTGTGAGTGCTGCTTTCTGATTCCAAAGTTATTATTTTGGTTAAAAAATTGGGTAACAATTCACCCTGGTGGATCCTGCTTTATTTTCCATTTTTGTTGGCCTCATTGCCTGATGGCTTTAAAAGAGGTTTAGTTGTCATATTGGCTTCACATGCCATTACATCCCATGCCTATAAAAACAATATCAGTGCTAAAAGCAAAACGCTTTCAGTCTGATAGAATGTCATTCTTCCCAGCAATTACTTTTTATCCTGGCACACATCTTTTTTTTTCTCTCATGCAGTACGTATAGTAAAAAACACCACCTCTTTGAAATACTACCATTCCAGTACATACCCCACACTCCAAAATTGTACATCAGCTTCATCCCCTGACAATATCAGTGTGACATTGGATACATAAATATTGTATGTTGTTTTCCTTCATTAAATGCATAGTTAAAGTAACACTTGCACAAACTATTTTAAACATAATGGACTGTCTAGTGCGATGGGTTATATTTGTAAAATATAATACTATAATATAACACTTTATTTGCCTGATACCTTTATCCTAAGAAGCTTACACTTGCACACTTTTATACACTATTTTACTGGACTAATTCAGGTGAAGTACCTTGCTCAGGGGTACAACAGCAGTCTCAGCTGCGATTTGAACCCACACGGTTATAAGTCCATACCCTAGAAAAATGTTCCACATTACTGCCTAGTATTTGTATGCTTAAATTGAAAAAAAAAATCAGAAATATCATAGGTTTCGCACTGGCTCCAGGGAACTGTGCTTCATGCACTGAAAAACTCTCACCCATAATCTTTTAGGACTTTTGGGATTCGTGATAGCAATACACAATACTGTAGCCTTTTGAATTGGATTGAGTGCAATCAAGCTTCAGTGGTCTTCGAATAAAAAAATAGTAACTGAACAGGTTGAAAAGATGAATTATATGTAATTCTGATACCTCAGCATCAGAATCCATATTTATATGTATTCATATTGCCATACAGACAAAAGATGAATTGATGTTGTTTTCCAATTGACTGGAAAAGATGTCATTTGTCATCAAGTACTATACAGTTGGGATTTTTTAAAATAATATGATTCATAAGTATGCTTTTCTTCATTGGGGCAGTATATATTTTGCACACAAAAAAACAGTGCCATAATTATCTGACATTTTCTGAAAATAATAATTAAAAATTATTTAGATTTTATCTATTTTATTTATGTTATTGAAGTCTGAAATGCAGTTTTGATTTTCCCTTAGCATGGGAGATGAATGACCCAATTAAAATTATATAAATTGAAAAGATTTAGCTATAATACAACATGCTGTTGATTGTTTTTTTAAATGATATCTTCCATGTGTTCCTCACTTAACATTTTTTCTAAGTATCAAAGAACAGGGCTATTGCATGGTTTGCAAACAATTCTTTGTAAGTTTGCAGAAAAAATATTCAACATATGGACTTTTACAGTAATATGTTTACTTTATGATTGCTTTGTGGACTGAAATGTGAAATCCAATTTTAATTGAGGCTATAAATTCTCCTTTTACATTTTTGCTTGACATTGATGTGCCAAGTAAGAGGCACAGTCCTAAAAATGCTAAGAATGTACATCATAGTAACATAGTCTTTATTTTCTGCTCAGTCTAAAGTCACATTTGGGCTGTAATTGGAAATACATTTTAACAGATTGAAAGTAGATAATGTACTGTTTGTGATTTTAAACACGCATTCACCTTTTAATCTTCAGAAAACATTAAACACATGCAGAATATTCATTATTACAGATACTGTACACAGATTTAAATTCCCAAATATAATAAGCTGTTGCAGTTAACTGTTAGCACTTGCAAAGTAGGTTGGTTAAAAATGTTTTGATCTGTGAACCAAGAGTCCTCAATGGCTCAGTAAAAATTCAAACCTTTGTTTTTTGTAAACTTATTTATTTTAACCAACTATTTTATCAATTGGTCATTAAAGGCACTTTCCTCAGGTCATGGACAGAATAGACTGCAAAACCTGCAGGACATGACCGGCTTACTTGTCGTTTTAAATTAATTAATAGGCGAGCTGGAGTGTTATACCAAACGTATTTGACCTTTCAGATTCTGTGGCTGTTTGGTTTAATATCAGTGTTTTTTTTGTTCCACAGTTTTCCTGGGTTGTCATCCTTGTAGTGTGGCGCTTTCGAAAGAGCTCCTGCCCAGGTGAGTATTCTTCCTAGTCTGAGCTAGTTATTTTTAAGGTCTGAGCTGGAGACTGAAATTGCTGTCAATAAATACATCAAGACATTCCCTTTCTTCAGTAGATAATCAATACGTGAGTCACTCATAAATTTCCTAACCTTTTCTGGTAAAGCCTGTGAGAAAGTGAGCAATGAGAAATGTTGCAGTTTTTTAGTTGTAAAAAAATCCCTCAGTAAAGAATTACATTGTCAATGTTATTACATTGGCAACATTCTTCAGGAAGCTTTTCAATTCTGTGACATTGCCTCTGTTATATAAAAAAAATATATTTATTTTTTGTTGAAAAAAGTAAAGATGTCTGCTCTGAGCGAGCTGAGTGTAGTGTCCAGGACTCACTGGGCTGTGGCCCTAAGACAGGGCTGCTCAGAGCTCTTTGGGTTTCTTTGCCTAGGATTCATTAGGCCCTCTCATTGGCGCTGATTAGAGACACACGACACATCCAGTCAGTCAACTCTCCTGTCGGGAGCTGTGGAGCAGTAAGTTCAATGATAAATGGCTTTTGCAGGAGCTGGCCCTCATGTCTTGTTGTTACGATCCCTGCTTCTCGGCAACGAAAGAGGCAGAAGAAGGCGTAGCCTTAGTTCATTAGTCCACTTATCAGTGTGCGCTTTCACCACCACACCTCCGTTTCATCTGGTATTTACGCATTAGTCTTTCCCTACCTCCTCGCTCAGTATTGGTTTCCCTTTCGAGATACTTAGCTGTGCTACGCCTTCTACCTCCTCGTACTGTTCTGGTTCTGACTTTGGTTTATCCCCTTTTACTACGTCTTTTGGATTACGGCTCGGCTTCGGTTGCTTTCTCCTAGTTTGGTTCTCTGGCTTCCCCTGGACTCTCGGCTCTCTCCTTCGTCTACGGTTTGGATTACGGTCTGGCTTTGGCTACTCTCTCCCTGTTTGGATCACTGGCTTCCCCTGGACTCTCGTCTCTCTCCTTCGGCTCCAGTATTTGGATCACGACTTGTCTCTATCGGCTCCCGCAAGTGGGTTCACTACTTGGTTTCGGTTTCCCTGGCCGAATCCGTAACACTTGTTCCCTCCCAAACCAGTGCAGGTGCTGTGTTGGTTTTAGGGAGGTCAGATAAGGCCCGGGTCATGCCACACTGTAAGGCCCCCTCACTGAACGGGGGACGTTTTTTTTCACAGCCGTGGACTTTAGTCAAGAATCACAGTATATGGTAAAAGTACCAAATTCGACTCAAGTCGAGAAACACAGCCAGAAGGTTAAAGTGGAGGACCATGCACCCTTGGCTGAGGTGAGCCCCCCCTGTGAGGTGAGGCCCGGGGCCAAATGGCCCTGCTGCCCCCCCCTCTTCTAGGGCCTGCCGTTATTTAAAACAGTATTGGTGGGAATATAATAAAATGTCATTGGCAATTGTAAACTATGTACAGTACAAAAGCAACAACCCAACAAGTATAGTATTTCTTCGAACCGGTGTTTCTATCAGATGTGCTGTCACTGGTAAAAAACCTAATTTCTACACATCTGAAATAACATTTTCTTGTGTTATGCACTTCACAAAGAACCTTTATTAAGTGAACGGCTGGTAGTATCTTTGAAATTGTCGTGAGAAACAATGTGGCAATGATAAAGTCTTGTGAATGTGCCGCTTTCTAGACATAACTTCATCCTTGGCCAATAGGTGATCAAGCATTAATTCCCGCCTGCGTGACATGTGAGTCTACTTAATTATTTGTAGCAAGAAAAGACATTGTAAGTTATTATTCACTCATGATAATTCCTCAAAGGCAAGGAATAAACTGGTCAGTGGTTTCCCTGGCCCAGCTGCTGAGTTAGATGCAGATGTTTTTATTAATAGGTCATCTACCAGCATGGCCTTATAAATATTTATTTTTGTTGAGCTTGCAATCAGACAATAGCTTTCTGCTGTGGGCTAAATGTGTTCCATGTCAGGCTTTTTTTAGTCATACATTGCACACACAGCTGCAAACAAAACTATTGGCATCCACATTGAAACAATGCTGTTTGCTATCTAGTCTGGTTTAAGAATTTCTGTTCTTCATAAGGAGTATTTAGAATAACATCTTTTCAGTGTTTATTGAACACTGATTCGCCCTGTAAGAAACAACAAAGATTCCAAGTGAATTAAGTAACTTTAGAAAGGGAGTACCCATCTGTCAGCTCAACAGATATTTATTGCAAGTCTGGATTTTATGCATGAAAATTTCACATTTTCCTGGCACCACTTATGCCTAATGTATGCTTATCTTACACAATTTAGATTTTCGCATCATGAAAGATATTGACATCTAGCATTATGAGTTTTAACAAGAATGCAAACTTTTGAGTCTTGTTATGCACCAGAACATAATACTGATCAGCCTTTGCTAATTTTCAAAAGATTAAATATATTTCTAATACGATGAATTGTGAATATTCTTCCAAATAATGTTAAATACACACACTTAGCATCTTTGCTGAAATATTGTACAGCTAGCCAACAGAACCTTAAAAAAATCTGACTTCTATTCCTCAGACTAGCTTAACATTGAAACCCTACAGTCACAGGCTGCCCATTTGTTAAATTGTTAAGGTAGTCCTAGCAACACAACTTTTTTGTCTCCCCCTCTTCAAATAATAAATCTTCCTTTTGGCATATCCTTCTAATTTCTTTGTTGTGCTGCACATGAAATTATTTCAAATATATTTAAGTCTTTGTCAGATATAATCATGGATTTGTAGCTACATATATACCACTGCCATGAAAAACACATTACCGTCACTTTCGTACTTATTTCTGTTTCCTGGATGTATTGTGCTTTGTTTAAGCCTTATGAAGTTTTTCATTTTCTTTTTTTTAAAGGGAATTCCTTGTCCCTGCTGAGACAAGAAAGCATTGTTTAATTTTCTGTTCTTGTCTTCTTTTTGGTCCAGTTCCCTCTATTTGTTATTTGATGTACAGTATGCTCTTTGATTTTTATCTATGAGATTTTTCATTGATTTTCTTCCTCAGAATTAAGAAATCAAGGAATCAGGTTTAAGATACAGTATACTGATAATGCATACAGGTGGGTAGTATGATAGCACAGTGGGTTAAATTTCTGGCGTGCTATCAGTGTGGAGTTTGTATGTTCTCCCCATGTTTGCATGGGTTTCCTCCCACAGTCCAAAGACATGCTGGTATGTTAATTGGTTTCTGAGAAATCGGCCCTGCTGTGAGTGTTTATGTGTTTGTGTCTCTGTGTCCCCTGCAATGGACTGGTGTCCTATCCAGAGTGTATCCTGTCTTGTGCCCATTGCTTGCTGGGATAGGCTTTGGTTCCTCTGGGACCCCCTATTGGATAAAGCAGTTAGAAAATTGATATATTATAATGCATATAAGTTGTTAAACTAACTTTACTGTAGAAGAGAGGGATTCGTCTGTTGGATTATTGGCTATGAGGGTGTACCAACACATAAGCACACAAAAGACTGCACTGATAGTCATTTTTATTCAAAGGTCACAATATTATTCGTTCTTAAGATTTTTTTGTGTATTCCTGAAACAGAAATTCTTCACGTTGATCGTCTACCAGTGCACTTTTCATCACGCAATTATTCTTCTTTTACTTTGGCTGACACTTTTATCAAAAGCGAATTTCCTTTGTGTCCATTTACAGCACTGAGTGTTTTACTGGAGCAATCGGAGTGAAGTATCTTATTCAAAGATACAGCAGCAGTGTGCCATCCAGAATTTCAACCCACATCCACTTAAAAGCCCTATGCCCCTACCACTACTCTACACTGCTGCCTTTTCAAAAATATCCTTGTACTGCAGGGACATTTTCCTTATCTCAATAGTCTGCACTGCTAACAAAATATACTTTTCCATGCCCCTCTGCTACACAGTTCACTAGATGTCTGCAAAACTTTTTTAAGCTTAGTTCCGTCTATGTAAGACATTCAGGAAAATAAAATATCCTGGAAGCAATCATAAAAAAAATCTACAGAAATAATCAGATAAAGCGTTTTTACTTTGTGAAAAACCTTCATATGTTGCAGAAATAGTGTCATGCCACAGTTCAGCTCATGTTTGCAGCTTTAGTGGGAATACGGCTATTACGTTATTTCAGGTGATAAGTGCTAAGAACCAGTGCTTGTGTCAGATACTAAAGAAGTAATTCAAAGAGAAAAAATCAGTAAGATGTAGAGGGAAATAGTCATGTGAGCTTCTATGAGATTCATTTGTTGGAACATAGGCTGCATCTACACAGAGTTTGTGAGTCACAGAATGATGGCAAAGCACATTCTATACCTTCCCCTTACACAGATTCTTGGCAAGGCCTAAATCCGAATTCAGTGCCTTTTTACTTGAAGCACAATGAAACAATAACTTTAAAGGAAACTCTCCTTAACACCAAACAATATGTCTTCTGCTTTTTTTCATGTGAAAGCAAAGTTATTTCAGGGATTCTTCTGAGAACTGCAGATGAGGATGTTAGCAATAGGCCCAGAAAGCTGAATAAAAATAATTTTAATTAACTCCAAACTTAGGTAATGACTTTGATCACAACAGAGACATTATTGATCTTTGAGCTCCTAATGGAATATGTTCCTAAATAATTAGTACAGTACACGATCTGCTATTGGGATTATAGCCAGTATAATGTTTGGTTATTGCACAGCAATCTAAAACTAGTTTGAAACATTGCACAGTTCTTTTCATACACAGCCTGTCAAAGCAAACTGCCTTCTTAATCAAGTGCCATTTGCCTAAACCAGTAATCAGTACAACATGATTGCAAAGCAATTTTTATAGTTGTGATGAACTGCATATGATATCTTAGAAATCCCTTGGAATGCTTTAAGTAATTGTCAGTGTTTAATGAGTATTATTTTAGGTGACTTCTGTTTCTAGACAGGGCAGTACTGGGGCTTAGCTGTTTGCATTGCTGACTCACAGCACAAGACCCAGGAACTTATACATTCCTGGGCTGCAGTCTAGGTGGAGTTTGTATGTTACCCCTGTGTTCGCATTTGTTTTCTAAGGATGCTTTGGTTTCCTTCCACAATCCCAAAACATACTGGTACTGTAGGTTCATTGGCTTCTGGAAAATTGGCCTTGGTGTGAGTGTATTTGTGTCTGTGTGTACCCTGCAATGGACTGGCGTTCTGTCCAAAGCGTACCCTACCTTGTGCCCGTTGCTTGCTGGATTAGGCTCTAGCACCTCAGTGACACTATATTGGAAGTAGCAGTTAGAGAATAGATGAATGGATGGATAGTGCAGCCAGCATGCACAGGGGCAAACTCCTTAATGTATGACTGTGGCACGTTTGCACAGTTCCCTGTAGCCTTTTTTCACCAAACTCATCCCCCTTTACCTCAACCGACAAAAAGTTTTATTTAACAACCCCCTCTCTCTCCAACTGGTAGACCTCTTGCTTCATTAAAACATCAGTCCTGATTAAGCAGAATATGGCATGTGAGATCTTGTGAAATCTGACCTGAATAACTAAAAATGGGAGACTGCAACAAGTGCTTGTAAGGCATGTACACACATGTCCAAAATATAATTGAATTTATCTGATCTCTCCAGGATGGTGAAATAAAACATCACATCATTTTTCTGTTTTGATAAGTAGTTGTGACACATACTGTACCATCTTTTTATGTTTTTTTGACAATGTCCCCTAGCAATATTGAAACACCCACCATTCCCCTTTGATTTAATGACATTTAATATTATTCAAGTAACAGTAGTGAACATGAGTAGGGCTGAATGAGGTTGTTGATTTAGAATTGAAGACTGATATCCATCTGAGAATTTAGAAAGCTATTTTTATAGATGAAACATATTGCTCGAGTCATCCCTGAAATTCACCACCATCAAATGCAGTAAATTAAATTAATCACCAGAATTAACATTTTAAATATCTCTAATCTTAAAAAAGAACAATGATGAAAACGTTAAAAAGTTACACTACACATGAAAAGAGGCCACGTACATGTAGCCTGTTATTGTTTGTTAGCAGCTAATTGACTGTCGATTCATGATTGAAAATGAAAGGCTGCACAACAATAATAAGCAGTATCTGGCCAAATAAAAATATAGTACTAACAACAAATAAAGCTTTGTAAATAGAAGCTAGTAGATTATTAAAAAAGAAGTTTTCAGTGAAAGATAGAACAATGACTTTAACACATTTGAAAGAACCACAATTTAGCTTGATCTTGAAAATACACTTTCTACTGCCGTTATGCATGTATCTAGGTGAGGAGCAGCGCCAACTGTGCAAGATCAGTAGTGCTTAATGCTTTTCCTTGTGTGTGAATGTGTGCATGCAGAGAGTGAGTCTGCTGTACTGGTGATAAAGAGGCAGGCAGCACCAAGGTCACAGATGGGCTCTAGAGATGAGAAAGTGATGGCCAGTAAGCCGAGGTGATGACTGGTATGACCTTTATGAGTTTCTTTTCATCAAGGTGCACCCCTTTCATCCTGATTGAATAACCATTGCACAAATCATTCCATTGTTTTGAGTAATGCTAATAACAATAAACAGATATTTTGGAAGATTGTATGAAACCAATTATTCAAAAATATATCTGAAAACAGACACAGCTACAAACAAGAGAATGGGAACAACCTTGAATGGCAGCAGCTCATGGAAACTGATTAAAAGTCAGTGCTATTAGCTTTAAAGAAAGATGTATTTCTGGAAGAAGTGTTTCTGCAGAGATACTGTATAGTATATCCGCTTTTAATAAACTTATTTAAATGAAAAAGTGTCCTAATTTCTGATAGAATATTTGAAGATTAGATAGAAAGTACAATTAGGCATGGTTCTTAAAAAATCAAAATATTAATTTCTATGCAGGTGCAAAGGATTTACCAGATATGAATGCTAAGTGTGTTTAACAATTGTACTGTATTAAGGCCAAACCACCACCAAACACAGCATTTTTCATCTTTGCAGGCTTATTCTTTAAAGTCTATGGTTGCTAAAATGGCATCCACAGCAGTGCAGCCTTTTAATCTTCCCAGTTTAAGCTGTTTAATTTTCCGGTACTAGACCCAAAATTCCACTGTCCCAGAATATCAGTTGTTCACAGTCAGTGCTCATTACTGCAGCTTTCAGTTTTCAGCTGCTGCTGGCGGTGTCAGTAATCCCTCCCCTTGACAATAACATTGTCTCTTGTGAAATTTTGTAGAATTATCTTGACTTAAGATTTTATCAAATGATCTGTCAAACAGTCAGGGAGTCAAAAGGCTGGATGAAAACCTTTAGCTGCATACTCTGTATTGGGTTTTATTAAATCAGTTTTGTTTTAGAGTGGGATACAGTTGACTGACAGGATAGTAACAATCACTGCTTTTTCCAGCTGGTTTTCAGTTTACGCTGCATAGTGGAAGAGGAAATAAACATTTTCAATTTTTTTCCACACCAATTTTGGTAACCTTACTCAATTTCAATTCAATTGGTTTTTGATCTATGTCTATAAATCATGGAGGAACCATGTAATTTGAAAAGCTTCAATTTAGATTAGTATAATACAATCTCTTTCTGGACCTCTTAAATGAATCATACTGGAGCTTACCAAACCATAGCCATTATCCAGACATTGTAAGCTTGTTAAGAAGTTGTGAAGAAGTGTTTATTATTATTATTATTATTATTATTATTATTATTATTATTATTATTATTATTATTATTATTATTATTATTATTATTATTATTAGCCTTGAACATTACTAGGGAAGAGTTTTATAAGTTTGATTTCATGGTTCCTGGAAAAATGGAGCACATTTGTTTGTGACAAATTGTATGATTATAAGTGTGTCGTTTTTATACCAGAATTCCATGGAAACTGGGTCTTAAAACAATGTTCTTTTCAAAATCTTGTATTATTCTTTAAAAATGTAAAGTCTCATTTCATTTTGATCTAGATTTAAAACCTTGCAGAAGACATTCTGTCAAAAAACATGTTGTCTGCTATTATTTTGCCACGTACATTTTTAAAGCCTTTTTGCACAACATTGAATTATTATGACATCCATCAAAAAGCATGACATTTCATGCTTCAAAAATCTAACTAGTTCTTAATTGAAGGTCTTCAGTGATCATAAGGCCACTTTGAGCCACATTACAGGATTCCTATCGTATTGATTTAGAGGTTCATGTATATACTGTATACATGTATTCATGTACAATATAACCAAATTACTTAAAGAAAGTGAAATTAACTTTTAACATTGATTTAGCATTGTCCCCATAGTTTATGAAATACATTGAAGTCTGTGCATTGTGGTGCCTGCTTGAGTCTTTTTCCCTAAACTAAGCTGTGTCTTGATAAGTACAGAATGACATGAACACTGGGCATGTTAGAAGGTGGTCCTTCTAAAATAGTAGACAAAGAGGTGAACAATATATGGATAATGTAAAAATGTTGACTCCAAGGAAAGTGAAAGTTTTCTGTGTCCATTTCTGCATGAAAGAGAGAAATTTGTAGCATCTCAGTTTTCCTGTTCTAATCTGTCTTCTATATGCAAGTGAAAGTTGTGCTATTTCTCCTGACACCACTTACTGTATGTGATAAAAATTCATTACATCCAGCAATACTTTGTGCACTTCTTGGTTTTTTAATGGTCTCCAAACAGGAAACCTTAAAGGAAACCTCTAGCACAGAAATTGTAACGGGAGCCGGTCCTAACTCCTGTACCGTGCGTAGTTTAGGACCCCGTGCAGACGGTATAATTCAGAAGTGACTGGAAAAGGGCTACGGGGAAAACACAGTGAGGAACAGACGGGATGGCGAACAGGGGGCTGTGCCGACAGTGATCAGGTGCAAGGGGGGAGCGCAGGCAAACAAGTCCAAAACAGTCCAAAAATCCGGGCGCAGTCCAAAATCCAAAGCCGGGTGATCCATCCAAGACAAGACAAGGTTAAAATCTGGAATGGGATTATTTTTTTCGTCTTGAAGGAGTAATTGAGTAAAGAACAAGAACAAGATCAAGAACAGACACCCAAAAATACAGGAACCTGTACTATTGTTGATAACCCATCATTTCTGTAAAGGAAACCATAAGGATGGTGGGCTATACATTTAAAAAGAAGCAAGTTAAATTCATTTATATTGTATGACTATGAATGGAGGCCTACATGACAGAAAAACAAGCAACATTCAGCATTAAACATTTAAAACCATAAAACGACCAGAAGCCAACAGAAGACACAGCTGGAGGTATGAAGGGCAGAGTTAGTATTGGCTGCTGCTTGGTGGAATTCCTGTATCCCTGTGCTTATTCCTAGCAGAATATGGTGTTAATTCAGTCTGCCTCTAGCATCACACAGGATCATAAACGTGATTGATCACCGCACACAGAGACGGTGAATTATTTATGGATCTGTAGGGATGCTTAGAGAGCTGCATTCTGACAGCCCGTTACTGGGAAAGGAACCAAGGAATGAGATGGGGAGAGAGACTCAGTCAGATGGAGAAATAGTCCTGTTATGGTCCTGGGATGTGTAGTTTTTAATCTAAGAGACCTTTTCCCTTGGCTGAACTTTAGGATAAACCCATTTTAGGCACAAATTCAAGATAACCCTAATGTTATGTTACTTCTCACATACTTTACTGTAGTCCAAAATTAGTCGCACTAAACATGCTCACAAGTGGGAATGTTTCTCTTCCAAGACCACAGACTACATCCTTCAAAAAGAGCTGCTTTGCACAGTTCAAGCCCTCCCTGAATTGATGTAGTTCCTCATTTTATTTACTACTGTGTTTACTACTGATGATAAGGGACCGGTGGCCTACATTTTTGTTCATCTCATTAGTTGAGACAGTGGAAAGTATTAAATGTTTGAATTGAACTTCCACAGAAGTCCGGGTGTGATTTACGGCATGTAGAATATTTTTTATTGTTTCTGAGGGACTTGGAGGTCAAGGGCAAGGCTCTATTGCAGTTTTAAAGATTAGCAAATTGGAGTGATTTGGATGATGTCATAGCAGTAAGGATTTGACATCTGCATTTATACAAAATCTAGTAATGCTAGACGCAGTATAACAGTTTAAACAATAAAACTAAAATTTCATTACCACCTAATGCACTTCAGTGCTATATATATTATCAATATATTATCATATATTCAATACTTATGTATTATAATACCAGCCATCAAAAGTTTTCTTATTAAAATTAAGTTAGTTTCCATTTTTGGCCTATATTTAGTGTTCTTTCAACATGAAGAAGCCACCTGAAGAAGGCTCCACGGCCGAAACGTTGTGTTCTCTTTCTTCTTTTTTTCAGCATGGAATAAACCTATTACTTGTTCTTTCAACATGCTATATATCCCTAATTCAGAAAGTTTGCGAGCCTTGGTTATTGTTCACTAGTATATATTTCTCCTTAGTTTTGAAGACAACTTACTTCTATACTGTATCTTATTTTTAGAGATTATATCCGGGGTACAATATTTAACAGCAGCTCTCCTGCAGTTTTGGGATTCATGTTGATCTTGATGGCCTAATGTTATTGGGTCCAGGTCTATTCTGCTTACTTCAAATGGCAATAATGCAATTGCTGCCCTTGCAGAAAAGTTTCTACATCTGTGTACCGTATGTGTGTAGTCTTTGTACATGTTTCAATGTTGATAAATGTTCTTGATTTTATCACTTTCCATGTTGATACTATTCATTGAAATACATTCAACTCACCCAGAGTTTTATTCAAATGGTCTTTATATTATTTTTTAAGCTTGCTCCTAATCCTCCTATTTGTGCAATATCTCCCAAATATTGTGAACAAAATTTTCACACAGTGAAAAGGCACCCCCACCATGTTTGTGTAAACCTTGCATTTACTCTAAGAAACCATTTTTTTTCTAAGAAACATAAGTGTCACGATCGCAAACCCCTCCTCTTAAGGATGCTCCAGCCCTTTCTTGTTCTGCACTCATCCCATGCACCTGCCTCCGGTCCCTGCCCCTTGTCTTATTAAGGCCAGGCGCTCCTGCCAATCTGGGCTCAGCTCTGGTACATGGACACCCGGAAGCCCGCCTACCCGCGAGTCCAGGAGCGACTCGGCGGCATCGGCTTCAATGGCGTCCTGACCTTCTGGGTACTGTGATTTCCTCTCTCCCCCCTGGATTGTGTTGTCTGCATAGGGTCCTGAAAGAACGCTTCGTTACAATACGAAAATATTTATCAGTATTCCTAATCCATTACGTACTCTAAGTCACATTTTCAAATTTGCCTTATATTTCAAATAACCTATTAATTAAAAGGGAAGCTCTGCAATGCTTCCTGCTTAGCTGACATTTCATGTGAAAGTCATGACAGCACAAGAAGGAAGTCAAAGTGCGTCCAAATCATAAATACATATTGAACAAGAGGGAGTAAGAGTTTATGAAACACTGGATGATTGGCGTCAATGCTAAACCTCATTTAAAAATGGCTTTGGAGAATTCTGAAGCTACCATTCCTGTAGCAGGAAATTACTCTCACACAAACCAGAACTTTGGTTTCTCACAAATTGGATCCTATTGACTTGAAAAGCTCCTCAGCCTGGAGGTAAAGCAATATTACACTGCCTCCAGGAATCAGTCCTTGCATAACTGCCTGAAAGAAAAGTTAATCAGCATCAAGTGTTAAGTCTGGCTCTCGTTCCTCATTCCTTCCTCCCGGAGATCTGACTCAGGAATAACCGATGAGAAAGAGCAGTGCTCTGGCTGGAGACCAGCCTCCCGCTGGGAGAGTAAAGGGGGAAAAGGAGAAGGCAGCCCAGGTTGATTAACAGGCCACGTCAAGACACACCACAACTCCCCCCAAAACATGTGAAAGTCAAAACCACAGGTTCTCCAGACCATCTTTATTCCATTCCATGCTTCAAGATATTATTGGAATGTGTTTTAATTATTTCTCTTCTAGATTAGACACCCCTCCGTCCCAATATTGATGGGCCCTTCCTTCACTTAAAATCAATATACAGCCTAAAAATAAAACAATATACTGCCTAATTGAATAAATGAAAAATTGCATGCCAATAATCACCTCATTTATCACAGCCTTTAATGAAATACAATTATTATTGCATTACAAGTTATGAGGCTATTTCCCAGAGGCAGAGAGTAGTTCCTAAAATAATAACAATGTTTATAGTCTGCATTGAGAGTGTATATTCTTCTGTGAATGAACATTACCCATACACCATTTTCCTTTTAGACAAATTGACACATTAATGACATGCAATTTGCTTTTTGAAACAAACTTGATATTCTCAAAATCAAAAGTCTGCAATTGTATTGGGAAAAGAACCACCTTTTTTCACATATATATGTAGTGTAATGTAAATAAACGTTTTCTTACTGTATATTTTGCCCTTATCTGCTTTAGCTCTTTAGGGATGGCATTCAGCTGCATAATCTTACAGACAGTACCTACAGATAGTAAAAACAAGTCCTGTAAATGAGTGTTATACCTCAGTACATAACCTTCATATTTGGCATCCATTAATCCAGCTTCTGTGGTTCCACATCCAGCTCTGGATAGGTAAATGTCTGACACTTAAAATAGGAAGTAATTGATTAATGACTAAGAATTTGGTACCAAATTTAGTTTTTGGAGGAAGATGCAGTCTGGATGTTTCTTCAGTGGTTTCTGGTTTTGTAAGATGCTTTGGATTCTAAATATACCAATCAATACTGTACTTTGCATCTGGCATAGAAACTTAGATCCACTAATACTTGTTTTAAGAAAAGAAAAAAACAATTATTACCTTAAATTTGACCTTGGCAAATGTGACCTATTGACCCTAATTTTTAGTCTACATGGACTGGTCTGAATGTCACCTGCCATTTTGGAAATACAAAAAAGTGATCAGTTGGGATGAATGTGTCAAATACTGCAGTCTGTTGTGGTTTCAAGTTCAGTTGGAGTAAAAAGTATGCTTTTTTCAGCACAGTGCAGAGTCTACATTAGTTTGCATAAGCAAATCACTCAATCAGGCACTAATTGTGTCAAGACAAAACCAGCATGAACAGATGAGGACTGGAGAATGAAATATCCTTTCAACCAGGTGATTTTGGTTGCCTTAGGTTTAAGGCAAATCCTTTATTGATTTATAAGTCACTTGAGAAAAAAACCCTTTTTATAATGACAATGTGGCAAATTATGCATAGTTTCATAGTTCCAGGCCATTTACTGGAACAATCTGAGTGAATTACAATGCTCAAGGGTACCACAGCAGCAGTTCACAAGAGATTTGAACCCATGACTTACTGGTCCAGATTTTAGAGCTCTAACCTCTACTCTACATTAGTGCCCATGTTGGATAGAAAATGGAAAAAATCACATTGAGGCTGCCCGTAATGGAAATGACCTTTGGGGTAAAGAGAATTCTGCTGTTGCTGCTGTCATGCCAGGATTATAAAAGAAAAAAAGTGCCTTGGTCGTGCTTCATTTTCAGTGACCTAATATAAGGGTCACATTTCTAACTTAAATAGCATCAAAGTTTTGTTCAGTAATAAAAAGTCAATTCATGCCTTATAGGCAGAGAGACTTTGTTCTCATTCCCAGCAGCTGAAGAAGTCAAGTTGCACCGGAAACGTTTATGTTGAGTTAGAGATCCAGTTCAGTAATCTGCTTTCCATTTATCGTGTCTTTTGTGTAGTATTACAGAGTATGCTAATGTAATATACACATAGCAGCCATTCCTGTTCAGTGCCTATAGCACTGGGAATCTTCAAGTCTACTGTTTTTCCTCATGCGTATTGAATAGCTCTTGGTATGTTGTTTGCACAGGTTGGGGAGATTGTTCCAGACCCCCGACCGACCCTCTATGTGAGGTGTCTTCTGTTTTGTGTCCTGAATACTTCTAAACCTGATTTTCTCTTGTGTCCTAGAGTGCTTGTACAGTACCTTTAATCTCCTCTGTTCCACAATGCAAATATTCAGTTACCTTAATCAGTTGCTTATGATCCTTAATTTGTTGAATATTGCAAAACTGTTCACAATAATTGAAAAGTTGTATTCACGTTATTTTTCTTTCACTCTAATTTTAGTAGTCAGCTTTAACACTTAAATCTCATTAAGTGATAGCATTATATTTATAGAGCCTTGCAATGCAGAGAAAGACAATGGAGTAATGCTCAAAACATTTTTTAATAATCAGAAAGATTACCATAATTAATTTGTTTCTGTTTTCGTGGTAGTAAGAATGGTTTACGGCTATATAATAAAGCAGACTTTATTGTAGAATTAAGAAAAATACTTGATTAGCCAATTTGTCAGATTTTAAATAATTGTTTATGTATGTATATGTATTTGTATATGTACGTTATGGTAAAAAACAGAAGGCATTGTTAAAAACAGGCAACTTTTAGGCATCACAAACAAAGCACAGAGAAGTTTTGTATTGCTGACAGACTAGCACTTAGCACATGATAAGTCTGTATAACTAATAACTAATATATGTCTCTTGTGTATCATTAATAAAGCATGTGCTAGGTTTTTAACAGCTCAACAAGTTAGGTTTACTAATAAGGAAGTAACACACACCTACAAGTCGCACCTTTAATGAAGTGTTACCACAAATCAGTAGCAAAGTCGTGTGATTGTTCAAGAGCTAGAAAACGGTGAATGTTCCACACATTGTTGTATGAGCGACAGTATTTAATCACATTGTATCTGTTGCTGTATGAAAAGCCTGTTTATTTAATATGGGATTCCTGTTTACCAGGGCACAAACAGCCAGTGGCAGTGGGGTATGAAGCCAGCATGTTGCTGTTGGGGTGTGCTGTCACTGTTGTGTCATTAGGTGCAGTCCTACTTCTTCCCAAGAGAGGCCACTCTAATCATAATTCTTAGTGCCGAATGAATGGGGTCCTACTCCAACACACAACACTAAGATATACAGTATAGTTGAGACAGTGGTCTCTCTCTGTGTGCAGTGTTCTGATGGGTGCGTTGATCAGATTACTGTGAAAGGATTGTGGCAGTGCATAGCTACTGAATAATCTTGTTTTGCCAACTTGACCTATAACTACAATGTACTCCTGTACCGCACTTATGAGACACATGGAGACTTAGCTCGAGCTTTTTACTTGCATGACCACTGCATGGTCTCTGATACTGCCATTCTCACACCTTTGGTGTATAGCTGTTATAGCCTGTGGGTTCCATCTGCCTTTAGCTTGTTGCATTTCTGTTCTTTTTAATTTTATGTGCAGTAGAGGCAAGTGCTTCACAGTTTGTGCTGTAGCACAAGCCTGGCAGTCCTGGAATGTGATTTTGTTTGTTTTAACAGTTTTCTGGATGACTTTGTGGCACTGGGACTGTGGATGGATCTGTAATGTTTTGCCCTCTGGTGTAGTCATTGCAATCACCATGCAGTTTGGTTTTATTCTTATAAATAAAGCATCTATTGTTCAGCTGGAGTATTTGTTTTCTCTCATTTGGCTTCAATAGCACTAGCTGTAAATTTATTTAAAGCTGCTCAGCTCTTTTGCACTTTTACTGTCCAGAGGTCTATAACTTCTTTAGTGAATCTTCGCTATTTTAGATTAAGCATTCCAGTTGTATGAAAGAAGGAGTGTTTCTCTTTCAAAGACCACAAAGTACATCTTAAAAAAGCGCTGCTTTGCACAAAAACAGACATGTAGTACTGTGGGCTTTTTTTTCCCAAAGTCAGCAAGAGTCGGAATTGTGCCATTATAGAGGGTGAAAAATCAACAGTGCCTCAATCCAGCTTTTGTACAAGTTAATTTCTGCAATAAAGAAAGCTTTTTCTCTTATTTAATAAAATGTTATTTTTTTCACAAATTAAAATCAGCTGTGTACACTAATGGTAATAAATAAGTTCACAACTAGGGAATGTCTTTTCTTTCAATATTAAATTAGTAATGCTTTACAAAGCACAATGGTGTAGCACTTTATTTCAACTTTATTTCAACAAAACAACTAGAAGCTTCCCACCCTTAAGTTTTGATTCTGGTGGGTGTGATATTTCCTTTCAAATTCACTAAAGATCTGTCTCTCGTGAAAAAACAAATCCAGGGAAAATTTGGGGATTTTAGATCTAGATAAAAGACACATTCAGCTTTAAATTAGCTTCAGGTGAAGTCATCTTGTGTAAGTGGTAAATTCCAATAGAGCTGCTTTGGATCCAGTAGAATGTATTCACATGAAGCTTGCTGTCAGACGGATGCCCTTGTTCTTCTAAATAGGCCCCTAGGGAAAATATACAATGTTACTCTAATTGAACTTGGAGACACTTAAAGGAAATGGATAGTGTGCCTATAAGACCGATTTTCTAGCAGAAAATCGTGAAGAGTTGACAAAACATGGAGATCTCTCAACATGTTGATGTGCAATGCATTTATTATCTGCCATTTGAAATTAACCAAACTCAGCTTCATGAAATACTCCCAGCAGATTTCCATGTGTCTTTTAAGTATTATTTTACTTCATAATTAATGGGGCACAGGTTTCAGTTTCACAAATCTAAATTAATCGCTCTGGTGCTTTTGCCATATTATATCCCATACAGTGTGTGCTGTCTTTCCCTATCTCTTTATCAAAGTAATATTAAGTTAGACTGTACTAAAAAATCATCCATACTTGAAGGTGCTTTTTCTGTACATACTTTTTTTTCTGAAAAGAAACTTAAAAACAAACAAATGAAAATCGTAATGTATACCGGGACTCACGTATTCTTGTTTCCATTTGTCGCGATCGTCTTTCCTCCTCTAGAGGGCACCTTTTTGCATTTTTGTATTTAAGTTTCATTATTACAGTACTTTCACCTGCCCCTTGTTCCCCGTCTATTATTTAAACCTCATGCCTCCGAAGCTTAGGGCTCTGCATTGGAAGATGGACGCCCGGAGGCCTGCCTAGCATCAAGTTGCCCCAGGCTTCAGAACGGTGTCCGGGCCTTGTTACCCTGCATTTAACTTCCATGTTCCTGGTACCATGTCCCCCTTCCCTGTTTTTATTCTTGTTGTGGTCTTGGATGGACCACCCGGTTTTGGATTATGGACTGTGCCCTGGTTTTCCCATTCTGACTATTTTGGACTTGTTCACCAGCGTCACGCCCCCTGAGCACTGGATCACAGCCGTCAGAGCCCCCCCTGTCTGTCATCCTGTCCTGATTCTGCCGGGTTTCCCCTGGTGTCCTTCTCCAGTCACTTCCGGATTATACCGTCTGCACGGGGTCCTAAACTACGCACGACACGGGCGTCAGGACCAGCTCTCGTTACACCATTAAAGGAATGCATGATGTTAAGTCAGCAGAAACTTTCTTTAATCCATACTGCATGTTGTATCTCATATTGACAGCTACAGTATTATTCTGTGCCTGTGGATCTGCTTCTGCAACAATTGCAGTTCACCCAGAAGCTGGCAGCATTTTTTTTACCAAAATTCAGACTAGAGACTTCATTAGTGCTACCCTTAAATGTTATTTTTTGTTGTTGTTGCTGTTGCCAGGAAAAAGAGCGCTGCCCATCTTGGCTTCATCTTATCTGTTTTGCCTACATGAAATACCCCTCCCTGTGCATTTTATAGACTTCAGACTTTTGATTAC
The DNA here is from genome assembly GCF_040954835.1 of Lepisosteus oculatus. NCBI lineage: Eukaryota > Metazoa > Chordata > Actinopteri > Semionotiformes > Lepisosteidae > Lepisosteus > Lepisosteus oculatus. The sequence continues at coordinate 13,665,436 of NC_090715.1, forward strand.
TCCTAGAATGTGATTTAAAACAAGGAGTGGCAGGTCTCTTAGTTACATTATAACACACAGTCTGCATCTGTTTCTAAAATTCCAACCAAAACTTAACTCTTCAAGTTGGCATTTTCATTGCTGAAATATGCCTTGAGGTCATTGGCTGTGTAAAAAGCCCCAACTGTGAAAAAAGCAAACTATTTAATCCAGTCCCACATTAAGGTATTATTACACTAAATTGTTACAGTCTTTGTATTGCTTTGTTTAAGACTTTTACAGCTTACCTCAGTTAAGTGCAAATGTAACTTTTGAGATTCCTTTCCATGCTAATTAATTTTTCCACCTCAAACCTAAAAAATTGGCAAGCTTGTAGCTTAAAAATGATTCAGCATTTGGCACAAGTGGAAACTATGTGGAAGTTTAAACAGAGACTACATACAAGTCACCCAGCCATTGATGTTGAGATGCTTGGATCTCTGAGCAACTATCAGGCAAGCAGGCTAGATGGGTCCTCCCATTTATGAGTCTTATTATGTTCTTATACCATTTTTTACACATTTGATATGATATTATTGTGCTATACTTTTGCAGTTTTCTTTTCTCTTCAATCTTTTGGTTTGAGCACGCATTGGTAGAATACTGGACTACCAAATGTAACAATCTGTGGGAAAATAACATTGCCAAAAGCAAAAATATTCTGGTGAAATTGGTAGATTCAGTCAGTTCATTCAGAATGAAGTAAAAGCTACCAAGGATAGCGGTTCCCTCCTGGACTTCAGACTGTATGAATCGGAGTGAAAACAAAGAAATTCAAATAAAGGACAGAGAAAGTATCAGACAGGCTGAAACAAATACCGTGTCCACGAGGTAGAGGAAGGACCCTGTGCGTTGTGCTGAGAGCTTCAGGAGACCGTTGGCTACTTTTCCAATTCGCTGGGCTGAAGTCGGAGTCGAAGGACGAAGGTAGGATGTAGAAGAGCATATTCAAAGATCTAAGTATCAATCTGAAAGAGAATGTCTCAATAGCAATGGCGAAGTAGGAGCTCCAAGGATAGAGGCTAATACCGAGCGCAGACCTGAGGGGAATGAGGGTTCAGATTCCTGGGAAGTGGAGGTGGGTTTAGAGAAAGGTCGTTTACGGTTGCTGGCGGACACGACACAAGCAAAGTGACAGAGGTTACCCTAGTGTCTACAAGAGAGCCTGCACTGGAGCCTCCCCTTTCGTAAACTTCTCTGGGATAGTGGGGTCTGTAAGGGACTTCTCCTGGTGGAATCTGCATATCAAAGTTCCTGTCACTCAAGACGGGGCCTTTCCTTCTGTAATGAAGCTCCTTCACATTATCTCCTACACTCTAGAGCTCATCTGCTCAGATTCTGCCACTGTCTGGGCCGGGTGCACAATTAAAATATACAAATAGAGCTTGGAATTCGCAGAAGAAACTGTGGCCTTAAATTCTTGTCTACTGTACTTTTGTGCAAGATATGCAATAGGTCACAGTATTATTATCTGATGCCCGTTTCCTGAATCTTTTTTTTCCTCTGTGTGACCACCCTGTTTTTGAGTTTTGTCCAGTACTGTACTGTATATGCAACAGCAATGTAGAATTCAAACATATCAGAGCAGGTGGTTTAAGTTTCTTCACAATCTCAACTGCTCATAGACCACTGTGAAATTTGGAACACCCGAGTCTCCAACTCTAACGTTATCAACTTGGGCCTGCGCAGTTTTAGAAATTAGCTAAGGTGTCAAAATTCACAGAACGCTGTCAACAAATTTTAACATGACTCTGAATCCATTTTTACCTACAAACGTACAGATGCATCTGCTAATATACTGAAACAAACACTTTGATTCATGTCAAAACCTAAACCTGTTAATCACAAATTCCAAAAACAATATTGGTGAAGGTTTTCAATTGGGTAGATGTGGAAAATCCCTAGAAGCATAAAACCTAACTTCCAGGTGACAGGTTCAAGACAGTATTTGATCAGTTTACATTTACATAAATGTCTTTTGCAGTGCAGACTTCCCATTCAACAACATGAAAACATAATAATGTTGCAGAGTAATCTGTATTAGGACTGCAGCTCGCCCTGCTTTATGTCAGTGATCTAAATTTTGGCATAGTTAGGAAACAAATCAAGTTCACAGATGATGGCAAGATAGGAAGATTAGTAAACTGAAGAAGTAGCTAAGGAAATTCAAAAAGATTTAGACCAGTTTCATGACTTGGCACACGCCTGGAAGATTACATTTAATGTAGACAAGTTCAGAGTGTTACATGCAGTTAACGGAAAAACTATAAATATAAAATTGTGAAACACTGGGCTAGAAGAAGCCAATGAAAAAGACATTATGAGTAAGTTTGGAAGACATAAAGGACCTTGATCATGAGGAGCTTTGTATGTTTATATACTGTAGCCATTTTCAAGTATAACTTCATACTGTAGATACTGTAAATAATGTATTAAATTTAGAATAGATGTAATATGCACAGAATGCCTAGTGTGAGAAAGTAGTCATTGCATTTTTTAAGCAATATGATTTAGTAGAGGAAGACCCAACAGATAAAGAATTGTGAAAAACAAGCCTTGAAATAATATGTGCATGCACCAAAATCATCACTATATCTTTAAAGTCAAACACAGGTTTCAGCCTAGCAGTATTTCTGAGGTGCTAGAAGGCATTTTTATTAACTGAAGTGAAAATTCTAGAACTGGTATATGTAGAACAGCTGTGTGCAGTTCACTGAGTTAAACTGAACTCTCAATGACATACAGTATTAGCCAGGCTGGGGTCTTCAGCTGCACCACATCTGATTTTGTTTAAGTCAACAAGTGTGTTTAATTAGAGCTCTGTACCAGTGCTTAATTGAGGAGGTTATTGGTTGACTAATTGAGGTTAATCGTTATCGGAACACATTTCTCAGCCATTTTACCTGGCTCACAGTACTTTTGTGGGCTTTCCAACTATATTCTCGCAGTGTATACAATACAATATCTGATACAATTCCATTGTTGTAAAATGAGACAGCTGTGGCTCTGTTTATTGACAGCAGTTTGCTGTGTGTAGACATCTTGATGTTGGGGTATTCTTGAAATGCCATCCAATGTGACCTTACAGTATATAGCAGAGCTTTCCAAACCTATTTGAGGTTTATAGGTAATTATTCAACCATTCATTTCTAAAGACTTGGAACAAGTTGTGAGCAATTAAGATGGTGATTCGTTACATTAAATAATTTTGAGATCATTTAGAACAAAACTGTATGGACTAGATAAGCCTTCAAGGAACAGAGGTTCCATAATTGATCACATCACTTGCTTATTTGATGGACCATAGAAGATTGGAAAAACTTTCCCTGGTCCATGAATCTGTCCTGCTAGGTGTCAAAATGCAGGCTGGTGGTGGTGCTGTAATGGTGTGGGCTATGTTTTTGTGGCACACTTTGGGTCCCTTAATACAAGTAGAGCACCGCTTGAATGCCACTGAACATTTTTGCTGATCATGCACATCCCTTCATGGTAGCAGTGGACCCACATGCAAACAAGCTTTTTCAGCAGGGTAATGTTCCATACCACAAAGCTTGAAAAGTCCTAGAATGGCTTCAGAAACATGACAGTGAATTCAACTTTAGTGCAGTGGCCACCCCAGTCATCAGATCTCAATCTAATCAAGCATCTGTATGAATAAGTGCTTTGGAGTAGAAACCAATTAGCAGATAATTTGCAACAACTATTGGACATGTTGGAGTCAACATGGGCCGGCATCCCTATGCTGCACTTTTGACACCATGTTGAGAACATACCTCAACGAATTCCGAGGGGAATGTCTGAGGGGAAACAGGGGGACAATTTCGCTATGAGATAGATAGAAAAAGTGGCCACTCAGTGTATAATATTAGCTTATTGTGAGTATCAACATGACCATGTTTGGAGACGCTTACTTTATAGGAATCTTTTGTAAATTGTGAATTATAATGGTTACAACAGACTAACAATAAATTAACGACTTTTTGATATCAAACTCATTCATGTTCAACTGTTTTCATTTTACCAGCAGGGAAATTTTTTATCCTATAAAATTGTTCTCCACTCTGAAGTCACATTATAAGGCATTTTTCTAAACTCAGTCCAAGCTTTTGCCTTGACTTTAATATGAATGTTCTCTGTTAGGATAACACTGGTTGTGGTTAGACTCACTGGATATGTTATGATCCAGCATACCCGTGGTAATGTGAATTACATCCATGGAGGTCAAAGGACTTTAAGGAAAGACACACTGACACACTTAAGTCTAACAGATGTCTTTCTTCCAGTGACTCATGGTCAGGAGTAGGGCAGAAGTTTCTGAGAAACCATTCTTTTTAAAGCACTGCTTTTTTGGTGAATCTGTAGTGTCTATCAACATTGTTGGGAACATATTCACACTTCTCTAAGCAAACTATTTTTCCACTTGGTCAGACTGGTGCTGTAAAATCTGTTATTGAAGGGCTTAAAATCCAAGAAATAATATATTACTACATTGTTTAGGCTGTTCACCTGGTTTAGATACAATTCATGTAGTATGAGTAATATTTTAGTCGAAGGTTTATTGCTCAATATTTTATTCTGGATGATAAGCGTGATTTTACTTCAATAATATCACCTTTGCTTTATGTGGGTTTGGAAATCTACCTTGTAGCATGAAACTAAACCTCTTAAGATAGGTATGTACATTCTGTAAGACAATGTTCAGAACATAAGTGCAAATTTGCAATTGTTAAGAGGTCATGAAGTCATTTAGCTTTTAGAACGAACTATGACCGAAGCATTATTCCAACATCTGATACAGGCGAAGTTAGCCAGAAAGAGAGATTCTCTCCCACATTCCAAAGGAGTGCAATTGTTGGCACCAAATTCTGGTTTAAAAACCACCTTTTCCACATGTTAGATTTCCCCTTGGAAACAAATGAATGTACATGTCAACGCTATAATTTAACACCACAGACCACTTCAGGACCACCCTGATATTGAAAATGGATGAATAAATTGCATTTCCAGTACGCAGTGTTTCATAGGTAGGAATTTGCTTCTCCATTCCTGGAAATGAGCGACTGGATCTGAAAGTGAATCATAATGTTTTACTGGGCTCTTGGTTGAACTTTTAAAAACATACTCCTGTGCCTTTGCAGTCTTAACCAGACTCAACATTTCTTTTCATGTCTAGGATTCAAGATTTTTTTAGGAAGACATCTTGCAGATTTCTGTTGTTCAGTGGCATAGATATCTAACGGTGATACCTCTATAGGTAAAGTTATTGTTTCTTTTAGAGGCACATTTCTGAATTCATTTAGAATTTCTTAATTACATTATTTTGGAAAAGGAGAGGAAAAGCTTGAAACTAAAAACAATACTAGCAACCTAACAACCAAACATTTCAGTTAATCAACTTCAAAACTCTGGGGTAATAATGATGAAGAAAAGAGTAAGGCACAAGTCCAATTCTTTAAGGGGAGATTTTTAAGCTTTTTAATTGAAAACACTGATCCTGTCAGCAGCAATTCTGTCTTATTTCTAAGTGCTGCATACCATGATAAAAAATGGGCTCCAGCTGAGCTTGGAGGTTGTTTAGTGTGCACCTGCTGATGGAGCCCAGGATTGTAAGTGGCAGCAAGAAATTAACAAAGAGCCTCCAGGAAAGAGTGGAAATTGGCCAAGATGTCCTTAGTTACACTGTATTTTATCGATCTACATAATTAATATATACTGATATATCTAACAGAATATTGTAACGCAACGGGGGCTCAGGCGGGCGCCCTTGCCGCATCTGGTCGGCCCCATCCCGACTGGAGGCTCGAACCCGGGACTTCCGCGTCTCTCTGCAGCGACCTAGCCCCGTGAGCTAAAGAGAGATCTCTCTACAGCCCAGTAGCTGTGGTCCTGCTATCACAGGGAAGGGCGGTGACGTCACCCGCTCTGGTACGCCGGCTCTTACACACAGTGCTTGTCGGCCGTAAGCGTTACAATATTATTGATCAGGGTTCTTTATCTCCTCCAGTTGGATTTAAAGCTCCTCTTGCAAGTTCTGGAATTTTTCTGGGAAAATAACAGGCTGGCTTGACTATCAGTATGTGTTTGAGGGTACATGTGTGTGGTCTTTGACTCTCTCAGGCTAGTGTATAATGAGCTGAATTCAACAGCAAGTGTCGGTTTCAAACTGGAGTCTTATCGTGCCGGTAGTTCCAATATTTTTCTGTCCAGAATTGCCACAAGGATCTGAAATTTCAGTTTTTCAGAAAGGCTGTCATGTTGTTAATTACAAACATGCTGTTACTGGGATTGAACGTTTTAACCACCCTATTTTTCTTCTGTGAGATCTTTGATATTGGTTTATACAATTACAGTATCATTAAGATACAAAGTACATCAACAGGAGATCATGATACAAAGCCGATGCTTCTGAAAAGTTTTTTCCTTATAGCTGTCCGATGGGAGGATGCCGCAAATAAAGAATAAACCTACCATTAGGACAAGTATGAACATTTTTATCGATTAAGTGGCCCTGGAACATATATCCATCCTTACAAAGGACATCTGTTTGCGTAATGTTTTGTTAGCCATTTCTTCCTGATGGATCTAAATCACACGTACAAGTATTAACCATCTACCAAAGCAGCAGATTAGCTCCTCACAAATTTAAAATATATTGCTGGAAAGACTGTTTCTCAAAATTAAACTTTCCCTGTGCATGTTTCAACTCATCTGAAATTATTTCAGTCCTTTTTGACACTAAAACGCCCTATGACGAAAACACAGAATGATGAAACAGATTAAAATGTGAAATTTACAGGTCAGTATCTTCAAACTAGTTAGAGGTCCATTCCTCCTGATTATGAGCCAGAGTGAATGCCTGGGTTTGTGAGGAATCATGAGTAATGAAATTGGATTTAGAAAGAAAAAACCAGAGGGGGAGGGGATCAGAAAAAAATTCAATCACAAAAAGGTCAATGACCTATGCAGCTCACTGAGCATTTTTAGAGGCAGGTTGCTATTTCAACCAAACTGTAACTAACCCTGGATTGAGATATCATTAGTCTACCAATTCACTATGCTTAGCATTGGATCTTGCTTGAAAGCCAGAAACTGTTGGAGGTGTACAGTTTATTGGCAAATATGGCTATTATTGGAAGACAAAGTTTTATCTGGGGAAAAAAGCATTGCTTGGATGTTGCATGGAGAATGGTGTTAACTGCTCTGATATTCTGCATTTCTAATGACTGACCCTGCTTTCCTGTGCTTTATGAGCGCATGTAGTGTGTGCGGTTTAGCTACACATTACTTTCCTGTTCTCTGAGTGTTCAGGAGCATGTTCTGTGTTTGCGCTGCATGTGCAGGAATAATAAATTAGCTGCTAATGCTTTGGCACTTGGTTCAGGTGCTCTGCAGTGCCAGCAAAATCAGATTGTGATTCATGGCTGTAGGTTAATGCTGTCGCGACGGGAGCGAGAGCTGCCAGCTGCGATATTAATGGAAAAATGTTGTAAAACATGAGAAACCTACTGTGAGGAAGCCCATCTCTGCCTTACTACACCAGGAGTCATGCATGTCTACGAAATGAAGAAGGTAGAATGTGATGCAAGCCAGGAGGCTCTGGGTTTAGGTGGTGATTTTGGGTTACTGTGCATTTTGTGTTATTATTTGAAGGCAGTACTTCAGCACCTGACACGACTGGTGCACATAGCCTTTCAAGGTGTTTTTGGTGGTTTTAAATCACATTGGTACATAAGTGCTTTAAACTGAAGTGAACACAAACTTGAGAAATGATGTGAATGACCATTTCCATTGTGAAGACGTAACCCCTGAAGTACATCATTAACGAGCACAAAGTGTGCTTTGTTACCGGCACATAAAGCAACATTTTTAATTAAGAACAAAGAGCTTTTGAAATACGTGATTGAATACAGTACCAAGGTACAGTATCACAGTTTTTAAAGTTTTTTGTTGTTTTGTATGATAGAATTAACTGTAATGCAGAGGAAGGTCAAAAACACCGTGAAACGTTTTACAAATATTAACCCTCAATTGTTAGACAACAAAAATACGACCCCTGGGTCAATTGCAACGAACTGAAAATAGCGTACTTACAGGCGTTCAACCTGTGCTTAGTATGCAGCTTCGATTTAAACTTGTGCTCCACCTTAAGACCAATTGCAACGAACGCTGCCGCTGTGCTTAGTCCGAAGCACCGTACTAAACCTGTTCTCAATTGCAACGAGTACAAAGTATCAGCTGCTGCCTTCTAGAGGTGACTAAAGTAGCGGACAAATTTAAACCACTTTTTCATATGGTTTAAGCAACTTACAGTAGTACTGTTCATGGCGTAACGCTAGATCGCATTTGAAGGCTCCCGAATGTAGTGGAAATAATATCGTCACTACGTACTGAATTTATGCATCCGTCACTTGGAAAATGATTGCAATATTTAACTCAGATTGCTTAACATTCATACCACATTTATTAATAATGAAGTGTATTAATACGTGTGTATTAACAAAAGTGTAATTAACTAATAAATACGTTTAATGTCAGTCATTATTACTAGCTGTGAATTTTAAGATATCCTAGGGAGTGAAGAGAGCAGAACTTAAGCAAATAGTTATATACTGTAAATGCAGCGTGAGCTTTAATGGGTTCTTTAAAATCTGGGAGTCAACTGAATAGATTTGTTAAATACTTTATTGTGATGGGTCTCCATATTTGTGGTTATTAGAGGAAAGCAGGGATAATGAGGAAATGGGTGGTACCCAAGCATACGTTACAGAAAAAAAAAACTCGGCATCTTAAAAGTGATTATTTATGATTGTTCTTCGGAACACTGTCCCTTCTCTGTCCTGTGGCTGTGGTCCAGTAATGACACAGTTGAAACAACCAGAGCGTGCTCCATGCCTTGGAGACGGAAGAGGTTGTGTAGGACTGCACATGCCATGATGACAGTGCTGGCTCTTGATGGACTGGTATGCAAACCAAATGACAGACAAGCAAAACGTTGTTTTACAATTCCAAAAGCTCGTTCAGTGTGGCTTCTTGCGTTTTTATGACTCCTGTTATAGCGCTGCTCTTGTACAGTAACTTGTAGGATTGTGCACAGGTGTCAGAAGATACCGTCGTAAAGGATAACCACCACTTAGCAAAACAACACGCCAGGGAGCTCTTTTCCACTTTGAAAGCAAGACGTTGGAACTGACTTAAAAAGAACTTAATTTAAAATGTAAGCTCCTACTGACAGGAAGAGAGAGAGAGAGAGAAAAGTTTATTTCTAGAGAAAATGAAAGTTCTGAAAAGTAAGTAAAAGGCACACCGTGCTAAAGATATGTATTACCTTAAAAAACAGAAATGCTTAGAAGGTCAGATGAACAATAAACGTTTTGTTTTGCTCAAGTAATTGTATTAGTTTAATTCCCAGTTCTGTTAAAAATAAAACTTAACTTTATTGGTCATTAGTTGTTATCTTTGGTAAAAAAAAAAGAGCAATGTCCGCTTGTTTGTCTGGAGTGTCTCGTCAAACGAAATTAAAGCCGCAATAATTAATACGGTAGCGTTCTTTTTCAAATGCGCAGCTGCGATTCTCATTTCGTGACTAATAGCAATTGCGTATCTCATTAATAACTACGTACTCTCATCTTGTGAATTGTAGCCTAAATGCAATTCTGAAAGTAAGAACTAACATTACTTTGTCAGGAAATTTAGTTTAAATATAAACAAGAAACAAAGTAATAATTGTATATTAACGTGACCTACGTATAAACCGACTAATCAGATTAATTGAAATGTTCTGATGCACACTCCCCTGCAGTTCGGGCTAATGAGTACAACAGAAACACTGCAATTGAACTCAGAGCTGGAGATGATTTCCAGAAAGTACTGTACTAACTAAACCGCAAGTTAGCAGCTTAGCTGTGTTCTAACTCGGGAAGTTCGTTGCAATTAACCCCAGGTGTCTAGGGGTAAAGGGGTGTAACATTTAGGATGGGTTTGGGTGCAGGTGGGTTTCATGTGGGGGATTTAGGAAGCGTCACAACAAAAGTTTCGTGCAAAAGGGATTTTTTTAAAGTGAATAAGTGACTGGTACTGGATACATACAGTAGAACACACAGGAAAAAGGAACTTGAGCGGTGCCAAAGAAAAGAAAAATAGCAAAACGGCCCTAGCTAATACCGTGATGGTGAGATCTGACCTGACCAAAACAAAAACACGAAAAAAAAGGTCTTCACACGCCCTTACGTCCGTAAACTGAACTAACCAAAACCAGAACAACACAAGGGTGGCACTCGCCCCTAACCTAGTGTGTCTAGAAAAAAACAAACCTACAGTACGTGTGCACAATGTAACCCGACGACCTTACCTACTGTATACCTTCTCCCCTGGTGTACAACTAGTTCACAGTTAACAATAACACGACACAGGTGAACAGATTGCACGATTATGGATTATATGCCAGAGAAAATACACGAGCAAGGAATAGGGTAGCAAATGAGCACAAGCAAGGTAAAAAAGGAAAGTAACAAGTGTGGGCAAGGTAATAACTAAATACAGGTAATCAAAACACACACACGAACGAAGCCGAAACTAACAGCAAACAAACACAAACACGAGCCGAAGTTGAGCCGAAAGCTAATACACTGGTTTGCTCACGCTTTGGAGACATTTCCAGCTACTGTATATTCATACATTTTTCCCTCCACGCAATGTATATACTTGTCTTAATTCCTAATCGCAAAACAACACAATAAAGTTGTAAAGTGACACATAAATCTCCCCAGATCTAATTTAAGAGGCCCTGTAGGCAGTTTAATCATTTATTTCTGATTCCAGAAATTTTTCCATGCCATGGTGATATACTGTATAAGGCATATTTACCTGACTTTGCTTTCCCTGGGGAACATCACCTTTAAACTACTTATTAGCACACTTAAATTGGCATTGGAAAATGTCATGACACGTGAGTTTTTGTATTGGAAAAAGTGTACTGTAACTATAGTATTTTATTAAACTTTTCATGGACATGGCCACTTGTATTTAGGCACGGTGCAATACCAGGATGTTACTGCTTATATCTTTTTTGGTAATTAAATGTGTTAATTTAAATTAAGTTCTGTGCCTTTGACACTGCCAGATGAAGAATAATTTATTTTTCATACTGTCCCAAAATGAAAAAAGAAGGTAGTCAATTATCAAACTATGTAATATACATTCGGAATTTCTAATACTGTATAAGATTATCACTGTACTGTAGTTTTGGAGGAAAAAATGTATTTTACAGTTTACTGTAAGTATTGACTTCCTCAGCATTGATCTTTCTCAGCATCCTGTACAAAAGTGAATCAGCCAGTTAGACCACTTCACACTTCGCACCAATGGAGAAAAATGACCTATCGACTTTCTTAACACTGACTGTGAGCTTATAGGGCTGCCAGAACAACAGTTCAAGTACTATGGAACATTTTTGGAACATGTACTGTAGCATTATTTATGTACAGTACTGTATTTCCATGTACTGTAGTGCTGCTTAAGGTTCTAAAAAAAATCATTGGATACAGTGACACGAGTTGCCTAGTTGTGTTCTGCTAGTATGCTTTTGGACAGTTAACTCCATTTATTTGTTTTTATGCCAAACATGCAAATTAGGTAAGAATAAGGATCTTAAGAACTTTATTTTATATAGCACCCTTCAATGTGGGGAGTTTAAAAATGTTATAAGGATGGCAAATTACAAAGTAGGTGCATATAGGAAAGACAATCAGGTAGAAGTTCAGCAGAAATCAGAAATCAGAAATGGAACAAACACATAGTCTAATTAAGCAAAAGATATTCTGAACAGAGAATTTCTGAACCTAGGTTGAAATGCGCTTAATGTACGTTACTCGCAGATATCCTTGGGGATAAAATTCCAGATATCATAGCCACAGTGATTTTGTTTAAAGCTTTGAACTTGTGCACTATTAAACTGCACATTCAAAAATTCCCACAGCAAGCAACAATAATGTATGTGCAGTAATAGGACCCAAGTGATTGAGTGTTTAACGATATCATTCATTTCATTAGGGACCTATTCAAATTTTATAGTTGCACTTAATCTAATTTTGTATGTTTTGTTGAAGTTAACCTCATTGTATTGAGAAGGAAAACTAACATAAATGGTAACATGTAGCCTGCTCAGAAGCCCTATAATTACAGTATTAATTTGTAGATTCCTAAAACTGATTGCCAATCGTATAATTGGAACAGTCTGTGTCTTACTAATATGCAGTCTATATTAGTTATGAATATTAATGGGATCTTGCTTGCAGAACCATCTAAATATTTTAACAAAACAGTTGTATGTGGAAGGTAAGGTTGACTCAATATAAGCAAAAGTAAGAATCAGAAGTCTCTTGATATCGTAGCCCCCATCATCAGAGTTGTGAAATGACAAGAGCTCATTCATATTCATTCCCAGAACTCATACTGTTGACATTGCCTGCTCTTAATACACATCATAACCCTGAGAGGTATTCTCTGTGAGAGATATGAACATATAGAATAGGCACATAATTGAATCACTGCAGCAACTTGTCACAGCTTGTATTCCCCTGGATGTTAACTGGTGTCCAAGAACATGTGGGACTATTCAGCGGTCTTCTCATATGGTGTAAAAGTTCTCACACATCCCTTGAGTTCAGCTGCTTCTTTCTGAATTGCATTTCCTATTAAAAAAAAGACAGCACCAGTTTCAGAGTGTAAGGTGGGTCATCCCACAGCCTAAAATTGCTTACTCATTTGGCAAGGTCTACAGTGTAGCACATTGAAAGCCTTGGGTTTGAACTCATATACTGCTCTCCTAGAAGTCTAGGTCTTGCCTTTCCACCTGGTGCACTGATATAGGAAGCCTTGTAAGCCTGGATCTTCAGTGGTGCCAGTGACATTTGATAAATAAAGGTTTCCTCCCACTTCAGAAAGACAGCTTGAGTTAATCAGTGTGTACTGTATGTGAGATCTGTGATGGGCTAGCATCCTGTAGAATGCAGGTAGACAGTTCCTTTATGTTAAGAAAGCAGGCCATACACATGCATCTCTGGCAATGACAAATTGTATCTAGTCTAGAAAGAGTGAAAAGAAACAGTCATGGGACCATTATCTTCCAGGATTACTTTCTGACAATGGATAGATGGATGGAAGGGTTGGAGAAATGGGGGTGGATTGGGGATCTTCTTTGAAGAATGCAGTTCTGGGATGTGGGATCCCCTGTACTAATTTCCATGTATCTAACATGTGGAGACATTCAGGAGGAGGGTTAGATCTTAAACTCACAAGAACCTCCACTCTTGCCTCCTGAACTACATTTTGCCCATTTTTGTAACACCCCTCCCAATATCCCATCTACACCCTTGCAGCAGCTCCCTAGCTCATTCCTCTATCACATTCATTCATTATGATCTAACTGAGTAACCAAATCACTGATAGCACTGTGTCAGAATAGGGGCATCAGTGACTTTCTGGCAAAAATGTTTTACCACCTTGTTTCTATTATCCAGGGACATATCTTTGATTCATAAATGCAAAGGCAAACACAAACACATGTGAGACACAATCAGTAAAAAACAGGGTGGAATGCTGTTTTAATTTTTCATCCGGACAGTACAAATTCTTTCCTTCACGGTAGCCAAAGCAGGGGTTTGTAAGTTACATGGTTTTCATCATTGCACTGTTGAGTTTTGGATTTCCTTTACCCTCTCCTGGAAACCTTTTGCACGATTTGAACACTTAGGTGGAAACTCCATCCACAACCCTTGTGTAAAAAGTAGTATAGATTTTCCCTGTGCATTAGTTATATCTGCTATATTTCCAGAAGTTAAGCTATAGCTGTAATTGCCAGTTTGTTGATGGCTCATTTATCTTCATTTTAACTAATAGATACCATTATCTGTGTCCAGGGAAATATACAAAAACTATGTTTCATTAAATCTTTTAAATTATCTGGTTTCTGGCAAAAGACATAGTAGCAATGAATTAGAAAATAACCAATTCAAGATTTACTTTTTCAGATGTTATTCATGGTACAGTACCTCAACTGCAGGTCAATATATGACTTAAGTCTCCAAAATACTGTCTGCTGATGAAAAAATACAGCCTTCCTTTTCTTTATAAATTAGAGCCTGCTGTATACTTGGTTAAAATAAGTCTGTAAGAACCTTTTGAAAAACTGACTGCAAACTAAGATTATCATTTTTGTTTCAAACATATGAGATATGTCAGAACATGCAGTTTGTGCCAATTCACAAAACCACTTTGCTAGATAATTAAACGGGATACTTTGATAATGTTAAATGATGTGGTTTTGCTTTTGGCTCCCTTTGGAAGCAAGTTGTACATATAAATATCGAACATGCTGTCTGCTTTTTACCTCTCAATGACATAAGCTTTGAGTGTCCAGGTCAAGTCTTATAAACATTTAACTGACTTTCTACAAACTCATTTTATATGAATATACTTATTAAGAAGCCTGCTGCCAAAAAATCCAAGATGACTTCTCTCTGTATAAATCTCACTGTTCACTGTTTCCTTTGAAGGTCTGCTAGATGCCAACTTTAATTTTCACGGAGACCACATAGTTTCTAGAGGGTTTGGATGAAGGTTTGATTAAGAATGGGGGTGGTGGCGTTGGGAATTGGAAAAACTGGTTTGCCAATCCATGATCAATTTTCCCATCGTTCTCAAAAGCAGGGATTTATACCACATTTCACTTTTTATTAGTTCAAAATATTTGTAAATCCACTGCTGAGCTTCCACTGTGTTTTCCCAACTTCTGTTGGTATCTTGTTACAATATGTGCCGTTGATGAAAATTTGATGTTCAGTACTGTACATAGCTCTTAAATGAAGATTAATTTGTTTGTGTTTTGTGTGTGTCAGTTTCACACGTCACATTGATTTTGCTGCCCTCAGCTGTACATGTTTTGTGTATCCTTAGTGAATCAGTGATAGAAAATTCTTCTTGTAGCCAGCTTCTTTTCCCATAATCCATTGCTGAGACATATATATGTTAATAGATGAAAATCAAATGTCTCCTACATCAAGGAGCGAATAGAATGCATTTTGGGCTGTGGAGAATGCTTTATTTAAAAGAAAAGAAAAAATTTAAAGCTATATTTGAGTGAAGCAGAATGATAAAATATGGTTAGTATTAAGTCACACTATCTTCTTTTATTGCTTGTATTTGTGTCTCTGGAAGGAATTAGAGGGAACATTGCATAATAATTGAGGTTGGCAATAATTACAGTTTGCCTTGATAATTGAAGGTTTGTATTGTGATGTTTTTGACAGTCTACTGTTAATTTTACACCTCCTATGGTTTTCCATTCTTTATGCTGTGGCTCAGAAAATATTAGAGGGTTCAAATTTCACACTTTCCCCTATAATTAAAACATGGAAGCAGCCAGGCATGATGTTCTGGTACATAGCTAATAACAAAGGTGTTAACAGATTGGCAAAAGACACTCACAAGTAAATTACATTTTTAATTGTTATTTGTCTTCTAAATCTGAAAACCCTGCACTTCTCTGTGAAATGGTTTTTGAAGACTGCATCACAAATATACAGCATGTTTATTTATTTACAGAATTTGATCAAAACAAGCTACATTATGCCCTACATTATTTTTTCATGCGGACTTTGTTCACTTGAGGCAATTTAATCGCAATGTCGAGACAGAGACAATGTGGTCTCTGTATGGTGGACTGGAACCTTGTGGGCAATGTGGATCATTGCCAATACGATTTGATGGGCACAGTAAGAGACGGGGGCTTGAGAGAGTGAGGACTGAAGAACATTTTTAGTAATCAAAAATAGAATTTATGTTTTCTCAATAAATAATTAAATCCGGTGGGCTTCGGCTCATTTTTTTAAATGTACATTATTAGACATTTGAGAGGGTATACTTTTGACTCAACCTTTTGAAATTACTGTTGACCTTTTGTGCATGGTGAGTGCAGTGTGAGCTTAAATTATGACATTGCTGTTCATTTTATATTTTACTGTAAAACATTATGCATATGAAATTGTTCATTCATACTTCAGTCATTTTCTTGGTCTAGGCAGTTAAGACTGCAGTTGTATCTTCTTATCCAAAGGCGAGGACACTGACACTGATTTTCTGATTGTATTAAAAATATTGTGTTAATGTTTTAAAATATAGTAGCAGCCTGGTATCACATATAGCAACCTTTCTGTAAGCTTTCTATAACAAAACCATTGTTTCTCATTTCTGTGGAAAGTGAGCAGTTCATAATGTGAAAATAAAGTATGGATGACGCCAATATCTGTTAAACAATGTCTGTTAAGCAGATGTTTAAGCCACTGCTTTTGACCAGGGTAATGAGTGTGAGCTTCAGTATCCTAAGTGGCCGAGGGAGCGAAGAAAGCAGAGACTTTGTTATTAAAGGACTGACAGTTCATCTATATGTCACCCTCTGTCTTCATTAGGCCCTCCCGATGAGTGAGCTGAAGTGCTCTCATTTCACTCTTCCAGATGGCCAACCAGAGGTCACATGAGAGACTTCTGTTTTTAAAGGGCAGGTGAGATGAAGGCACACTCAGCAAGCTCTTTAACATTAGTGCTTACTGGACCTGAATTATGGGGGTCTTCTGATTTTTACATGCTAGTCACTGCTTCATACTAGTAAATGTTCCATTCCTGAGGCATTTGTTTTTTTCTGATTCTTATGCAGTTTGGATAAACGTCTGCTTTTAATACCGTGCTGTATATATTTGTTATAAAAGTCATTTTTTATTGAAATACAGTGTATCTTTCTTAATCCTTTGTTGCATTCGGCTTGACAAGATTATACATTTGTATGTACTGCATAATGATCACTCTCATTATTTAATTAAGTATTGTGGTTATGTTCTGGATGACATGGTTGTTACGAATGCTGTTTCCATGAGGGAGACGAAGGACCCTGTGCAAGTTCCAGAGGGTCGTTGATGGCAACTTATCCTAGATGTTGGGCTGAAGTCGAAGTTGAGGGACGATGGGGAAATATTGAAGGTCAGAGGTTCAGTCAGATCGATGGCTACTTTTGCTGGGCTGAAGTCAATGTCAAGGGATGAAGGCCAGAGGTTCAGTCAGGAAGAGAATTTCTCAGTAAAGAACGGCAAGGTGAGAGCTCCTAGAAAGAGTTTAACACCGAGCGCAGACCTGGGGGTCCTGAGGGTTTAAATATCCCGGGAAGCGGAGGGTGTGGTCATCAGTGTGGTGTCGTTGTTGGATAATTGATCAGCGCGCTGGCGCTTACTGGAATTACCTGTAGCTGTGGCCTGATTAGCAAGAGGTTGCTTGCAGGACAGAATATGGTTGCTGGTGGATGTGACAGTGGTGGCATAGTGGTTAGCGTTGCTTTCAGCATGGAGTTTGTAGTGTACTGTATGTTCTCCCCTATTCGTATGGGTTTCCTCTGGGGTCTTTTTTTTTTTTCCACAGTTCAAAGACATGCTGACAGGTTAAATGGCTTCAGGGAAAACTGGCCCTGGTATGAGTGTGTGTGTTTGTGTCAGTGTCAGCGTGTGCCCAGTAATGGACTGGTATCCCATCCAGGGTGTATCCTGCCATGCCCCCTTTGCTTGCAACCCTGTGTTGCATAATGTGGTCAGCCAGCGGCTGGATGGTTTCCATCATTGTAGCAGGCCAAAAGCATGTGTCCTACTGTACACCCTGGTCTTTATCTGTTAGATGTAGTCCGACTGCTAACATGCATGTGTATTACTCAATATAATATTTATATATGATTATGAGTACATACAAGTCAATTTAACATGACGATTTTGACAGTGGCTTATTTAATGGGTCTGTGAAAAAAGTACTGAGCAACACTTCAGTTTGGGGGTTTTACAGATTACTCTTTCTAAGTGCTTGACAAGCTGTTAAGATTTAATCATGCATCAATAATAAAGCATTAACGAATGAGGACAATCTGACTGCTGTTAATGACTACAATTAATCACTCACAGAGGTCAGTGCCTGTCGGTTTATTGACACTCTGTGTCACTTATTAGAGGTTTCAATATTAAGAAAGAATTTAGAAATGGAGTTTGCACATTTTTATTGAAATACTGCCATATATAAAAAATACTTCTTCTGCAGCAAAACAACATTGACCGTGTGTGTTCATTGTAAAAAGATAGCACTCTTCCTTCCCTGTCCAGCTTACTGGCAAGTTTCTGGCAAGCTAACACTCCCATTGCTGAGACAATATAAGGAGAACTGTAGCCCTTGTGGCACGGTGGTAGTCAATCATGTAGTTATTTAGTTTTCACACTTCATTCAATAGCATTGCAGTACTACTTTATGCAGTAATAAGATTTAACAGTCATTGTATATTACTTTTAAGTAGGGGGAGCATTTTCCACGGCTACAATACATTGTGGAAGATGTTGCACATTAATTCAATTAAAGCATTTCTGTCAACTCTGGTTACTGCTGGCAGGGTTATTCCTACCATTCCCATATTATTCTGCAGCAATAAATAACTCTGTAAGCCCCACCTTTACACAAAACTGTAGGTAATGGGATTTCCTAGGCTGTTACAGCAGGTATTTCCGACAGACCTTTCTCAACATTCATTTATCCATTAGTGTCAGAGTTTATTTGCTTCCATGTTTTGAAATCGTGTATGCTGTACTATATAACCTCCTTCATTTACTAATGTCATCGAACGGGAGAGATGTTTTTTTCTTTCTGGAGTAATGGTGGCAAGTGGGAGAGCACTGCACTGCCCTTTAGAAAGCAGGGGTTTAAAGTTTTTTTCTTCTAGTGCCCCGCACCCTCCACCGCACAGTAAGAACATTCTGCTCCTGCAGAATGAGGAGCTGCTTTCTCGACAGGTGCTTTTGCTTCTGCGAGTCTCTCTCTGTGCTCACGATATGACCCATCGTACTTTAGCCTGCGTCTGTCAACAGGCTCAATGAAACGGTCTAACCCCACATAATGAGTGGGTGTCAGCGTGGAGAGGAAGCCCTTGCACAGACAGTAGTTTCAGCCTGCTTACACCCCTCTTTAGTACACAGTGTTTATCTTTCTTTTTTTGGCTGCTTTAAGCCCTGCAAAATGACAGGCCTGCCTTTCATTCCACTTTCGTTAAACACTGAAAGAGAGAGAGTGGGGTGGGCAAAGAGGAGGTGGCTAATTTCCTGAGGAAATTTTTTTAGCCAAAGGAAGAAAAAAGTCGAATACTTGAGTGGTCAAGCACTAGCAGGTTTCTACGTTTTGTTATTCTGATTTTGGTCAAGGGGAGGAGCTGAGTGGCAGTTTGCACTTTGTTTTGGTTACATGTTTTATTTAAAAGGCTGTCTGTATTTATACATGAAATACGGACTGGAAAAATACCTTCACATCACTCCACATTTTCATCTGAAGGTTTTATACATTAATGCACAGTCTGGACAGTATTTTTGGGTGTATTTTGTCTTTGATTCACATTAATATCCATCCAACCATTTTCTGACTGCTTCTTCTAATTCAAGGCAGAATATACCCTGGACAGGATGCCAGACCATCACAGGGCAAATAGACACACAGCCACTGACACGCACACACCAGAGCCAAATTTCCAAGAAGCCAAATAACCTACCAGCGTGTTTTTGGACTGATTAATGGTAGTATATTGTGTTCAAATCAAAAACTATTTTATTTGAATAAGAACAGATGCATCGCACAAACTGGGATGCCTGTCTTTCTAATATTTCTGGGTTTGTTTACTGCAGCTCTTATCTCCAATAACATGTACAGTATAGATCCTTAGACACTATGTAGTAATTTATGTCTCTATAGGTTTTCCACTCATTTCCTCTGGTTACCCAATCCAGGTCTTGGTGTTCACAAAACGGAAAACGTTCAAATGTTTTCATGAGGTCAGTGTCTGAACTAGTCCATGCTCTGATGTTGACATGAAGCAGCATGGGGAAATGGTAAGGTCTCTGTATGTATTACCAGGGGGTCATGGGATCAAGCTGCCAGAGGGGACATGTCTATTGAATCCATGTACAAGGTATTTGACCCCAGTTGCTCTGCTCTGCTGAGCTGTATAAGTGATTACCCGCATTGCTGAATGGTTAACCCACAATATACTAGTATTGTATCTAGGGGTGAGTGTTGAACTTTCACCATCTTTAATACTGGAGGCACCAGGATAATCTCCATCTTAATAAATTAGTAGGATCATGCCAGAAAATATGGACTGTGTAAAAAAAACCAAGGTTACCAACTTCAATTGTCCAGAATTATCCTGGAATGATGGCGTCGTGTGGCACCAGTAGTGAAAGCTATTGTGCTTAGCCATCTTTTCTGTGTTTGCACAACTGATTTGCTGTTTTATATTAGGAAATAATTTGTGCACAAATTATCCATTTGCAGAAATATTGTATTTCATTCTCTGCACATTCAACCTCAGTATGTTGCATGGGAGTTGTGGAGACTATTCCATACATCATTTATCATATTGATTTTCTAAAGAATTATAATCTACAGAATAACAGTCGTGCACACTTGATGAGCCAATTGTAACTTCATTTAAATGATAAAAGGAAACTCTTTCCATAGACTTTGTGCCTAAAGCTGCTTTCACTTAAAAAAGTCCTAAAGAAGCACTCAAGTTGTGTATAAATATCACAACAATTCAACCTGACTAAACTATATCTGCAGATATTATTAATGAAATTGAATTATAAACCTTGGCCATTTTATTGAATGGCACAACATGTTTATGATTTTAAAATGATTGTAAATAAAAACAAATCTGAACTGAACAGCAGTGTAAAATTATGAAACTATAAACTTAATGAATTCCATGTGCTATTAAACCCCAAGGGCTCAATTCATTAAGAGCTCTGGCAGTTTGCACATATATTTTCATTAACGTGACATCATTTGTGCCTGTGAGTCACTGAGTAGGGAACAGCAGACCAAGCAAGTGTTCAAGGAATTTTGGTTTCCTACACATTAAAAATTCGTCTGTATGGTACAGTATTTCATTGTGATGTGTTTGTGGAGTTCATTCATTATTCCGCACGACCTTTTTTTAGCTTTCTTACAACGTAAATAAACTTAAATTAGTGTTTAGTATTCTATTAATTTATGTGATTTGTAGGGCTGGGAAGCAACAGTCTTCATTTTTACAGCTACAATTTGCGGGGAGGATTGGTTAGCACTCAAAACTGTTAAGTTGTGTTTTCAAGACCCAGGCTGGGTACTGATGCTGTACCCTTGAGCAAGATTCTTCGCTCAGATTACTCCACTAAAATGCCCAGCACTAGAAATAGGTGTAGCTGTGTCTAGATGGTTAGACATATAAAATATAAAGCTTCATCCATCACTATTGTTAGATATGTTTTGAACTGCTTTAATATGTGCTTTCCTTAGTGTAGTCTAGGTCAGTTTTCCTGGCTATACTGTTCTGTAACTGTGTAGTCCATTTGTGTGGCCACGAAAATTCAAATTTATTTTCTTGGCTATGTACATTATAATTTTAAAGACAGTGTTATTTTATTTTGGATGGCTGCATACAGTATAATTCTGTGAAACAGTCTGTCCCACATTTTCTTGCAGCCTATTACAGTGTTTTTAAATGTTTTACACCATTTTCTCAGCCGTGTTTTGAGGACATTTTAATAATTCTCATTCCTGTTTTGATGGAATGGGACTTCAAGAAGAAAAATACACAAGGAAATATCATCCGGTCAGTTTCTTAAAAGAACATTGGATTAGCAAATTAGACAATGTGGCTGCTAACTTGTTTCAGATTTTCTAAACCCGTAACATTACTTGGTCAAAGCTTTTGAGGATTTTGAATTCCTGAATTGGGTGTCCTCATAGTGTTCACTTTTCAAGACTAAGAAGATTCAGTTCTTTTTTACAGGTAAAGTAGGACTGTAAGTCTTTGAATCTACCTGGTTGCTTTTCTCTGGAATTATTCCAAATGAGCAATACATTTCTTGTATTGTGGTGACCAAAACTGCACAGTAGTATTTTTAGACTTTGCTAGTCCATTGTATAATTTTAACAGGACATCCCTTGATTTAAATTCTACACTTTGAACAATATGTTTCCCACTTTGCAGTACCTTTTACATTGTGTATAAATTGAAAATAACGTGTCAACAAAAACACCTGGGTGTTTTTCATAGGAAGACACCTTAAGCTGTTTTTTTTCCAACCTGAATGTACTGTATCACTCAGTTACATTAAATGTCATGTTTGCCTTGTCTTAAATTCTGTTTGAATCTTATTTAAATTGCTTTGCAGATTTTTATTTGCAAATCCACCCCGTGAGCTTGACTAGATTACAAGCTTTATAATGTATATATTTTTCTGTAAAAACTATAGATTTCTTCATGGTATAAATAAGAACAGGTAGTGGACCTAGTACAGGTCCTTGTGGTACTTTGATAATGATATTTCCCCAGCATGAGCAGACCTTATCTTTCCTGAATGTTCTTTCCATTATCAAGTTTTTAATAGAAATAATAACCTTCTAAAATCTTAAATACTATGTACTACAGTATTTCATTGATCTTTTATTGTATCCATTACTGGCTGTTGTTTGTACAAAGAATTCTAACAAGTTAGCTAAGCGTGATATAACTTTTCTAAATCCATGCTGACTATCTCCGGGGATTATACTGTTATAAGAACATTCCTCGGGTTTAATTCTTTTCCATAATCTTGCAAACAATAGATGTAAAACTTAATGATGTATGATTTTTTGTCACAGTTTGTTTGGGCAAATCTACTCTATATTAGCAACGTTCCTGTCAGTGGGAATTCCCACAATCTTGAGTTTTGCTAATGGCCTATGTATTACATTTTTGTTACTTTAACTATAATTAGAATACAGGCCCTGCAGTTTTAAATTATTTTCATTACATGAAGCTTTCGCTTCTTCTTTGATCACACTGTTTGATATAAAACTTTGTCTTTCCAAAGCCTGAGTCTTACCCTGAGTGCAGAATATGATTGTTGCTGCTGATCTGGGGGGTGTGCTAGATGTGACCTGGCAACAGGTTTGACATCATCCTCAAACTGTTTACCTTCTCCAGTTGCGGCAGAAACCTAATCACCTGGTGACTCGGAGCACATGGTGCCGGTTCACAGCCAGACTCGTTCCAGGTGCTCCTCAGAACAAATATTCATACCTGACAGAGCATGGGGCCCTGCCGTGGAGTTTGTACACTGAGCACCTCGATCGACGCCTCACTCCTGGCTTAGAGCTCGGAACTAAACCTGTACCTATCTCTCAGACCACCTCTTGTGCTTTGCTCCAATGCCTTCCTGGTTACAACACTTGCTTGTTTTGGATTTCGGCTCTGGACTGTGTGTGCCCACGCCAAACTCTCCTTCCACAGTCTGCATCCTCTCCAGAGTGTGCGTTCCCCACACCCCCTGGTCTCACTTACACGCAGCTCAAGGTACTCTCCTGTTGCAGGATCCCCAGCTCACCCACCTGTTCGTCCAGCAGTTGGGTTCTTAAACACCTGGATCGCACTCGATCGCACTCCACGTCCCACCTCAGGAGCACAACTTTATACTTATTGCTTTTTTTTCCTTGGTGAACACCTGAGGACAGTACTGATGTATTAGCCTTTTCCCTTTCATCATCTACTTATAAAAGACTTAAAGACTTTTTTTTTAGCCTGCTATGCAATGTTCTGATATTCTGGAGCTCTCCCTTGGACTTTCAACACCCTCTTCTTCCCATGCTTGCTGTTTATTGAAAGCTTTTTCAATAACTAACCCATTCTTTTTTCATCAGTTTATAAAGTTATTTTAATTATAAAATATATTGTTTTATTTTTCTAAATACCTACAGTATATGTTTTGAAATGCACTGACCCTATATATGTGTGTGCGTCTGATCTTGTTGGTACTGAGAATGTTGCTGAAGGTGATGTCACCCTCTTGGAACCTGGACAGAGTTTTATTTCCCCACTAATGGAAAGCCCAGTTGTTTAGTGTAACAGAATTCTCCGCTGTCTGGGAAGTGGTTCTCGGCAGCTCTCAAGCAGGATGTGCCCATGGGAGACTGTGATCAAGTCTCGAGGCAGGGCTGCTTTCCTTGAGAACATTTAAAATAAGATATCTAAGTAAATGTGTTTTGTTGTCCTTATGCATTTATTTCAATGTACAGTTGTTCTCTTGATAACTTACCCTGTGTAACACCCTGTAACTATCATTTTAATGCCTGGTTAAGAACTGGTGATTTGGGAAGGAGTGACGTTTTTCTGACATATTTTAGATATCACCTTATGATATCTAAAGTGCAATTCCAGTGCATATTTCTCTTTCACAGGAGCATTGGTTTAGAAAAATCTGCAGACATAGCAGCATGTCTGTGGAATTGATTGCTTGCTTAAAAGTCTTGAAACTGTCTTGAATTTTTTTTATTTTATTGGTATGTAATTCCTTGTTCCTTATAGCCATTAGGCAGGAATTTTATTCTGAACCAGATTCTCAGGATACAGTCTTTTAATTATAAGGCTGTGATACTGGAGCCCCGACAATATAACTCTCCTTATACCACATACTGCAATTCATTATCTCCAGATCTGTTCTGTATTGACTTGATCTGGGGAAAAGTTCAGAACTGCTTTCACTTTGGTTGAAAATGAACATATAATGGTTTGATTACACCAGTAATGCTGTAAATGTGTCCTCTTCTTAGCAGAGCTAACCACCATGTGTCTATATTGATTCCAGCACATTAACACTTGCTTTAATTGTAGTTGTAAAAGGCCACCAGAGAGCAATACCATCTAGTTCCAAGGAATGCACACACATCGTATGTATTTAAAAAATCCATTTAAAAAGATGGAGCTGTGGACAAAAGCCATAAAAATATTATATAAAGCATACTTGGTGATGTTGCCACTTCAGTAATCCATGTTGAAATTGTAGAAGCTAAAGGTAAGCCAACTAACTGGTGCCACAAAACTAATGGTAGCATTTGAGATGTGCGGTGAGTGACATGCCATAGAACTTTTGCGATTAGAAGAATAATGGACATTTTATTTTTATAACAATTTTTCATTCTTTATCAGGTTTTGAAGTGAATGTAAGCTGTTCGACATTATCATCTTGGCAGAGTATCACATCCCACTTCTCCCAGGAGATAGGGAGTATGGACACTGTGTTACTCACAGTACAGTGTCTGTGCAGCACATTGTTTTCTAAATGTCACTGTATTCTCTTAGAATGAATAAACCTTAAAGTCAATTAAAGCACAGTAATGAATCACTGTTATATTGGGTAACAATCCCAGACACTCTTTACTAGAGTCAGTTATCATTTAGTGAGTCATTAAGAAATAACACAGACTGAATATTTCCACTCCCGTGCAACTGTTGACCTAAAAAGCCATTTCCCACAAAACAGCACTTTTTACCTGGCAGTAAAGTGTTGCCTCACAGTCGAGACAACATTATCGGTACCAAAGTAAATCCCAAACAGCTTAGCCTTAAGAAATATAACCCAGGCTGCTGGTTCAACTTCAAATTTCAATTTTGGGTACAGTATGAATTTGAATATATTCTTTGATCAGTACAAAGTTTTTTTTGTCGTTTAGCAGTGAAAGGCTTACCAGAATACTTTCACAAAGCTTTTCAAAAGATCACGAGCACATGATCTGATCACTTGGGTTTAAGTCCATTTGCTGGCTGGTCCAATTTGTAAAACTGCGATGCTTTGGATCTCTTTTTCTCTTTGTGTTGCATGGACAATAAACGTTAGGCCACCATTCTCATTAAGCAATAAAATAACAATGGCTCCTATTGCTTGGGGCAGTTGAAGATTAGCAGAGATAGGCCAACATGTTCTATAAAAAATATCAATATGTGTGGCAAAAGTGACCAAACCTTTTCAGATCATGTGCTGGGGCATGGCACAAAAAGATTGCAAATAAGAAGAGGTCATTCAGCCTATCGGCTGTAGGTCTGGTTGTAGGTCTGCAACCAAGAGTCTGGTTTTCTCCTTTGTAGACTCTTCTTGGAGATGGTGTGAGCAAAAAGGCATTGCAAACATATGAGTCCCACATTTTGCGTAGTGCAATGCATGATTTGTGGGAGACTTAAGTGTTTCTTGCAAAGGTGTCTGGATTCACTTTTATGTCAGACACAGATGTGTACATTAATATAAACAATGAGTAACCTTTGATGGTGCTGTCTGAGTCCCGTGTAGTTCAATAGTTGTCAGGAAAGAAATAATGTCCACTTCATTGGAAAGAAGCGAGTTAACGGATCAAAATAGTCTGAATGTGACCCCAGATGTGTACAAGATGAGTGACATAAAACTGTATAGAAGGAAGCAGACTGTGCACTGGGAAAAGCAAGAATTATATGCTTTGGAACCATTTACAACAGTAAAATGGAGACTATGTCACAGGCAGCCAGCCAATCATCATTAATTTGTGATTTTTGAGAAGACGTACAATTGTTTCTCTAAAGGTCAGAATGTTAGATAGAGTTCCAGAAATATCAAATGCCAAAGAAGGCTGACATGTCAACAACTTATATGAGGGTGTCTGACTTGCATGTGTGCATTTTTTTCAGTATGAACCAATATTTGGGACTAATATTTTTTGTGTGTGGTTTTTTGAAATACCATTGTGTATCTGTTTTTTAAAATATTTTGCTTCATGTTTAAATGAAACCATCTAGATGTAATTACATTGTACATGTGTGAAAAATAGGTCATCCATCATTAATTTGGGTATCAGTGTAATAAAGGCCGTTCTGAAATGGCAACAATGTTCTCAGAAGATCTGACCAACGGAAGACCGAACAAACCTTTCAAAATACATTGTATATGAAAAAGAACACATTTTAACACGAACAACAAGCCTAGTAGAGCAGTTGCATTCAATTAGTTGGATCAGCAATATACATGCCATGCCTTTCCATCATGAACCCTAAGGGAAGAGGATACTTGTGTAATATGAACTGGAAACCATTACAGATACAACAACAAAAGCACTTAGCTGACTTATACCTCAAAACTTGAAAGTCAAACCATAAAAGAATGGCATGGCCTCAGCAGAAAGTATCATATAGCAATCTTTTAAAACAGCATGCTGGAACCACAGTTGATGGCCTTGAATTTTTCACATGTCTCAATGGAAGTCATGTTTCTGGTTGTGCTTATGGAGCAATACATTTGATGAATTGAATGCAGAAATCTAATGGATCCATCCCTATTTATGTCCTTAACAATAATCTTAAAAGTAACTTTTATTTTTTCTTTAGTGTATTTGCATACTAAGTCTCAAATTGTTTTCATAAAAATGTCCAAGCCTCTTAAATGGTGGCAGAGCTTGTTAAGATGCATAAATGAAACACAGTGTTATTCTCTTTGCTTGTGCTCACTACCAGGGTGATATGGAGTGGTTCACAAAACTATATGCCCCAAGAGAATTAAGACCAAACCCCATGTATTGATCAGACTTAGACACAGTGAAATGGAAAAACAAGTTAGCAGATGTCTTCAGTTATGTGTTTGAATAAGGATTTGTTGGAGAAAGTGTGTTTTTTATTCTGCTCAGTCAATCTGCTTTTGTGGGTGCCTCTGTTAAACACACAGATGTTTCCTTTGAATGTTTTAAGAGGTCAAAACTATGCATTATGACTCAAATAAAAAAAACAGCACAGAGATGCTGTTCTTTGTGTATTTAGTCTGTCTCCATTCTCATACGTATTCAAGAATGCTGTGGTTAATTGAAGGGATGGTGCTATTTAATGGCAATGTGTTTGAAAAGGGTTGGTTCTACATGAACAGAGCATACGTCTGAACAGTTTTTAGCTAAATATGTAGTAATGTCTTGATATGGCACTTGGCACAAGGCAAAGGTTGTGTATTTTTTAAGAGCATATTGTTGAACCATTTTCCCAAGCCTTGTCTGATAGTGAGCTGTAATTAGGGTTATGTAGCATAAATATTTATAGGGTAACCCTAGAACAGTTGGTTGTGAAACACCATTAAAGAGCTGCATTTGCCTTTTAGTGTCTGTGTGAGTGCATTACGTCTTTCCATTATTTTTCAAAGTGGATATCAAGTTCTATATACAGTATACACTGCAGTAGCATCCTTGACAACAAGATCACCTGAGAAACAATTACTTTAACTCTTACTTCACATGTGCAGAAACAAATATTGATATGCCACTCATGATGAGTTAACCAGAAGTGTTGTTTTAATTCACTCTCCAGTACAATGTGTAAACAACTTTTTTCATCTGCTTGAAAGTGGGCAAAGATCAAGACTGAATATGGTAAATATTTAGGCTGCAGTCACATCTGTACATGTAGCTTCATATATCTGATATACTGTAGAAAGAAGCCATGGCAAAATCTCAGCGTTTTGATTATTGTAATGCTATACACATTCCAACATGGAAATGGCTACATCCTTACTCTGGTGAAATATTGCGCTCATGAGTATGCACATTAGGTTTTGGAAGTAGGAAGGTTTAGCCATGAAGATAAAGCACCACCGATCATGACATGCAAGTAAACCCCACATTGTGAGACGATTTCAACATGGAGATAAACAACACTTGCTCTTATTTTGGCCGAGCTTTATTGTAGTATGTCCACTTTCAATTATAGCTTTGAAAATGTGGTTAGATGGAGTTGGTAAGAATAATTTTGGTGCTGCTCCTCATGCAGTAGCTAAAAGAAGAGTGTCTCTGTGGATTGGCAAGAAACAGAGGAACAAATAGCCTAAATTAAGCTCAGTTTACATCGGAAGTTGCAGTGGGATGAGAAAGTGTTTGGTAAACAGAGCTTAGTGCATTTAAAGGAAGAACACTAGATGTGACTTCTATGTCTGCTCTTCAGTGTTATCTGGTGACTGCTCAGAACCTCATCCAACAAGGTTATTATGTTTCATATGGTACATTTGTGAAGCAGGTTGTAACAACTGCTGAAAGAGTTAAACAAAGAACATAGAGACATTTAACTTTTTTCCTAAATGACCACTTTTATTAGTGAGCCAAATCATTTCTCCATTTTCAAGTAAGATCCTGTTGCATATTTAGTCTCATTGACTTGCCTTTATTTGAGTCTGGATGGAATCATATTGCAATTATTTTTAAAGAAAAGCATTTGAAATGTTTTCGCATCGTTGTGAAGTCTGAAGATATATTCTGTTACAAGAATTACATCAAGAAGGAATCACAAATGCAGTCTAAATGCTTTGCAAGACTAATATAAATTGATGAAAAATGTCAAGTTCCCTGCAACCTTGTTTTTTCCTGTTAGTATACTGTGTAATGAAAATCATTTGTGAGTGCTTTAGACCAAGATTCCTTTCTGTACAGGCAAGATCTTTCTGTTTTCTTTATATGTTGCTGCATTATTACTAAAGAACATCTTTTATTTTGTGACATTTTCTAAGACAAAATGCTTTATAATTACCACAGCGGTGTTTATCTGTTATGCTATTTGTTTTGGAGTTTTGGAAAGGTGAAATGCAGTCATTTTTTGTTCACTGATAAAGGACAGAAATAAGATGAGAAATTCAATTCATTTAATAGTGTAAGGCTTAACCCAGAATTAACAGATGTTGCTCAGGAATGTCGTTATTGCAGTTTTCAATGTATACAGAACACCACATAGAAACAGTCTAGAATCATTTTATGTTTCAGAAGAATTGCAATGCCATGGAGACTGGCACTTACTAGTTCAGGCCTTAGTGACAAAAGTTATAACTTCCAACTTTATGAATTAAATAATTGACACATTTCAGAAATCCCATATTGGTAGTTTGAATGGGTCAGTGATTGAAGACCTCGCACCAGTTTTGACCTAATTCATGCTACTAAGCCTCAAGGCATCCTGCATATTTTATTACATTATGTGCTTCCAAGAAGTGTTGTTCTTTTTTCCATTTTGTCTCCAAAATCATGCACAGATGCATTTTTTTGCACATTCACTTTTGGAAACCTTCTATTAAGCTGAGCAAGGTGCTAAATTATACAAAATTGTTCTGGAGCAATGTTCTTGCTGTAATTATTGCTTGGAATAAGCCATCAGTGCTAATTTCTCTGGAATCAGGCACGGCATTTTGTGCATTAATTACGTCCAATTTTTTTTGTATAGTTATTCGTCAGATGTGTGGTAATTTTTTAATAGTTTTAACTGAAGGCCAGACGGGACTGTGAGTGCCAACAACCTGTAAACACTTCGTATCGGGTTATTTTGTTCAGCCATGATTTAAGCGCTGCCTGCTGTTGCAGTGAATTCAAATCAATAATGCAGGAGACAGAAGCATTCTTTTGATTTCCTCTTCCACAGAGACTTACTGATAATCACAGCAAGTTCCAGCTTCTCTTGTGAATGAACAGAATGGCTTAACTTCAATGAAAAACACTTTTCCTTTATTTTAGAAAGAATGTCTAAAAAAGATTAAGTAAATTTGTTTGAAGGGTTTTCTGTTTTTACAAAGATGGACTGTTATGCTATTCCTTGCTTTCACTTGGGTAATGTTATTGGACATATGCCCTAATATAATTATTCTTTGCTCGCCACAGTGTTTAATTTTACTGCAGGGTAACAATCTTTACTTTATGTCTGTTGTTTAATTGGATACCAATTTTCGCCTGACTTAGAGCATTCTGTTTTTCCCATTGATTCTGCTAAGAACATTCTTACGAATTGTCAAGTGCTTGTAGATTCTGATAAATGCCTTTGTACAAAAGTTTGAAAATATTTCTGATTTACCTTCCATTTATCTCTGCACCTATCATACATGATGTCTGTTTATTACAGTCAAATTAAGCACATTATAAAATTTTATGGCAACAAGCACTAAACAAGGAAGATTTTATATAATTCGATAGCCATAGCTGTCATCAAATTGTTCTGGTTTGTGTGTGGTGTCTGTCACATATTTTGCCAGCAAAATGGCTTCCTCTGATGGTTAACAGGCTGTTTTAGCCATGTAATATATTTTGTGAACTCAATGTTAATGCAATTGCCAAATGTTAGTCAATTCATGTGTCTCCAAACATGCACAGAACCCATCTATAGACAGTGGATAACTCCACAATGCTAAAAGACCAGGGCCTCTACCTCCTCTACCACAGAACTCTGTTTAGATTTCAGAGGGGGGTGACGTCACTTCTGTAATTCACACAGTGCATGGAGCCCCCACTTCTACTTTCCTCCTACTCCTTCACTGTAACTTCCAAGACCATTAGACTTGGCTCTGGGCATCACTGTGACCTGCTCCAGCACAGCTTTACACTGTCTAGATGTCAGAGGGAGGTGATGTCAGTTGTGTAACTTGCTCTCTTACACGAGCATATGGAGAAACCAGTGTAGCTGTCGTGCATCCCGTCAGGGAAACCCTAATTAGCTCCAACCATCCCAAGCATTTGTCAATTGTGTGCTATCCCATTGGGGAGACCCTATCACTCAAAACTAAATTAAATTATTTGTGAACTATCTTCAAGGTGAAGGTGCCTGCACATCCCCCTTGTAACACGTGCATTGAAGTGTTCAAAATGTCCACGCTTCAGTGCTTCACAAGGCCATTGAAGAGGAATATACATATAAAAAATGAAAATATGATACAGCTGTGCTCATTTAATGCTCTAGTGCAATAGAACAAAAGATTTCCATTGCTTTTTAAATGATTGACAGCTTTGAAGAGAACCCCAAAAAATTCTGATTATGTACTTAAGGTTTAGCTTCAGTCACCACTCTATCAGAAGCTCACCATCTTTTATACTGTAAATAACAAGTTAGTATCCAACAGACGTAGTTCAATCAGAGGCTACTAAGATATATTTTTATTATTGAAGAAAAAAGAATGGTAAGGAAAGAAGTTTGGACAGTTCTTTAAGTCATAAAGCATTTTTATAGACACACTTGCAAAAAAGACAATAAAATATGATATTTTACATGAACGTTTTTGTTGTAAAAAAGTGATTGAACTTGGCATGTGAAAAAAAATCATTTGAAATTATACTACTGATTTACAATCTGGAGTACATTGGTGGTTCCTTTTCCACTGACCTGATCACTACCTTTCCTTTCTTCTGAGACAGACGGCCAGAAACTAAAGTTTTTAACAATTATTTTTCAGCTTCATCATGGTATACAATGTTTTGAAAGCTGGAGAAAACTGGACTGAGGTGCCATTCATAACTCTACTCGTTTCCTAGTTATATAAATATTTTGTAAATCTGATGACACAACACATGTTGACCAAGTCTGATCCAGGGAAGTTTTGCAAAACATGATGGTCACTGGACAAAAAGATGGGTAATGTGGTAGGAGCAGCAAGTGATAAACAGTTAATTGTGTCTCTACACACATGGTAAAATAAGTTAGAATTATAACGTACTGTATATTAAGATTCTCCTTCATTCATTTTGTAAATCAGTTTGTAATTTCTTTACCTGATTGGCTTTCTTTTGGGATGCTTGTGCATTATAGTTGGATCATTGATGAGTTGTGCATTAGTGTTGCTTTATATATGAATTGGGTCCCCTTCTTTGCAGTATGTGCTCTGGAATCCTTTGTGCTGAAAAGAAGATGCGTAAATGCAATCAATGATCTTAATTAATAGGATACCCTGGCTTGAATGCATTTTGTGGCTCATGCCATACAGACTATCGGGAACTAACTTCAAACGATAAAAAGTCATTTATTTAATAATACATTTAAATTAATACCATTTATGATGGTATGGTGGCACAGCAGTTACCATTACTGCTTTACACTACCGGGGTCCTGGGTCGAAGTCTGAAGATTGTATGTTCTTCCCATATTTGTATGAGTTTCCTCCTGGTACTCTGGGCTTCTGGGAAATTGCCTCTCGTTTGAGTGTATGGATGTTTATTTGTGTGTGCCCTAAGATGGATTGATTGGCAGTTGTGTTCAGGGTGTATCCTGCCTGGTACCTGTTGCTTGTTCTTGCACCAGTCATGCCCTCTCTTGTCTTTGTGTGGGACTAAATATTTCTCAGTCACCTTGCCTCCTTGCTCAGCATTGAGGTCTTGAGACCTGCCTAGCACACAGTCATCTCCTCTGCGGCCTGAGGGCATAGGTTTCTACCTGACATCAACTGACCTCCTGAGCCCGGGCTAATCCCTGTTTTGCTGCTACGCATAGGGTCTTTGTTGCTCTTCTGGCCATTCCATGGCATGTCCTTCCAACATCCATGACAGCACCCTTGTAACCCTGTATGGGATACAGTTGTTAAAAAATTGATGGGTGGAAGAACAATAAATAATGTGTCAGGGAAAAGAAACAGATTTATTCATTTATGTTTTACCTTGATCACAGAGGAAAATGTGTTCATTTCATAAAGTGGACAATGCTTAGACAGCAGTGTGTCAGTGGAAAAACAAATGTGTCATGTTTAATACATTATCGAAAATGGTAACTAAATGCTATCTAATCTGGATCTAATAAAAGGAAGAAATATTCTTCAAAAGAAACATATGCTGAACAGCAGAATAGAGGAATGCTTTTTCTCTTTTGATAACGAACAGATATTAGCTGACTTTGGAGATCTGTTGCTCTCCAATGAAATAATTTTGATAGCACTGTATTAGAATTGAAATTGGAAAGACACTTCCAGAGAGGGAAATGCATTTAGTGTTTAAACAATGAATGCATTGCTGGCCACTTGCCATTAAGTTCTAAAACCTCTCAACTTTTCCAGGTGGTTGAACTGATGATATTAACCGTTATGGGTGGGGTTAACAGACAACTAATCTAAGGGATGGTGGTGAATCACTAATCTCAACATGAAAGAGACAGAACTGACTGAATGAGAACACATATGGTCTTGGGCAAGAGTTCAGCAATTTCTGCAGATCATAACTGAAAAAGTTTAACATGACGAAATGTTCCATCAGAATGGACAGTCAACATAATGGTGATTGTCTGCATGTATCTTTTATACTGCATGTGCTCTTTCACAAAGCCACCAAGGAATGTATAATTTTCCTTGAATTATACAGTATCACATGTTTTCTCAACTCACTGCTGTAATTATGCAGTCTGAAGTTTTTTCCCTTTTTATGTATCCTGTATAATTCATTATCACGTAAAGAAAAAAGTTTGAAATTGTCTGGAATCTTGAATATAACTAAGTTAATGCAATGCAATGTATTTAGGAGACCTTGTACTTGATTGTCATCAAAATCCTTTATGCTTCAAAATCTTCAGTTCATTTAATCACTGCCTACTTTAGCAGGAGATAGAAAAAGTAAGCCCTTATATTTTGATTAAAAGCTGTTTTTTACAAAAAATACAGTATATTTAAAAATGACAATAGAAAGAGTTTCTAATGAAGCGTGTTTAGTCTGTACAGAACATCATGTATCACTGCAATAAATCTACCAGGAT
Organism: Lepisosteus oculatus; assembly: GCF_040954835.1. Taxonomy (NCBI): domain Eukaryota; kingdom Metazoa; phylum Chordata; class Actinopteri; order Semionotiformes; family Lepisosteidae; genus Lepisosteus; species Lepisosteus oculatus. Next base: position 13,699,838 of record NC_090715.1, read on the forward strand.
GTGTTGAATGACACCAAGGATTTGTATTTTGTACATTGCTGTTTAGTGTTTCTGACATTCTGAAATTCTTGGATCAGTACTATATTTAAAAGAAGCTAAGAAGACGACAAGGATAGAGAAAAACAAAATGGTGAAGGAGAAGAATAACAAATATAAAAAAGTAAGAAAATTACAGATCAACAGTCAATGAAGCAGTTTTACCTATAGTGAGTAATTAAATACTTGTTTAAGTTCTATTTTTAATATAAATCTTGAAACCAAAACATTTCATATAAGAATATGGGTTTATTTTTACAGAAGAGGATTTAAATCTCTTGACAATATAGAAAACAGGAAATGTATGATAAAATAACATAAAGGTTATAGATGACCAATCATTTATTTTGCAGTGGAAGGCACTGTATGAAAATATAGCTGTCCCTCTTAATGCCTCTTTGAAAATACAACTCTCTTAAGAGCAGGCCACTGGTTTTCTAACTTAATTTAAACCTAAATGACTGCAGATAATAGCTATTAAATTTTGAAGCTGTAATTTTGTTTTCACTACTTTTCTACAAGCTGTGATGTTGGAGCCATTACGATTTTCTGCTCTCTGCAAGCTGTTTGGATTAAGGCTCATAAAACTGTTTTCATAAATCTGTAGAATTTATTATCTTGTCTTTTAAATGAACCATGTACAATAGTTGTGATTGTCTGAGCTTGAATGAAAGCATTTGAAAACAAAAAAGAAAATATCGGATATCAAACTATACATAGTTGTAATCATTCCAGCACAAAGGCATAATTAGCCTTGGAATAATCTACTATAATGTTAGACATAATTGTAAGGCTCAGTGCATATTTAAAGCTGTTTCAGCAGCTAACCCAGATATTGTACACTGTTGTTTATCATGAGCAATGATCTGGTATACCATGTGGTGAAGAAAGTACAGTACATCCCCTTAAGATTTTATAATATGAGGTTTAACATGTTTGAGCTTCACGTAGTCCTCACCAGGAATAAATAGCAGATCAAAAATAACCTCAATTGACAAATAACACCCAAAAAATCAACATTGTCATTATTTATTAGAAACATCAGCCAGAATTCAATATCTTTGTATGAAAATGTACAGCCCTTGGCACCCCTTAGCAACAATAACTTGGGTTAAATGTTGTCTAGAAGAGTTGATCAGTCACTCATATCACCTGGGAGGAATCTTGAACCACTCTTAGAGAGCCGCTTCACCTCTGTTTTTTCCTGGGCTTTCTGGTTTGCACAGCTCTCTTTAGGTCCAGCATGTCACAGAATGTCCTGCATGTTTTGGATTATTGTCCTGTTGCATTATCCGCTTTCGATTCAGCTTCAGCTATCCGGCAGATGGTCTCTAGAATACTCTAGGTCACCCCCTCTACCACAGTGCATGATGTAATTCGTGCTGCCAAGTTCTTCCTGGAGAGCAGGGGTTTCATTCTGGCTGTTCTTCCATGAAAGCCATTCTTATTCAATCTTCTCCTGATGGTGGACTCACAATCTCTGAGTTTTACCTTAGCAAGAGGGGCCTTTAGATCTCTGGATGTAACCTTGGGGTTCATTGAGACTTTCTGGGAGCATCATACAGTCAGATCTTGAAAGGAATTTCATAGGATGGCCACTGTTGAGTAGATTGGCAACACATTTTTGTCCATTTGTAGGTTTTCTTTCTTATTAATGGATTTAATCATTTTATTGGGAAATGATGGACTTAATGGATAACCCTTTACAGAATGATAAGCAGGAATAATTATTTCCGATTCTCACAGATTTCTTTTGATCTAGTTATGATGTGCTTCCACAAACCTGAGTGCTTTAACTGACAAAGATTCCTGTTTTATATTCAAATATCTGTTCCAGCAAATCTACTAATCATTTGCACATATTTTGGTGCACTTGATTCTATATACTCTCTTATTTGAGATGGTAGAACTACTTTTTCACAGGATGATATTGAATGCTGTCTGAATAAAAAAAATAATGTAGTATTACAGGGGTGTACTTATTTTCACCATACATATGGTTAAACTTTTCTGCATTGACCTGACTCAAGGATAAAAGGCCTGGTACACACAAGATGAATGATGGATGAATCAAAGTAGCAGTCTACTGTATATGAATAATCATAGGTGCTACAATCACTCTTCCAGAATTCCCCCATTCTGTAAAATATACTGTAAAGACATGTTACAGCAGAAAACCTGTTAATGAAATTAATCCCTTTAGCATTTCTTTTGTTCTCATTTTTTTCTTTAAAGGAGTTTAATTTGGTTGTGCTAACATGTTGTTATCAATGTACTGTACTTGCAACAACAACTCTTAATTTAGAGAAGAGTCTCTTCCTGCTTCTGTACGTAATTATATAAAACTGAGCCAATATCAACCTCAAGGTCACCCACGCACTCAGTGTTCTGCATTCAGGCACTGTGCAGCTCATGTGAATCACAGGACATTTTACATTTCTGAAAGTAAAACAGTACTTGGTTACAGTACCTAAGAGAATTCTAAGTGAATGCAGAAAACATGTACAGTATGTTGTTTATTTTTTGGAACATTGTTAGTACAACATTGTATTGATTGAAAGATGCATATGTGTATTGCTGAAACAAACTTAGAAATCATTAGCTCATTGATTGACTCACTGTATGCATGTGAGTAAATGGCTGCCTGCCAGATTTTGCCATTGGAGAATAAAACAATATACTGTACAGTACCTGGCAAAACTGGCATAATTTTGACATGCTGATATCACGCGTCTGTCACTACTTTACAAACAATTTCTACATGTTCCTAGAGGCGTTTCTTTAGTTTCTGTTAAGGTGCTGTGATAGAGAATTTGAGTTTTGAAGCATTGTGATTGTTTATTGAAACAGCATTGTTTTGTGTAATCATGTTAAGTTGAATGATGTCAAAATATCAATTTCTAAAACAAGATCTCTGGGCATTCCTTTGATTTCCTGCCATTGTAAACTGTTCCAGTCATATGTCCGATAGGTTATTTGTCTAAGTATGAGAGCTCACACCACCTTAAGCACAGATGTTTATGCAGTTTGTGGCTCTGTTTGGTCTTTATTTTGCCAAAATGTGTCAGACTCCTAATTTCGTGAAATAAAACAGATCACATTTGCCTCCAGGTCATAATGTTTCCTTGTTTCTCTAAATTAAAAATTAATTTGAGGTATGTTCATGCGCAAATGTGACATGATTCCACAAGAAGTGTAGTTATTGTATTCAACTTTAAACTGTTTGCGAGCCCCTCAAAATTTCAAAATCACCTGGAAATATCACTACAATCATTACGAAGTAGTGAAAATCATAATTAAACCATTGGCTTATGTAAAGTTGTCATATCCAGTTATATTCTATGTACTGTATATTCCAGTGCAGTCTAAGAAAATATTCGAATGTGCAGGTTTTTTTGGCTCCTTACATTTTGTGAAAACTATTACGCATTTTAATTGTATTTTGAAAAATGTTGAAGAAAGCTTTCAGAATAAATTGAGGCAGGCAGACAGAAATCTGGGGCAGAACTGCAGTATTACATAAAGACTGGGTTAAACAACTATTTTAAATGGGCAGCTTGAGACAGCATCCCTTTTATAACCAGATACAGTGCAGAATAAAGAAAAAAGTTTGTGAACCCCAAAGATAAATATGGAAATTTCATAGGTTTAACATGATAACCTTTTTGAAGGTTTTTATATAAATATTCAATATAGTTTTATAATAACTAATTCCATGTTTCCTCAAACAAAATGATGCACAAATTAAACCATGAATAATTAAGGTACAGAAGGCATAAAGAGTACTGTAAGTGAACCCATAGCTTCTATAGCTTAACTAAGGGAATAATTAGAATGAGGTGTTTAAACAGGTGTTTAAACTATTAGGTAGATCTTGAGAGCTGAGTTTGGAAGGCCCAACGTATATGAAGATTAGAAATGTTGTGAGTCTGGTCTCCATACTGTCTAGGTGCGTAGAATCAAATCATGTCACAATCTAAAAAATCTCCGAACCTTGGAATAAGTTATTCATGCTCATAAGTATATAAAGGGTTACAAAACCATTTCTAAGGATTTGGGGCTCTACTGCCAGACAGACAGTCTACAAATGAGGAAAGTTCGAATCACACTCTACCCAAGAGTGGTCATCCTACCAAAATCTCTCTAGGAAGAAAGCTGAAAAATCATCAAGGAACTGCAGGCCACGCTCGCATTTGTTAATGTAACGGATCATGACTCAACTATCAGAAAACGACTAAACAAAAATGATGTGAATGGAAGGATAACAATAAGAAAACCACTGTTTTCCAAATAGAATATTACTGTCTATCTAAAGTTCATGAAAGAGCACATAGATGACCCACAAGACTTCTGTATCTGAACCAAGGTGTCATAGAGATGAAGGTGTTCTATGAGTAGAAAAGGGGACAAAATTCCCTCAAAACCGATGTGAGACAGGAAATGTTTTCTTGCAGTCATTGCTGCTCAGGGATGGTTCCACCAGTTACTGAATTTAAAGTTTCACAAACTTTGTCACAGACATGGACATTGAATGTGGCATCATTTAAGGATAAATACATGTTAAAGAGTCTCGGGTTTTGTGTCATTTATCAGGTTACCTCTGTGTGTTATTAGGACTTTAAATATGTAAAGTGTGTGAAAATCCTAAGCTGTTGACAAACTTCTTTTTGACACTTTACATTAAGGCACCTTACAGCAGTTGACAGACAAATAGCACAGAAAACAAAGACAATTTGCACCCTTAACAAAAGAGACCCTTTTGAAAATATATGTTGGATGAGGGAAAGTTAAAGTAATAGTGTTTTGAAGAGGATAGTTGTGGTTCATAATCAGACTTATCCCTTGGTTGCTCTTTCTTTTCAGATGGTTAATACATGTTCCTATAGATCAATAGTTCATCCTCATTTGTCTGTATTATTTGTATCTTTCTTTGATCTTTCAGTTGCCCTAGAATTTTGACTACCAGTAATATCTATTATATACTATTCTATTTGTATGTGTACTTTATTTATTTTCATATTTTGGTTTCTTTGTTTTTTCCCACTAAAATAATAATTCATGGCGGAAGGTTTTGGCATCACTTGTCCAATGTGTGCCACAGATGTGGAAAGTCTGTATCACATTTTATTAGAAGTGTTCTGGAATATGTTTGCCATTAATATTGTGCAACCATATGGCTGTGGACAAACTGAGTCTGGGCTACATTTGGCCATGTCAGACATTCATAGTGGGAAACAGTTGATACAAATGGTCATTTGAACAAGTCTTTGAAATACATCATTAACCACAGACGTCTCTGTCCCAGCACATGCAGTGTTGCACACTTTTCACATCATCAACTCATTACATTTTTTAAAATGTTGTCATGGGGCAAACAGGAAAAGCAACTGCCAACAAAATGGCATCATGGTTTCTGCTAAATTATCCTCTCTTATCCATTCCAAACCTTCAACCTCACATTACTCTTCCTCTGTTTTGTTGTTCGACAAATAAAAACTCAATTATAATGTTAGTCAGTGTAGCAGCAGAATGTTAAAATTATAATGAAACTAGTATATAGATCCTCTCTACCCCTTATATTATCTACATGATTGTTATAATCACTTTTTCACACAACAGCATGTTTAGGCATAACCCGGTTTTGTTTAGAAGGTATTTTTAGGAGTGAGTTTTTATAGGTGTTGTATAGATACAGTACATCTAGAGGATGTGATGACAATTTACAATTGTGATGACTCTTATCTTGTCTGCAGTCTTCCACATGACCGTCAATGTCCCGGTTTCACTGAGCCTGTATTTTATTTAAGTGTTCCAAATAGGCAAACCACTCGAATTCACCTAGTTTCAGTTTGTAATAAGAGTGTATCATTGTCTTTCTGCTTTGTTTAGTGAATGACAGTCTTTGTATTCATCGGTTAAAACCTACAAACTGAAAGTACTCCAAACCTGAGATCCCCATCATTAATAATGAGTCTCCTTTCAGATTTCTGACTCTGTTTCAGGATACAACATGTTCCTCTTTCTAATCCTCCTTTTGAGTATTGTGGTATATTCTGTTATGCATTTGTTCTTATTTAAAGACCGCAAATGATACAATATTACAGTTTGGAAAAAATAATACTACTGCTAATAAAACAAATGTCTCAAAATAATAGACTGCTGCACAAGAAATAAATGGAATATATTTAATGACATGAGGACATTGGTATAAGGCCAGACTGTGCATGTGCAAAAAAAAGTGTTGTGATTGTTGGAAACAAACAATAACAAGAAACATATTCCTGACCGTCATGCATTTGGTAGTGAATTCAGCCCCTAAACTTTCACATGACACTCTTGGCAATACCCTTGGAAACAAGTTAATTTCTGGCATTTTGGGGGGGTTTCTGTATTAGACTAAAACATGGTGCTTGAAGTTTGAATTTGTATACATTTTCTAGACTTTTGTTAGACAGAACAAGGCCATTTGTCAGTGCTAGAGAAGTGCATAGATAATGGTGCTTTGTTATTTCAACTATTTATTTCTTTTCAGTGGTACTCAAAACTACAGGTATGTATGATTCTGTGTGCAGTTCTAGATAGTTTTGAGATAGGTGTGAAGCAATTCAAGTTGTGAAACTCTGTATAAAACATGGATTAAGTTAAATAATCCAGTAGACGTATTCACTCATGGCTTTCATTGACACAAAATAGCTCTGTGTTGATCTTTTTCAATAAAAGCATTGGCAATGGTGTTATTTTTACAGAAAAAATAATGTGCAGATTGTAGGCAATATTCTCTTTATTGATTACATGTTTTTTTAGATATACGTTTGTATAAAGTCAAAGTTAAATCACTGTGCCTGCTTGCAATTCAAACATTTTTTGTAATGCCTCTCAACAAAATAATACGAACAAATATGTCAAAAATGTATTTTTCAGGTTGCTCTTTTAGTCCCGGCTTATGCTGCTTTCTGTGATTTGGTAAAACCTGATGTTGATTGATTTAATCAATCTAGTCTCTTGTAAAATAAGGAGAGGTATCTGCATGTATCTGAAGAGATTAAAGGGATTTATCATTATAAGACTGCACATTTTTTCTCATGCTCCCTGTCTTTGCAACAAATTTATTTTTGTAGACCCAGGCACAGCCAGTTCTTCACTTTTTTTGGCTCTTTTGCTATCCTTTTGAAATGCCACTCAATTTGCTGTTTTTTTGCAATGGTTCTGGTGAAACTCTGAGAGGTTTTCCACATTGCCTCTCACTAATCCATTGTTTTAAGCATCTAGCTCTTAATAATAAAGAATACTGTAAGTACAGTAGACACTAAAATTGAATGTAGTATCTGCAAGCAAGTCAAAATAGGACAGGGTAAGAATGTCACTGTATTAATTATGACAAATAAGTAGATGTGCTCATTGTTTATAGCTTTTATGCATTTGTTTAGAGCCAAAGTCTGTCTCATATGAAAAACATGATGTCGAAAGAACTTCTTTGTTACTGCTGAATTGTAGATGCAGATGGAATTACACAATGGTGTGTCATTGCCTTCCCAAATTATAACAGATTTGCTACTGTGACGACACCTTATTCCCCAGCTCCAGCTCTACAGAAATTATTATTATGCTGGTGAGGTACATAATATAGAATGAGGAATTATGCTGTCAGTTACATAGATTTAACTTGCAACAGTCTTTGGTCTTAATCTGGAATGCTGATTTAGAGCCACTGTTCTGCTAGTGAAGGAGCTGATGCATTTCTGAAGCAACAGAAAACAGGGCCTAGTTAATACTTGCACTATTATACTTCTTTAGTACGTTCATGTCCAGCAGGAATATTATATTATATGATATTATATGATATTATATGATATTATATGATATTATATTATATTATATTATATTATATTATATTATATTATATTATATTATACCCAATTTCTAATGGTGAGACTCTGTGTCTGGGATTCACCAGGTTGCAGTTCTCAAACAATGATCAGTTGAAGACTATGGAGAAGAGACTGGTGTCAACTGAGCCTAAATTGGATCAGCACATCTCGTCTCTCAAGGGTAGAGTTGTTTATGACATTGAGAATGTCTCTTCTGTTGAACAAGACATGATCAGTCAATTTCTGTTATCTGAAAAAAAAAACTAGACTGAAAGGCCTTGAGGAGTCCTTGAATATTTCACCCAGTTAGTAATGACCAGTGCATAATACATTGTGTACATTATGTAGTACATTATGCATTGCCCATGTTTCATGGTGAGGACAAGGAAGCTGTCCCCAAGGGGTTTTAGAACATACTGTACTACAGTTTCAGCTTCACACATTATTCTATATGTATTTGAGGTCAAGACTTTGATTACCATAATGAAGATGCCACACCATTTCCCCTGTTCCATTCTTTTCAGCTTGTCAATCTGAAAAATCCAGACCAGGACACTGTGACAGAAGTAAAATTAAACTGAGGGGCATTCAAGGCATGTTACAGCATGCACCAACTCACAGGAGGCTCTAGGAGAAGCCGAGTTGTTAAAGATGACCTCTGTTAAGAATCAGAATTGTTAGGTCATTAGGGCTATCTGTCAAAAGAGCAGAATTGACTGAATCGTCTTGTCTGGTTTGGTTTGTCTTGTGTGGTTATATCCGGTCATGTAACAGATTGCATTTGTTTGCATTCATTTTCTTTTTTTTTGTTCTGCACACATCCCAAATCAAATGGTGTCAAACATTTGGTGAGTTTATTTAACATTTGGCAGTTATGTTTTCAAAAGTTCAGGGAGATGCTGTAACTGGAGTAGGGATAAACAAGCAGCAAATTTATTATGTTCATAAGTTGTTATGCTAGCAGCAGGATAGATCTATTACTGTTAAAGGTACTTGATAGTGAACAATAAGGTCTAGGGACCTGTGCAATACACCAATTACTAAGGAGTCTGTCCTTCACTACGATATCATAAATTTAAATGGAAATGGACACTAGTTGACACTGTCTTCAATAACAGGAATCAAAGTACTGTAAGAACATTTCCACAGTTTATTACATCACAACTGGCTGATATACATTTTTCTTTTTTAATAAACTGTGAACATTTACAAGCCTGGCTGCAGGCAAGCTAGTATTTTTATTCCTTAGCACTCTCTGAAATTCTCCTCCTTGTAAAACTCTAGGAAGCCTGTTTTCATATCATAAATTCTTTCCAGGATGTCGTAATGTTCTAGGGTAGGCAGGGAGTATACTTTCCAGTCTTTTGATGCAAAATAAGAATTCACAATAAACACTAAATTCTTGTGTATGTCGAGCAGATTCAAACACAGAGGTTTATCTGATTAGAACCATTTCATTGTTCATCTAGATTAAAAGCCTGGAGTACTTCAGCAGTCTATAGGAAAAGGACTATTCTGCAGTACTTTGAAAATGTGGTGAGGAAAGGGAAACATGTCACAAGTCCAAATAATAAACAGTATACTGTACTTTGGTTTATTCTTTGTGGAAAAAATATAGGACTCAACTCTTTAAACATCTTTGTAGATAGGCCCCTGATGCCCAAATGTATTCTTTTGTCAAATAACAACAAAATAGGTTCTTCTAAAAATAGAAGAAGGCTCACACCTGAAGAAGGCTCCATGGCCGAAACGTTGTGTTTTCTTCTCTTTTCAGTATGGAATAAACTTATTACTTGTTCTTCTAAAAATAGTCTATGATTAAATTCAGAGATAGTTTTCTGAAGATTGTTTTAGATATATGATCATGTAACAAGTTGCATTTATTCTCATTTTCTTTTTTTTTTTGTTCTGCACACATCCCAAATCAAATTGTGACGAGCATTTGGTGAGTTTATTTAATATTTGGCAGTTGTGTTTTCAAAAGTTCAGGGAGATTCTGTAACTGGAGTAGGGATAAACAAGCAGCAAATTTATTATCTGTTATGAGAGAAAGCCCTGCACAAAGCAATTTTTCCAAGTGCGAGTAGTAATTGCTGTATCGTGTTTTTCTCAAATGACCTTCTTAAAAGGGTTCTTGGAAGAAGCTTAGATCCTCTAATTGATCCACATTGTATTGAACTTGATCTTTTTCTTTTCTTTGATCTCCTGAGGACATTTTTTTTCATCCAAAACATAAACTGCGTATAGAATGCCAAAATTGTATATTGTTGAGCGGTACAATGTACTGTTCAGCAAATAAAGAAATCAAAGCACTCCTGAAGCAACAGTTCTTAAGGTTCTGCCTCTTACTTTCCCATAACATAATTCAAAATTTATTGTATGGATACAATTAGAATTGATGAGTGCAAGGCATTGTGACCTCATAGAAGCTATCATATTGATGTGTTCTGAAGACAATTATGTACAAGATACCCTAATCTATCTGTCATGAGACAGCATTGTTGCAAATTAGCTTCCTTGTCCATGATGTTGGGTATTGGTGAAATCTCAAAAGAACTGTGTCTCTGACATCTGGAATGGTTTGTGATAGCTTGTTGGGATATTTCAGTATGAAGTTTTCCCAGCTTTTCATTATGCTCTTTAAGTACAGTTATGGTATCACTGCATATCAGAAAAATGTATACATTATATACATTATGAATATGTGGTTTCTCAACATTTTATTTTATCAACATCGTTTTAAACAATTTAGACCATTTACCCTCACTCTGTTGGTCAAAAAGTCTAGGATCCAACCCACAATATTAAAGTCTAGATTGAAATTTTAGTGTAATCTCTCCACTAGCAAGTGTGGTTGAACGGTGTCAAGGGCCGATGAGAAGTCCATCAGTATTCTTACCTTCTGTTTTTTTTTCCTTAAGGTGCGTTTTCCTCTGCATAATAGAGAGACAGCTTTGGGAGGCCTGAACTATTGTGTCCTCCCCTGACAACCTGAATAACCTCTTTGAACAACTCAAGGTATGAACCTTTTGATTCCACTCAGCTAGGCACAGCACATACCTGGAAATGGAGAGAGTTTATAGCAGGACTGCACAGTCCTGTTCTTGTGAACCCCCATGCCTGGTGGTATGTACTACTGCCCAGTTCTTGGGTACTTCACTGAACTCATTACATACAGTAAATGGAACTTATTTTTAAGATTTTCATCTCCTTAGTGAAACTGAACTTTTAAGTCATTCTCAAAATGTCATTGTTAAAAGGAAATCTCCAAGATGTTTAAGAGTTCAAAACAATGAAAGACTTTACATTAATCCTACTATTAGTTGTGTAACTGAGAGCTCAGACAGAATGAAAACAAGCAGGTGTAGAGATCCCAAGTCAGAGAATCCAGAACAAGTCAGGGATTTCCAGGTGTTTTTGTTGCCTTTAATGCAGTCCTCTGTATAGTCTGTATAGTCTCCACAGAAGGCAAGGTATTTAGCATTCATTAAATCAATCAGCTATTCCTTCACAATATTTTCATTATTTAATGAATAGATCATTATCAACATTACAATCTACACATTACAAGATTTAAAACCAGAACACTGAAAATAGCATATTTAAAAATTACATTACTGTGAACACAGTGAATGTTTTTTTTACCTTATTAAGCTATTAAGTTGCATATTTTAGTAAATCATAGTCAAGTACTTTGTTTTGACAGACAAGCAAATTATAGCATAAATGTTTTACAATTACTTGATTTTTCCATTTCCATGTCCCTGTTATGTTATCCAAGTTCCAAAATAAAATGGAACACTATTGGTTGTTTTTTTTTGTCTAAAACATTAATTCATTCATGTCATTCAGTCTCAGTCAATGATTTTTTTCTATACCATAGTAATTTCCTTCAACTTGTGACTTACAGCTGGTATTGGATCTTGAAATGTAATATTGTAAAAAAAAAAGAGGAAGCTATTTTTGAGCAATTTACAAAATGTAATGTTGGTCAAAAATACTTGTCTTCAGCTACTTCTGAGTTGGCTTAGAAAACAACAACATGATATCCTCATTGGTGAGTGTTGCAGTAAGATATCAAATGTTCAGTCTGCTTGGAAAATTTGAAGCTTCTCTTTCTTTTGTTTACTTTTGATGAACTCTGACTGCTTTCAAAGCATGCCATGAGTCATGTTTAGCACTGGCATGTATGGTGACACAATCTGCACTTTCCTTAAAAAATGAAATGTACTTCAGCAAATAGGTCTGCAATGGGTGAGCATGTGGAAATGGCACATCAAGTGTGCTAATATTGGCAACAGACCTTAAAAACAGCCTTGTCAGCGTGAGACTCACTGAAGTTATTATCTGTTGTTAAATCCACCTCAGCTGTAATTAAATAAAGGCTTGTTTATGTGATTTTCTGAAGGAATTCCCACTACTCCAAACAGATACCTGCCTATTATGTTTTATAATGATTATATTTAGGTTCTTTTTATGATGTTTGTTTTATAGAGTGGAATAGACATTTCCAATATTTGAGTGCCTTGGTTTTCAGTCACCTCCTTTATGTGTGTGAGAGATATATACTGTATTCTGTAGTATTAGATGTTGACCTTTTTTTGACCGGAGCAGCATTTTTTCTTGGGCTCATGAGTCTGGTCAAGCTGAATTGAGACAGGAACAATATTCCCTATGGACGTTAAGGCAGTTTTCTTTCCAACTGGCCAATTTCTGATAATTCATTAACTTTAGATCAGCTTTCTTACAGTGTCTGGGCAACATGCAAGATGTTGCAGTGAACTACTGGTTTGGATCATTCTCATCCATCCCTGAATCTCTGAGAGTCTTATTTATGGTATATTAATAATTAATTTGTCTAATTCCGTTACTCTGACAAGTATTACTGTACTTGCTTGGGAAAGAATAATGTCTGCTTGAAATACAGTAGTAGGGATGATGGTGTTTCCACTGCAGTGTTTGGTCTCTGAATGTACAGGTTCTGTGAATTTCAACCAACATCTAGATCATCATGAATGTAAAAATAAGCATTTTTTATATTTGAAAACAAAAGGCTTGAATGAATCCAAATAGAACCTTTTGATCTAGAAAGATTATCAGGTTTTGTTGTATTGGTTGCAACCATTGGTTGGCCCCTTCAGTTCAGACTGTACAGTATAAATCAAAGTCTATTTCCATCGGAACACTGTGCAGTCATCTTGGATGTATTGCTACCCATTTGATTAGTGACTTTTGAATGTCAAACCTACAAATGTTCCCTTTGCTTCTGATGTTTTTGTGGCTTCAAAACCTCTGTGTCTCTGGCCTCTACTTAAACTCTATTTGTGCAAGAAAACCAGCCCCTCCTAAACTCAAAGTATCAATTAAACTGAATTCCAAGTTTATTTCCCAAACAGTCTTAGTTCCAGACCATATCTAAAATGTTAGAGTCTAAAATTATAACACGTTTAGTAGGGCAGAAGCCAGCTCATCCTCTTGTATCTTCTGTTTTGCTATAAACATCTTATATCAGAACACATTTTTTTTCTTTTTGCCTTGTATTTGCTTATACAATAAGCCATTCTAGATTGACATTCATTTAACACAACAGGTGTGTGTTCAAGTTGAGAATCAGGCATGGAAAGGCTAATCTGTGTATTAGGGTTCAGTAACAATAGGATTATCTGCCCCTTCAGTGCCATCAAAGGGATTATGCATGTAGGTAACATTTAGTGCACAGTAATGAAGTACAGTAGGAAGGTATGGCATGATTCTTAGTCCTGTAATTGGAAGTGGAAGCATTACTTACTGTATTTCAATCATGTTTTATTGTGGTGCCTGGAAGTGTTCAAGAATTACTGATCCACCACTTAGATTTAAGGTTTAAATAGCAAATAATAGATTACCTTTTTAAATAAAATACTGTATGTTAAACCCCAAAATAAAATCCAGTATTATGTACAGGAAACGTTGGCTTTATTTTTTTTTTCACATTTACAGTTGATTGTGCAGCTTACAGCATCTGTGCTTCTGCTATGCCTGTAGGTAATTGGCAACCAATATTTTAGGTATTTGATTGGTAAATTAAATTGTTTTGTACAATTTCCTCTTTTGTTCTGGCCTGATTTAAAAATATCTGAATAAAATTAATTCATATACAACACACTGTATAAGTAAGCTAAAATAGTGCACAATTTTCACAGGAATTTCACAGGTTTTATAAAAACAATGAGCATTAAGATCAAAATTACGTAAATTATTTAAATAACCTCACCAAAACTAAACAACCACATTTTTTTACACAGCCCTTGCAGAAGAATTACTTCATAACTGTCATCAACAGGTTGTCTCCGACAGTTAACACTGCTCCGTTGTACCCTATAGTCACATATCATGTTGACATTTTTATTGTGTTCATCAACAGGCAATTTTTAATACCTAAATTTGTGTGCAAAAGAACAGACAGTTAATTGGTACTGACATATGGTGAGTGAGCATATGTTTTCAATAGAAGGGTCACACAATTCACTTCCTGAGCAGTGAACCATGCAAAGGATTTTATTGAAGTTCTCAATGAACAAACTGGTTATTATACCGATTCAGTGGAATCATAAATTAGGTTTTCTGTAAGAACTGTTGCTCTCTTTATTGTTTAACCAATTTGAAGGCATTTACAAGAACAACAATCTTGTAGACCATTCTGAGTTATTGCTCCTACCTTTTACTCTAAGATCTTTTTTTTTGCATTGACCTTGTAGGATTTACCATCTGGATACTCTGAGAAATTTCCTTTTGAAACTATACAGTAAGTTGATGTAAACAAAAGGTGTCCATGACAATTTACTAATATGTAGAATATATCATTTGAAATTTATGAAAAGAGATAGATAAGATATACAGTAATTCCCTCCGCTTTAGTCTACATATATAGATATAGATAGCAGTTCTTTTTGGAATTTGTGTTTTCATCTTGCTAAAAAGGAGGAATGCAGCTCCTCTTGAAATCACTGAAGCATTTACATTTCTGACAGAAATTATATTAAAGTCAAGCCTGCAGCACCATTTCGTAGTAAACAGTACAGGATCTAACTGATATTGCAGGAGACAAGTAATTCTGCAGTGGCTTAAGGAGTGATGTACTGTACTGGTGCTGATGCAGTCTGACCAGATGTGTGTGGGTACCTCTAGCAAGCACCTGCTTGGTCTGACTACAGCTCGGTCCAATTATAATCAATCTTCTGATGAGCAGGGAGTGGCTGATGTCCAATGGATACTCAAGGCTGCTGCTTTCCTTGAAAGAGTCAGGGCTTTTTTGCAATTGCTTCCCAGGCTGATTGATACTGGAGGTTGATGGCAGCATTCTGTCATTGCAAATTTAGATTTTCTTTACAATTTTTTAAAAGATAATAATCTGCATTAATCAGCTTTGCACAATTTCCATATGGGCAGCAATGACTGCCTCACTGTTATTTTGAAGATCAATGATCACCTTTAATAGATATTATATAGAAATTTGTTTTTGTTGAATGGTATTAATTAATTGATACATGTATTAAGAGAATCGGAATGCTGGAATCTGTACGTTCATTTATTGAATGAAATGTATTTATATGGTTAGGGTTAAAATGAAGGATTAGCATTATTTCAAATGAAGTGTTCCAAATATGTGATTGTATTGAATGCTACTGAACAATTATCACCACTAAAATTAACTTAATTAACTAATAGTATACTGCAAAGATTACTATTCAGTATCTTCGGTATCAAATTGGGACGGGGTAGAGCTGTTACAGAAGTATTGCGTCATTGCTTTAACAGAGTTGGACAATTTAGCCTTTCATACATTACGTGCTAAAGAATGCATACATTTGTGTAAAAGACAGATGTGAAAGTTAAGCTAAAAAAATAGCACAACCAAAATCTTTTTATGAGAATTTTTTTAATGAAATCTGTCAGATTCCACTCCAGTGGTAATTAATTGAGATTCTTCAGCAAGTTCACAGTAAGTTAGCCTGGACCAGGTGTATCTAATTTAATAGAAGATCCACAGAGTGCACTCGGGAGGCAGTTCTTACAGAGCAATTTGTTACTTTTGTCTTCCTCTGTCTTTGTGAAAGGCTGGAACAGAAGCTGTTCAAACATGCCAATGAAGCTTGGGCTGTGTCCTGCCCTTGCTGTAGGCTATTTCCATAAAGTAATAAGCCATAAAGATGGATGAAACAAAAAAGGAAATACACCAAACGTCCACAACAAAAGCAATTTCAATGAATCACATTTTGTGATGTGCACATACAGTATGTACAGTATGTACACATACATATGTACAGTATGTCATATTATAATCACACATTACATATAATATTATAATACATACTGCAAAGCATTTAAAATACACTGAGTTCAGCATAAAAAAATATTAAATAAGACCTTTTATTGTCTATGTCTTAGGTAGTAAAAAAGGGACTATTCCATTTTAATAAGATATTTATTACAGATTAATATTAAAACATGTTGTCAAATTAAGGAAGGTTAAATACAAAGAACATCATTTCTTTAAAAAAAATGCTTTCGGTTATTCTGTATCTTCCATTTTCTGCTAGCACTGCTTGGCCCCAAAGTGGAACTGGCATTATAGGAGCATTTAATCTCTCTGGGAAATCATGTTCCGCTCAGCGAGAACCGGTACAAGCAGCTCAACAAATGCAAATGATTGAGTATCCCAACAACATACATGCTGATCTCAGTGATGGTGTATTGTGTTCGTGTTGGGTTAAAAGAGTGATCAGTTCATCACTGCACTCTGCGTGTAGCCAGGAAAGCACCTGTTTCATGCATCGTCATGCATAAATAGTGCATTGACAAAAGGTGAGATATAATGGGTGTACTGTAAGTATCGACCTGCACCAATCTCTGAATTTCCACACTGCCCTCATTTTGGTGTTGTGCTAGGACTGTAATCAATTGGACCTCTGCATAAGGAAAGAACACTTATCATGGGAGTGTCTGATACAGTGTCATTCCCCTGTCTGGTCATCATCACCTGATCAGCTAGGAAGTGCTGCTTAGACAGAAATGAACCAGTTTTGTGTGCTGAAAATAGCATCCATTAGAGTAGGGTATTTTGACCCTTAGGACTGATCAAGAAACAAGTTAAATAAAAGTTTAAACAAGCAAACAGGTAATTTAAGGTATTGATTAGCACTGAAGATTTAAAACTGAAATAAAAAGACACAGTTCCTCCAGGACCAGTGTTAGGAACCACTGCATTAGTAAAACCACACTTAGAATACTGTGCTCAGTTTTGGTCACCATACCACAAGAATATTATAGCCTTAGAAAGAGTTCAAAAAGGGCCAAAATAATGATTTCTGTATATCATATTAGAGTACAGTATATGGACAGGTTAAGGAAGATAAATCTCTTTTGTCTAGAACAGAGGAAATCAACAAGAGATTTGATTCAAGAGTGCAAAATTCTACTCCAAGGGACATTTCAAAATCAGTAGAGACGCAAGGACACAGAATAACAACCATACACCATAAAAAGGGAATTCAATTAGAATGAACTGTTGGAAACTCTTGTTTACACAGGGTTATGGTTATTGGTGTCTGTCAAAGCCCATACACTGGGCCTTTTTAATAAATGACAGGATGAAAATTTCATTTCACTTAGCTACTATTATAACTACTACAGAAAAAGGGGTCAAATGGCATTTTCTTGTTTAAATTTCTACATACTGTATGTTTGTACCGATCCCTTTGCTTGGACTATCGGCAGATCGGAAGTTGTAGACCCCGCTTGCTGGGCGAGAGACAGATGAGAGCCAGGGGAAAACTGCAGGCAGTGAACTGACAGGGAACAGCTGGGCAGGGCTGTGCGTTTACAGTTACTGGGCTGAGCAGGGAGAGCGCACACTGGAGACGAGCTGCAGGCTGCTTGCTGACAGGCCAGCGGAGTGAGCCGTGCACACAGGCAGACGTGGTGCTGCGGTCAGTTAGGGACACGTGAGGCAGCAGAGCTGCACATCCAGGTCCACAGTGGAGCAGGTGAGACACAAACACTGAGGGGAGATCCAAGAGGCTTGGTCAAAGCAAGCGAGGGTCAGCTCCAGGAAACACGATAGAACAGACGGGCACATCCAGGAGACAATGTAGTGAAGACAAGCAGGTTCTGAATAAGTAAAAGCTGTAGAGCACAAGTCAAAGGGGCATCCAGGGACAAAGTCAGAAAACAAAGTACAGGTCAGGAATGCAAGAGAGGAAATACTAGGGAAACAGGAAAAAATGCAAAGGAAAACCTAGGGATAACAAGGACAAGCTCAAGACTTGAGAGGCTCAGAGTACAAACACTATATCAGACCTCAGAGCAGAGTCTGAGCAGCCCTTAAATTTCTCAGAATCACCTGGAGAGATGAGATGGTAATTGCTTCCAGGTGATTCAGGTCTCAGGTCTATTGTTGATGTCCATGGCAACTGTTGCTAAGAGACAGGAGGGTAGAGCAGATGCCAGCTGCAATGCCAGTGCTAGCTCACCCCAGCGAGAAGCAGCTGGGGTGAGCCTGATAATGTTCTAGTATTATTAACATTATGAGTGTTTACAGATGTAAATGTACAAAGATTCTGGGTTTACAGTGTTTTTACAAGTTAAAAAATGTTAAACCAACTTGTACCTTTTGGTGTAAATGGACAAGAGTTCAGTGCAATTCAGAACATTTGCTGCTTCTCTCTTTCCTCCTGTTACTACAGAATGTGTAACAAGTCAGGTATTGTATTGAATTCTACATTTACCAGGTGTTTAGAATGTGTTAATAACATACTATTCATCAATAATAGAGGTCAACTTCTATAAGTTTAACAAGGTTCTGCAAATATGGTTCTTGGATTAAAGAGAATTTAAAAATGTAATGTGCCAACCCAGTGTTAGTCCTCTATTCTGCTCTGGGTATTTGTATTTACCTAGAAATCTATTAAATCTATATTAATTAAATCTAGAAACTTAATAAAGACATGGAGGTCAGGGCTTCCTGATGTCCCAATATCTTTTACTGTGCTCTTTGTTCTGTAGCTGGAAAATACACAACAAAATCATTCATTAGAACTTATGGCTGGAATGCCTTATTGGCCCTAACTGATGATTGGATGGAATTGTACAGTCATTGTGGTGTGTGTATTTTCTATTTCCCATCTGTTTAAACTAATTGCAGCTGTGTAATGCACAATGTTTTAGATAACAAATTTAAAATGTCAAAAGCTTAAATCCAACACGAAGAACTTCTTGAAAATTGATCAATCTTGCAAATGAAGCTCTCAGCAACAACATGGGAGAAATGTGCAATTAATCAGCAGCTTTAACTAAGATAATTGAAAACGATTATAGCAGCTGTGACCAAAGTTACACTCTCTGGTGCTTGTAAACAGTTGTGTGGTATGATTCAGATGCTGGACACATTGCAGCTATGTGTGGCCTTTAGTATCAGACCCAATTTGGACACGCCAACACCGTTCAAAACATGCAGAGATGAATTGTATTGTAAGATATTGTGGGTTTATTTTGGAAGCATTACTTGGGTATTGGACTCTCCAGAGATCTTGTTAAGAAACCAGCCCATGTTTGCTTATTTTAGTATGTGAAGTGTGTCCTTTGTTTATTTTTTGTGTGTCTGTCTATGTGTCTGTTAAAGTGACATTAACTTTCTATGACTGTTTCTCAACGATAAAAAAAGAACTTTATAAAAACGTTTGATTTTTCTTCATGTATGTTTAGTCAACACACACAATCTACAATCTTATTAGGAATCATCCGTGTGCTGTAAATGCATCTTGACTGGTGAAATGGGCTTAAAGTCATTATGAAAAGCTTAATTCAGAAAAAGGACATTATTTTCCCAAAACACTAAGAAAGAAGGTATTTCTACAGTTTTGTGTCTCTTTTTATTTCAGTTCTACCTCTGACTGAGGGTTGGCTTGAATTTGTACCTTCAGTATGTATTATTAAAGTCTTTTCAGAGAGGAAATACTCTGTATAATCCAATTATGTTATATCAGTATCATATATTGATTACATTATTCCTGCAAGAATTATGTGCACAATTTTAGTATCTAGACTCTTTGTTTTTTCATAGATTACCATGCATGGCTGTGGAAGGAAATCTTTGATTTAGACTATTTAAAAGTTGTACCACAACAAAGGACAATATGTGAGACAGAATATTATCTTTATCATCACTTCTGCTGGACAATCAACTGATTAAGTAATATGTTGTTGTTGTGAAGCATTCCATCTCAGTCAGTCCTGAATTTTTTTTTTTTACTTGAAAATATTTTTAATGTTTTATTTTTAAATGATAAGGTCTCCTTGTTCATCAGTAGGCTTGTTCATTTAATACAAAGACATTGCGGTTTAATTAGGTAGAATAAAGAGCCTGGGGAACCTCAAATAACAGTTCTTTATGTAGGGTATTCCCAGTTCTACATAATCATAGCTTTTATCTGCCTCCAGTGTTCTGCATCACCGGTAAAGGTATTGCTGCTTTCTTCCTTTGCAGTTTTATTTTGAAAGAGAGCCAACAGTGTGTCTACCCCCTTTTAGATCTAAGCTTTTATAAGATAATGCAACTGCTGCATAGTCCTTCAAATGGGATGTACTGTATCTTGCACATATTGCAATTGATCTAAATGTGGTAAATTCTCTGCCTGCTCTAAGGCGTTTTTGGAACAAAATATTCTGTGCCAGTGTGCTTATATTTGAAGATGAAACTTTTGAACTCTTAATTTTGTTTTATGCACAGCATGGTGCAAGATATGGTGACTGATTTTTTGAAGTGCTGCAGCTCTATATGCGTAATCCTCTGTGCTTAACATGAATGGGAAAGGAGCTTTGACCAGACTATTGCATGGGAATTTGTGACTCTTTTTCCTGTTGAGCAGGAATAACAGTGTAGCATGAAAGATGGGGGATGATTTGAAACATGAATACAGCATGCAGGGATACAGGTGAGCAACTGCATGACTATTCACTTAATATTATTTTACAACAATAAAATATTTATAATCTTGTCTGGAGGATTGTCCCATGCACCTCAAATCTAATCAAGCATATTGATCTCTGTTGTTTGCAGTTTTGTTCAATCCCAAATCAAATTAGATCACGACACATACTTCAATGCTACCTCCTTGCTTCTTAAATATCTTGAGAATTCAGTGTTTTAATTGTGTTGTACTCATTCAGTAGTTTGGTCAAATTCTAAAAATGACAAAATTAGTCAAGAAATATGTTAAAGGGATTGCTTTTGCATTGAGTCACTTGGCTGAGGAAATCACAGTGCTGGATGAAGATCAGTGCTGTCACAAGCCTCCTCATTTATGAGGAATGAACCGGGGAGGCAGCAGCAAGGGTGGAGGGAGCGGAGCTCTGAAAGTTGTTCGCGGAGCTGTGAAATAGCTGTGAAATATTTACATGTAGAAAAAGTACAACATTAGAACTTGACCTCCTCCCACACTTAAGTTAAATAACAGTAAGTGTGTTCCTAATACCACACAGTATATTAAATCAATTGAGTTTATGCTATTTTAGAGTTGTGTTACCATTTTTAGTATAACTGTTAAACATATTCAGAAAATGTTACTTGTGCATGATATAACTTAAAATCTTTTTTTGAAATTATGTGTTTAATTGCTAGTTGGTCTACTTGATTTGTATAATACATAGGAGTCATATTAGGCAGACTATTTTCATTCTTGCATTTCATGCCTAGTAAATTAACTAATTAATGTTATCCAGTACTTGATGTCTGTGAGTAAAACATTTAAAACATGTTTCTGGTGCATGTTCCTTACTCGTATTATGAAAAGGTAACCCTCGATATGTTCAGACACATATCAAGTGAAGGTGCGAGTGGCTCATTTCAATCACCTTTTTGCATGATAAAAACACAACAAATAATTTCTTTATAAATTTAATCCTTAATATGATGCAATAGAGTAAGAGAGATACTGTATAATGATAAAAACAACTTCAGAATTTGCAAATAGAGGAAGGAAAATGGAACACTGAAATGAAAACTCCAAGCAGAGAATGTATGTTAGAACATTATTTTAGTTCTGTTTTCTATTTTTATAGGGAACAAATGTTTGGAAGTAATAATACCTAACCAAAGCAAAGTCAAACCATGAAATGCACAAATGTTTCAAACTACATTAATCTTACATAAACAAACTTGAGATGGCATATTACTGCAAATCCGCTGCTTAGATCATTTTAGTATCTATAATATTTATTAACAGTAACAACTTAACTACAGTCCTGTCACATTTTTTTTTATTTTTAGAGCAAATCCTGATGCAATCACGTGATATTATTAATGATAATAATCATCATTAGCATCATTACTAGTAGTTATATGTGTGCACTTATTTGGCAGATGCGATCTCCAGGACTTAATAATCTTTTCCAGGCCTTTAATCAGTATCAACAAACATACTGACTGCTTTGTGGAGTCTAAACAGGGGAGCCTGAGCACAAAAGGTGGTCAAAAATGGTGCTGTCACACCTAACACAAAATGTTGCAACAATATTTTTCAAATTGAAGTCATTTAGACATAAAGTCGTTGCCACAAGTGTTTGTTGTGCATATGTTGTTAGAAGATATTATTGTGACAGACCCGTCCTTTAACCAAGGATCTGCATGGACAAGGCTTTATTTGCTATCTTTTTTAGGTTTCTCAACAAACAGCATTCAAAAACCTGCCCTTTAAACAGCAAACAAAAAGTTAATTACACCCCATATTATGAAATTCACACCAATTGTACAATAGATAATTAACACCCACTCTGGCTATTTACAAAGATTACAGGCAGTAGAGTGGCCTCTGGTGGCAGGACTGCTGTAACTGCACTTCTTTATTAAAATGGCGTATCAGAGTAACATGGGGATGTTTATCAAGATAAGAAAATGTTACTTAATTCCAAGATTACAAGTGAACACTTTAGCATCCCTTCTGAAAAACAAAATCACACATTAATTTTCAGAAAATGTCAGGTCATTGTATAATAACTAAATGTTCTACAATGTCTATGAAATTCTACATTGCTAATCTCAACAGTCCTCTGTTAATCCGCTACAGTTCGCTAAGTGTAGCCTCATAAACCATAAAATACCCTTCCCCTCACATAAGAACAAGATTCTCTTGCACTGACGTATTGTGATGCATCACACCCAGTGCAACATCTGTAGACACAAAACAATCTGTGGGGAAACAAACAAAACGGTGGATTGCCAATAGCTCAGGGCAGAAATGGCCTCATGCAATACACTAGGTAGTAATATTCTGCATTCACATTTGTTTCCAAATGCAACAAAATCTGACATGTTTCATGTAATGGTTCTGACTGTGGCAACATTATAGAGAATGTTTCAACAATATCCCCTGGTTTCTACATCTATGCATTGCAGTGTTTCTGTACTGAGCTGCAGGTGTTTTATGATGGTGCCTCGGCACTATTTAGGCGTCTGGGGTCCTGGTACCCACTGTTTGTACGTTTCACCATAGCTGGAAGGAGGGTAGGGGAGGTGAGGTAAAGAAGTTTCACCACCTGTGCGGCAAAGGAGTAAAAAGGGTAGGAGGGGTGTGGACAGACACAGGGGACTGGAGGCAGGAGGGAGCAGTGTGATACAGGGAGTGGTACTGTAAGTGAGAACAATGTCCTGGAACTGGATCCAAGACAGACAACCACAGTGTTAAGTGAAGTGGCAGCATGGGAGTATCAAGAGTTGAGACAGAACAAAAAAGCACCAGAGTTTTGGATGGGAAACCGGGGTCGCTGGGTTGAGGTAGTTAATGCGACAAGGGGAGGGTTGCCTGCAGAGTCAGCTTGGAGCAGGAGATGAGGAAATCCTGTAGCTGTTCTCTAAAAGAAATACCATGTTCTTGCCAAAGAAGAGACATGTTTGGTGAAGAATTGATCCTGATCAATGGTGACGCACAAGACCCCTGCTGTAGCAGAAGGTGAAATAGTACCAGAATGAATACAAAATTAGGTAGAGATATCAGCGGGTGGGGTGAAAGCTGCTTGAATGAATACGTTTTTTTTCACGTCATCAAGGTGGTTATCACTAACCCAGGGACTCGTGCTTGGTCCCAGCATGGCCCTCCTTGCTGTGTGGCGCTTGCAGATTCTCCCTTTCGTCTTCCTGAGTGTTTCATTTTCCTGCCACCTTCCTGAGACATGCACATTAAATTTGTCTGGCTGCTCTCAACTGTTCCTTTTCAGAGCTGTTTGCAAGGGAATTTCAAACACGAGAAAGTAATTCCCAGCCCAGCCAGTACAGGGTGTTCAGACTATACTCAAAAAGAACCATGTCCGCTGACCATATGGCCTTTTCTTCATGTTCCTGTTAGTCCTTGCTTTAAGTTTTCAGATGTTAAGATGTGTTGATCTTAACTACTATATGTGACTGTTTACATAACCATGACACTAAAGGATGAATACAAAAGTGAATTGGGTGAAGTGTATCATTGTGATTTCACCATAGAGGTTTTATGAATTTAAGATCTAGTTAAAACAAGCTGTATACCAAGTGAAATTGGCAAAACAGCCAACTTTTTTTGGTGGAAGAGCCACCACTTGCTTCTTGTCCAATTTTCTATGTATTTTTATTGCACTGGAAAAACACTGGAAGAAAAATATTCTCTGTGCTCACTTGCACATAAAATTACCCCACTTACTCATTTTTCTTAATAAATTTTTTTCTTTTCTCATGACGTGTGCAAGAACCCAAGCTTAGACTTGTAAATTTCAAATGAAATCTCCTATTTTCCCCAGCAGCTATTTCAGTGTTCATAGACGCAGAAGATGGGCTGTTTTCTTTAAAAAAACAAGAAGCACTTTGAACATACAGATTGCTTTCATTATTAATGAATGAATGGTCCCTGTCATTAGAGGATCTCATTTGTCTCATGTCCATTATTATCTTGAATTTTCCTGATCTCACAGAACATTGCATAAGAAGCCCTACTGTTACCTTATAAATTTTAGCAGAAGTATTGGAAAAAGAAGCTCATACTGAACTCGCTGGATAATTTTTCATGTTGCATGTCATCTTCAATCTGAATGCTGTCTCATAGTAAAACAAAGTACAGCATGTGGGAAAAGATTTAAAGGAAAGATATTTTAAAGTGAGAATGAAAAGCCCATTGATCTTCACTTTAAATAGGACTTTTTTACAAAGTTCAATATGCTGTATCAAAAAGGCAAGCCGTGTTCATATTTTAAATGGAGTCTTTATAAACTAAATGCATTAATTCAAGATCATAGATAATTTTGAAATTGATTAATACAAAAGCACTATACAGTTTTTCAAAAAAGTTTTTTACAGATAAAAGACTAGAAGGAAAGTGCTTAACAAAAGAAAATCTGATTTCACCCTGTATTTAATTTTTAAAGTTTTGATAGTCTTTTTTTCTTTTTCACCTAAGGTTCACAGAGGATATTATCTGTACACTTACAGTATATCATTGTTTCAAAACTCACTTTTCAGTTTCCAAAGAAAGAATAAGTAATACTGTTTCCTCTTTTTCACTGGAAGTCTCCAGCTGCTTTATCTTAATTGTCAGAAAGGACTAATTTGGTTTTAGTGTCCAAAGTCCTGAGTAAGGGAGTAAAGTTATTGTATTGTTTATAATGCTTTACTAACATCACCAAACACATACTGTACAGTACTATTGTGGTCCACATTGAGGTTTTCAGAAGTAATTCAGAACTAAAGGAAATAAGGAATCTTTAGGCAATCAAATATATATTATTTTTTTTATTTTGTTAGTTGTATTCTTTCTTTTATGTCACTCCATAAGAGAAATAAAAAAACATCACTAGCGATCCTTATGAAAGCTTTCACTGTATATCCTGGTTGGTCTGTCATTTGAAGGCTGTTACCCATACTCTGTGCCGCAATTTATTTCACACACTGTATAAGCACATTTTTTAATCCCCATCTGCAAACTTTTCCAATGGCTCTGGAGACATGGAGCTTCAGTGTAGCAGATGATAAAATTACCATTCATTCATCAAAACAGGGTCTCCTGGGCTGATTATTGTCATTGATTTTGCTTTGGTCATCCTCGGGGCTGTTTTTAATGAAAGGCCTCTTTGAACTTGTTTGGTCTTTTGTTTTGTTCTCCATTGAACATTGTTAGCAGGTCATTGGAGAACACTCTGGCTCCTTTGATAGCACTTTTGTGTTTGCTCGTGAGACAGCTCTAGATTTGTTGGCTTTACGATAATATTTTGATGTGGTGTCTTATAAAGAGTAAAATACATAGTTTTTGGTCCAATTTTAATTCTTCTTAACAATGGACACATTTTCATCTGTTTCCGCTTAGATCAATTGAATTGAACTCTGTATAACTTTGACCATGGTGTAGGGGTCTAAAAGGAGATTGCAGAGCTGCAGGGGGTTGCTCGGGGATAGAGTAATTCGGATATTTAAAGCAATGGTTTCTCCTTTGAATTACTTCATCCTGCATGTAATGGAGTGAGAGCCGTAGATTTTGGTGTCTTAGTGAACATTCCTTTCCCCTGGTACATTAGAGCAGGTGTTGAAAACTTGTTTGAATCAGTGAGATGGAATTAATCCTAAAGCATCCAAAATTGGTTCTAGTATTTTCAACCCCAAGGCATGACCTGCCAATGAGGAAGGTTTCTTACAGGGAAAGATGAAAGGTCCCTTACAAGATACTCAGTAATTCTGCTCTTGTTCCTGAGACTTTTATTGCCTAGAGTACATTTTTAAGGTGATCTATTACCTTAACAGGAAACCTGTGGTACATGAGAAGCTATTATTTGTTTTGCATTTAATCTATTGATTATTTGCAATTTTTTAAAAATATACAAAACATAAGACCTAATTGTAAGACAATTACAATATCTAATAAAGGGTCTTTGTAAGAAAATCAAAAATACAACAGAAGAAACCCTGTTAATAAGAGAAAGTAACCAGCCTGACATGGTTAGGACATATGGTTAGTGTAGTTTCTTTGTAATAAAAAATCTGCAAGTGATTGCAATTAGGGGCAGTTCAAGGGTATTGCAATCTCCACCCAGCTTCCAAAAATAGACTTGAAGTGCATTTAGATCTGCCATCAAAAGATGTTCCTGGAGTAACCTACCTGTAGGAATTGTCACTGAGAAGGAGCAGTGGGTTCAATGACACAGTCACAATGACATTAGTCACAGTAGAGTATATCTTGAACCTGTTTGTGGTATATCATCTTGAATATTTACTGTATGATCTTTTGCTCCAGTCATTCATTGCAATTTTCCTGAAGGTGAACAATGTTATTATTTATTCTTCAAAAGGTATGATTAACACATTCCGGGAGAAATGCTTCTTTAGCTGAGCAATATTCAATTGAAAGGTACGCAAACTAACTATATGGTAGGCAAGCCGTTTGGGCACATAAACTAATTTCCTTTATTCTACACAATGAGCAGGCTTCTGTCTTCTGTCAGGGACTGAATTTATGAGGCTTATTCTGTATGCAATTATTATTTTCCTGTGTGGATTTTCAAGGCACTCCTGTTGCACTTAAACTTTTTGTCAGATACTGAAGATTGTTTGGTCTTAAGTCCAAACAAGCCCAGAGCATGTGAAGGGCATTCCCCTCATTTATTTAAATTCTAAAATTTCAGTCTCATTTTGTTTTAATTATGTGTTGGATAAAGTCATTATTAGTTCTCTTATATCCGCGATTCGAATCAATTTGTCATGGCCTTTCACTGGTCTCATGTTTGTGTGTTGTAATTTTCCCCTGGAGTGGACAAGAAACTGAATGCAGATCCCAAAAAAGTAGATCATGACTGTACTGAAATAAAAGGACCTCACGTGGTTTTCACTGAGACCAAGTGCTTTTCCAGTGAGAGTCAGACTTTTAGAATGGTTTTGATCGTGTTTAAAGTTTACCTTACAAGATTGCCATCCTCCAAAGTATCATTAGTTCTTCAAACAATACATGTTAGACAAGTGCTTGACTTCCATTTGCTGTGTCAAATGCATTCTGGGAAGCATGGGCAACATGTTGATTCCATGATAAGTCTTCAAGGTTGAAATGCATGACTCTGGTGTTCATTGA
This sequence comes from Lepisosteus oculatus, assembly GCF_040954835.1. Taxonomy (NCBI): domain Eukaryota; kingdom Metazoa; phylum Chordata; class Actinopteri; order Semionotiformes; family Lepisosteidae; genus Lepisosteus; species Lepisosteus oculatus. The sequence continues at coordinate 13,727,847 of NC_090715.1, forward strand.
ACCACCTTTCATTCTTGCTAACAGAGAAGCTGTAACAAGGTGGTAAAAGCAAAACATACCCTTCTGCAATCTACAGTATAGCACAAGTGTGCCAGGTACTTGCCCGCGGATGTAAACAGTAGCTAGTGCACTATAAGTGCTAAAAGTCTACTAGAAGGCCAGTTAAATTTTTTCTTGGATGTGCTGCTTGTGTTTTTGTGGAGTGAGGTTGGGCTGGCTTTACTGTCCTGTTTGGGATAATTGTACATTGCAGAGGTCTGTGGTTTCAAGCACTTTTCTGAAACCACATCTTGGGGATCCAGATTTAGTTTTGTTGTACCAACCCCCCGCTGCGTCCCTCGTGCACGTTCCCCTGACTCAGACAGAAAGAGCTACAGTACCGGGCGTTCAGTCTCTCCCCACCCACATCAGGACCATGCAGATGCTCCCTGCTTACACGGGTCAATGCTCAAGCGCACCACCCCCACAAATAAACTGACGTGACACACACTAGTTGTCCAATATGTCCATAACTCCTTTAGGTCTCTTGAGCACACAGATTGCTTTTATCTGTTGTTCTTGATTATACCAGTGTGCTAAAAGCTTTACAGCAGCACCCTACTTTTGAGCACATGTTGATTTTCCCATTCCCCAAACAAATGCTGCAAACCATGAAGTACATACTGTAGTACGCTGTGTTCCTCTAAATTGCTAGAACCTTTGCTCCTTGGCCATAACCTTCAGCACATTGTAATTGATGACAAAATGTGACTGAATGTTTTCAATAAATAACTCAGAAGTACTCATATGGGACTGCTTTTCTCTTCTTCAGCAAACAAAAACCCATTCATCTTCTAAATTAAACCAGATTTATTTTCCCATTGTTCATTCTAAAAGCCAAAATAATGCACTTCAAGGTGTGTTTCCATAATCAGTAGGTTTCTGCACAACCTAGGTGGTGGATGACAGTATGACCAAGGATGTCTTTGACAGCAAGAGGCAAATGCTATTGTCTGAAAGTACTTTGTGAATCTTTGCTTTCAAGCTTCATATTTCATGTCGTTGGAGAATACAATAACAGAACAACTCCTCCATTCCATAATTATATTTTGACATCAATCAAATGGATGGTATCAATGGGTGATTTCAGCCAAACTAAGCATGCATATCTTCGATTGTGTGTTTATCATTGGAACAAAAGCATTTATATCATAGTTTAAAAACAGATTTAAAATGTCATTTAATAACAGTGCAAATCTAAACAGTTCAGTTCATGTACATTCATAAATGTCTTTAAAAACAAAAACCTTTTTTAAATCTTGCATTATTATGCGAAATTCAATTAACTTTAATACTTTCATTGTTGTAATTTCCCACAAACATCCTCTGTTGTGAAATCATTTTGTTCAGGGTCTTAATTAAGATTTCAAGCTTTCTTCTTTGGCATGGTTTTAACCATGGTGGAGATAATATGGCTAAAGCAGATGGGTTTTAATCATAGCTGTTCCTGAGTTTATTAAAAAAGTGCAGTTATGTTGCAGTTACTTCAGTCATCTTCATTATAACGTTTATCCTTGAACACATTTATTTGTTCTGATTGTAGATAATACAGTACACCTTCGTAGGAAGCACAACTGACACCCCCTATTTAAAAGTCTAACCAAATTTGCCGACGGTGGACTTTGTAAAAGATCATAGGTTATTTATAAATATATCCACAATTTTTCCTAGGAGCATTTTTATTTTAATTTGTTACTATCATTTTTCATTTGTTTTTCCTCATCTTGAAAGCTGTAGTAAAATGTGAAGTGTTAGTTGATAATATAATGTATTTAAGTTCTGGAGCTTTGTGCATAAACCCCTTGTTAGTGTGAATGGGATTTGCTGATTTGTAGGAAGACCTGTTCAATCTGATGGGAAGTTTCCTGTCACTTCAGCTCTAACACAATGGAAACTTGTTAGACCTGGTAAGACTCACAATTACTGCACATACTGTACTACAGTATATACTGTATGGGCTACAGTTCCAACTGCAACAGAGATTTCTCCATGCTGTATTAGGCCAATTTTCTAGGACCTACAGTACCTGCTTAAAAATTACTAAAGCAAGAAAAGACTTTCTGCCATGGGATAGAGAAATGTGAAGTTAGTTTTGCATCAGACATTTGCGGGGTTTTTTAGAACATTCACAAATTAGTTGGAAGGATTCTTGTTTCTTTCATTAGTGAATTTGAAATGAATTACTCCTTATGAAAACAGGAGCAGACTAAAACCAGAACAGAATATTCAACCCACTGTAGCTCAATGGCATCCTATAATTTAAGTACTTTTAACAGCATTTAAAAGAGAAGTTCCCAGTGTATTAGCATTCTGTAATGTGACCTGGCAAGATATCCTAACCACTATTTCTATAAAAAAGGATTTGCTTGTATCAAGTTGTAAATAATTTTGTGCAAAGTTTCCATGTATGTCTTTGCAATCTGTTTCATAAATTATGTTCAAAATACTTTAGGCTTTTGGAGTCACCTTTATTTTTTCCATCCAAGATATTTAAGAATTTGATCATGTTTTCCCTCTGCTTAGGGCAAGTTGTAGTTGTTTTGTGCTGTCAACTTCACTCCTACTTTTCAGTCAAGAAATAGGTCTAGTTGACATTCTTTTGCTATTGGTTAAAACATCTTTATCATTTAAATACATGACATAAAAACACAGTAAATATTGTACATGACAGAACGACATTTGGCCCTTTTATTTATTTTTGGTTGCTAATTGAAATAAGCATATTATCCAGCCATTTTCTTGTTGTCTGCTTTAAATTGTCACATTGACTTCCTCCAACCTCTTACAACCAATTGTGAATTGCAGTTGTGTATTGTCTAGAAGAGTGTATTTGCTCAGTGCAGTCAGAAGTCTTCCCATTTTGGTGTCATGTGCAAATTTAATAAGGTTTGATGACTGTTACCAGGGTCTAGACTGTTGAGAGAAGTGAGGAATAGCAGTGATCCTAATACAGATCCCAGGGGTACACCATTAATTACAGTGTATAACCCCAAATTTCCTATTATTAGGAAACACTCTTTGTAGTTTATATATAGTACATGCATTACCTAACAAACATTGTATGTTTTAAACTTCTTAAAGCCATCTAATGACATCTAATATACCATATATATGTGCACAAAATATCAAAAAAGAAAAATACAAATGCTTGAGAAGATAATTTTCTCAAAAGACCTACTGACCTGTACCAGCGAACTTTAAAGAGTTTTTCATACCTTAATTTGAATTATCCAAAAAAGAGCTGCACAGCACTGGGGGAAGAAAAACCTCAACTGAAAGGAAACCTCTGGGAGTCCACAACTGAGAGCTACCCCCTCCTCCACAGTAAAAACCTTTATTTAGTAGAGGAAGGGGGGCTGGGCTGGGTTCCGGAAGAGCGAGACAAAAACACGCAATAAATCACACTCAACACAAAAAAACCCTGATGGAATAGAAGAACAAACAACACATAACAAACAACTCACAACGGAGAAAAACCAGGAGAACAAGGAACCAGGAATCAGGGAGACGAGGGGGCATGGGAGCCCGGGAACAAGAAAACCAGGAAACCAGGAAGTCGGGAATAAAAAAAAACCCAGGGAAAAAACAAAAACACCACAAAAACAGTCCACTCGCAGGGACAAAAATAAGCTCAGATGCCGGGAGTGAAATCCCATGAAAAGCCAGGTATTTGTACATGGATTTCGGGAAGGCAAGCAGCTGAATGACCTGCTCACAGTCAGGAGTGGCATTCTGCGACTAGAATAGGAGAACTGAAATAAAAAGTTCAAAGCAATTTGGGAAAACAAAAATATAAAAAAAGCACTGCTCGTGTGGTCAAAGAACGGCTCAGAATTCTGTCACGGAAGCCGGGGGCTAGCCGTGGAGAAAGACGGGAGGACCCTATGGGAAGTGGCAGGAACAGAGCAAACACGGGGGTTCGCCCCGGGCTCAAGGTATCGGGTGGAGTCGGGGACAAGACATGAGCCCTCAGGTAGCGGATGTGGTGCGGCCTGGTGAGGCGAGCCTCTCGACAACCGATCCCAATGCCGAGCAAGGAGGAAAGGGAGACCTGGAAATATATAGCCCCAGACAACAAGACACACCAGAAGAACAGGGAAACAAGGAACAGGACAGAGAAGGAGCGCCCTCTGGACGTAGAAAGTATGACAAGTATCGCTTCAGAATACTCCTCTGGGACATATTGAAGAGTGGTGTCCTGTTTCTTTGTAAAATCTCAGGAAGATGTTCCCCAAGTTCATTTCCCATCTTAGGATCTGGCTATGAGACACCTGAGCTGTATGTTAGGCTTCTCTAGCTGTTCACAAATAATAAAGATGATCACCTTAATAACACAAGTGCAACATGGTTGGTTGCTTCTACATTGGTTGACTTAAATCTCTACAGTTTTTCAGAGAAACAGTATTATAACATGATCACACATTCATCACACATTCTCCCTTCCCTTAACGACAGATTACTGTTCTTTTAAATTTTCTCCATTCATTGGAAGTTTCATTTCACACCTCTCTGCACCCATTCTGACTTCACACCTCTTGATTGGCCTCTCTGTCTGTCCCCTGCTCCCGCCTCTCACTCCTCCTCCCTCCCAGCCTTTGTTCTCCCGCTACTTTACCTTTGCCTACTGCCCTGTCTCTCTCACACCTGAAGAAGGCTCCACGGCCGAAACGTTGTGTTCTCTTTCTTCTTTTTTTCAGCATGGAATAAACCTATTACTTGTTCCTTTGCAGTATTATAACATGCACCATACTGTACTTACCCAGAGCAGCGTAGGCAGATCGAATTTTGTTCAGACACCATTACAAAGTGATAAGTGTCACTTTGGTTGACAGACTGACAGAGTGAAAAGGCTAGTTAGCTCTTCCATTTGGACAGACAGCAATATCTTTGGCTTGTATTGTTTTTCTCTTGCAAACCCTCTAGTATTTTGAGATAGAAGTGACTGTGGCCAGATGAGTTTTTTAAATTCAATCTGCATGGGAGTATCCCACCAAAAAGACAGTAAGCAGAGATAAGGATATTAAAAACCTGGACTAGATAGGTTTAAATAATCATTATCATCATTTCACTTTTGAAGCTTTTCCCTAATGTTTGTTTAGAAATTGCCAATATAAAGAATGTAACATGATTATCTCATCTGACTGTTTCGTAGTAGATTGTAATATCTCATGTACTGTGTATATAGGTATATTCAATCAAACTACAAACTGTGTTTTGCTCCATAAAGCATACAAACGAACTGTACAATGCGAAAAAAACTAATTGGTGAATTCCTCTGTATGAATACTGCGCTCACTCTCTGTGTGTGAATACTGTGCTCTCCAATCCAAGCTAGATTTTCAATGAAAACCCTCAGTGAATTATTAAACTCCCTGGTAAAAGCTTGAAGTTGCTATAAGGTTTACTAAAAAGAAGCTAAATACAAATGCACAGCACATGGGGGTGGTTATTGTTGAATGCTGCATGAAATCCAAGAGTACCTGATCTGCTGTTATTGTAAACAGATCATGACGTTGATTATGAATAATAGTGTGTCTTGCACGTAATAAATGAAGTTTTAAAATGTATTAATATCATTAGTTATGTAGTAGCTGAGGTCACAAAGGGCTGAATAAAATGGAATAAAAGAACAGCTGTACTGAGTGTTTGCACATGTCGCAAATCTGTCACAATAGCCAAGAGCAGAGTAGCGTGAGCGTGACAGATCACTGAAGCACCCAGGTGTCTGTAGCATTATTGCAATTTATGAGCATGGGATGAAGGTGCAAGGCGGCAGTCAATTATTAACCAACAAGGCATCCGCCATTCTTCATCCTATTAATCCACAAATGATTCCTTCTGTATTCAAAATTCTGCGATCTGCTTTAACACATGTACCTATAAAATTAATAATTGGCTTCTTCTGTCACATTTATATTTATGCTGTTTTCATAGAAGGAAAGGTTTTACTTGGCTCTCCATTTTTTCCTCAGGCTCTTCTACATAAAAAAAAAATATATATCTTGTGGTGGTGCTTGCCACCTTCATCACTGCTAGTGCCTGGCACAATTATATTCATCTGACACACACCAGCTCACATGTCACTCCAAACAAAACCTTTCTGCCAGAAAGAGAGTTTCCAGCCACAAGCTCACATCTATTTTCGACATTGCTAGCCACACTTGCAGATACAGAGATCTCCTTACACCTTTGTCTTGTTGGTGCAAAATTCAGAGGTTTTCCTTGTCTCCTTGCCAATCACTCCCTTCTTAGCACATTGCAGATGGTGTCTACATTACTGCTAGAATCTGCACAATGTCAGATAGCTCTACGTCTCTGTGTTAGCGAATCAATCCCAAAGCTGCTTTTAAATGTATACAGTATGTGCATTATATTATGAGATGGACCAGGGCACCAGACAACATACCAAAGCACAGCTATTTGCAGAATCAACAAGGTCTTGGCACACTCTTGGCCTCTGTGATTGCTGTGGTTCTAGAGGAAGCACTTCACACTTATTAATGCGGATTTCCAGAGGAGCTCCTGCAGAGCTGTTTGAAATGTAAGATGCTAAAGTAGGTTTGCTCTTCTCAGCAGTTGCTGATTTGCCATTTCAGGTAATTCCATAGATGTTACAGAGGGTTAAGGCCAAGACTCTCACCAGCTCATTAGACATTTTCATTTCTAGTCACCTTGAACCTCTATGTTGCGCGCTCATTTTTGTGTAATGTTGCTTTATTGGGTTAGTCCTGTAGATGTTCAGACCCTGACCTTAAAATCCTATTACATTGGAACTCTTCTGTTGTCACTTTCTATCATGGTGCCTTTCACAAAGTTCAACAACCCTAGTCCAAAACATGAGGCTGATACCCATTACACCACATTAGCATTGAACAGTTGGTACGAGACAATATGATTTTGGAGCATTCTCCCATCAAAAAAAGTTACTATATACAGTAGCAGGGCACTCAATAGCAGGGCTCTCAATTGCATAAAATTCACCCTCACTGTCCCACACCCTGCTTTTGAAAATCTCTCAAATTATGTTGGCAGCTCTGTTATTTGGGACTTTGGGACTCTGTAAGTTGATTGTTCATGTGACTTGGACTGAAATCAGATTAACTATTGGACAGCAAACAGAGGCTGTCAGAGGTATGACTGCAGGTTTAAAAGATCTCTTTATAGCAGCAGCACCTGCCAGACCAATTTAGCCAATAATGAGATTATTTAGGTCATTAAGAACCCATGTGGGCTGAGAACCTGTATGTACTGCCTTTGCTTCACTAGGGTTCAGTAGAGCTTATTGACTCAGCACTTTGTCATTGTATTTCACTGTGTTTGTGCCAGAATAGCAGCTTAGCTGTCCTAGTATAATTCATCTTGAAGCAGGCAACTACAGTATCTACACAGCATGCAGATGGAAGCACATCTACTGTATGTGACCTTCAAGTGGGTAATTATATATAGCAATTGCATTTAGCTGACAAAGCATTAATAAGATGGGCATTTATAACTACATATCTATACAAGTACATATATACTTTTTATAACCATAATATAATACTGTATAGTATAATAGTGTGCACTATAGTCTAACAAATTGCAGGATATACCCCTGGAAATAAGTTATAGAGCATAACAGAAATAATATTAAACGTACATTACAGGCAAGCGAAGAATCAAATTTGTCTTGTGTGTTCACCTTTGAGAGGTTTGCACTTTGATTTAAAGTTTCCCCATCTCAGGAGGTTGTTGGTATTATCATAATCTGGAAAGTGCATCCTCAGCACAACTGGAACGAAGCTGAAAATCCTCTAAGAAGAGAAACAGAGAATGTCCAGTAATCACTCACATTACATTAAATCAAGGTGGACTCTCACTGGACTAGAAAAGAGACAGGACACCTGATCATAAAATCACACCAAGACATTACATAATTTGAATGAATTATCTAGAATATAAAAAGCTAGCCGGCCTGCCCTGAGCTAAACATAATTGATTTTGGAAACTATTCTGAGCTCACCTGCTTACTGTATGTGTTGATGTTTTGTCCTGACTGATTTTGACTCCAGGCAGTGAAAGCAGAAACAGCAGTAATGACCTAGGGTTCGTCATTCTGTTTCTCTGAGTTGGCAAGTCTGAAGCTGCTGTGTTCCTACGTGTCCTGGCTGGTTCATCATGTCAGCCCTCAGGAGATGTGTTATTGGAGCAGGTGTGATTGGAAACAATGACCTGTGGAAGAATTTTTTTTTCCTATATTTTCATTTAGCCTGAAGCTATATACTGTATATCGCTCTATATACAGTAATGCACTTACACATGTGTACAATATATACTTCTAGCCAAAGAAATCACACAAGTAGACACAATGTGCAAACGCTTTAACTTTGAAATACTTATTGCATGTCAATAAATGTGTCATAGAGTTGGGATATCTGGGACATAGAATCATTGGATCAACATACATTTTGTGCAATTATGTAAAGAGTCATTTGATATTGCTTATATTTTTTAGGATATTTACAGTCATTAGAGACATATAAGATGTAAACAGAACAGTTTTCTAAATCTATTAACTCTTATTTGTATAGGGCACCTATTTATTATTTAATAAGTCACCGGCAGTATGATTGTTAGATTGCACATGGCTTGTCACAAATGAAATGCTGAAGACTTAAAACTGCCTTGGACCTTTTCAACAAATCAACACATCTATGCTGCCAAAATGCTCAGTGAACCAAAGAAACACTCTCTGAACATCACAGGATTAGTGCCAGTATCAATCTAAGGAATCTTAGAATCCTTAGAGAAAGAGGATTCTGTGTTCATTGACCTCTTCAAGGCCATGTGTTGATCCCAGAAAATCCAGGCATTACATCAGGGTGCTGATTTAATATAAAATTAATATCACAGAGTACTGAATATGAATGACAATTGAAAAAGTGAAATGTCTGAACACAGTTCATGAATCTCATGTGTCTATTTTCTTATTCTGGAACATATGCTGTATAAACAAGATACCTATCAGGCCATATAATCAACTCTGATGATAATAGCTCTGCAACCACTTGATAATGCCACACTGAGTACACATATGGCATCTAAGTAATGTGAAAAATAGAAGAATAAAAATTCCTGATCAGCTGCTATTACAGTATTATTCCAGTTCATAAAGCCCCTCTTCCTGTTTTCCTCAGCTTCCACAGTTATGATGTTACAGACTGCTGATATAAGCATGTTTCTGTGATTGGCAACTGTGGTGTGTCAAACAGCATCTTTGAGCATGAGCAGAGGCGTGATATGGAGGTAATAGAACTGATCTATTATGTGTCCACAATGTCCATTCTCAAGGGTAAGAGCAGGTGACTTTTCAGGGAGGAAGCCACCAGTCTTGGTCACAGTAATATTTGGTCGCAGTGATATTTCACTGGAGTGGCAGTGAGAGAAGTTAAACTATCATGTACGAAGAGGATATCACCGGCATGTTATCCTTGTTCCAGCAATGTTACAGTACCTTGTGCAGGTCTTGCTTCAGTATGGCTTGGTGATTTTTGCATACAGAACTCAAATGCATGAGTATAAATCAGGATGAAAACTCTGTTTAAGATTTCTTTTGCAGCTCAAACACACATGCTCTTTATGGCAATTCATTGTTTGTTCTTGGAGTCCTTTCCCTGCTTTGAATATTTCTTGCAAAATCAGATTGCAAGATTGCAGGAATGATCAATTTACCAATGAGTCAACAAGAGTGTGTTTTTCAGTAGTTTGGCATTAAACAGTAGTTTAAGAAGATGATACAGCCAACAACAGATGAAAATGTATCATCAAGACAGAGGTATTTTTCTTCATTAAAGTGTTACATTATATTTTATAATTAATAAAACAGAAAGCATGGTACTTCTACTGTTGTTGCTACAGATCATTACAATATTATAATAAATTAAATAATAATATCATTCATCATGGAAATCCAGCACCCATCTGGATAATGCTTGGTGGTCATTCTGCACCAGCAGCGCCACAACAATACATACTGTAGCAATCAGTTGGATCAGGTGGGGAAATATGGAAAGGTTATGTTCCCTTAATTTCATGCACTGAACTCAGTAGTTGCTGGTCTTTCATCCCCTTAAAACTAGGTTGCAGATCGAAAACAGTGTTTGCATGAAGCTATAGAATTCCTTTCATCTATTTATTCATGATTCTGAGTGAGTGGCTATTTTAAAACATGTTGAGAGACTTACTTTACGGTCTGTCATTGGGAAGGTGCAGGTGTGGCATATGTGTTGTGATCAGCTGTCCGTATACAAGGCAAAGGTGTGTCTCCTGCTCATTCATCCCTACACTGATATTTTATGACTGCGTAAAAGACATGGGCTGACTAAATTTGACACCAGTCTACATGTTCATAATATTATCTATACTTCAACCAAATCCCACAACAGTTTAACCAATTATCATGTTTGAAAAGTTGCATAACGCGTAAATCTTTCTATTAAATCTATACTTTTCTGGAATGTAAATATTGCAATATATTAAGAATCTTTCTATGCCACGTGAATTTCACCCTCATTAGCTTCGGTTTCACATTTTAAAGTTCTGGGATAAATATTTTTGGACCTGTCACTACAGCATCATTGCTGAAAATATAGAAGGATAAAATAGCACACAGCTAAATAAAATCCTAAACTTTGGAGCAGAAATAATACAGATGGTCCACAACAGCAATGTGTTAGCCCTAAGGCTTCAGTTAGGTAATTAAACTCAGCTGGAATGAACACCAGCAGGTGTTTGGCCCTCCAAGCCCAGCATTGGGAACCCCTGCCTTACAGAATTAACACTGATAGGAGGAGTGGCATGTTTTGCTGACATCAATGATGTCTGACACTCGGTCTATCCTTAGCAGTGGTGCACCAGGTTTTTTTCCATTCACTGGGGAATCCTGATCATAACCTATGACCTCTGAGTGAGCACCTTTACTGATTTGCCCTGTGGTCACATTTAAAGAAAATTAAACACTGGGGTTGAGACAGACAGAATCTACAGCCCTCCCACCCTACTCTGTTGTTTTCTTTTCCTGACCTTTAAAAGGGGTCTCAAAAAGTGTATGAAATCCTAAGAAAACATGATTCTATAAATTAATGTTACATAGAAAAGCAACAGAAAAGTCCACCTCCTGGACTTTCTCTAAGTTTTGGTTGTATTATACTATATAACAACACCTTTTTCCTTTTAGAAAAATCATGTTTTACAAATTTGTGCTAAACATTTTTTTATTAATTTACGTCTTACATTACATTATCAGTTATATTGCATTTTAAAACTTCGAAAAGTTATGGAAAATGTGTGAACAATCAGATATTTCAAACTCCAGTAGAAAATAGTTTGTAATTTTAAAATACAAGTATGCCTTAATAATTATTTCTATTTCTAATAATTTCTTTTAAAATTTGGAAAAACACAGGCAATGATCTTTGTATTCCAAAAGTGCAGGCTGAAAATGCGAGAAGCTAAGTCAAACCTAACCTAAGTGCTTGCTTCTCTTCAGATTGGAAGGCAAATCATGTTAAAGAAAAATAAGTTCTTAGCTTCTCCATTAATGTTTAGATACATCTCATACCAACATAATGAATCAAGACGTCTACAAATATCCTGATACACCATAAAATTAGGTAGGAAAGATTTACTCACAAGCAGCATCTATAAAATGACCTACTGCATTCTTATTCTCCTTCGTGTTTTATGAAAAATCATGTTTAGCAAATTTGTGCTCAACTTGTTTTATTAATTTGGGACTTACACTGCACTGTATATCACTTATATTGCATTTTCAATCTTTGACAGTTGTGGAAAATGTGTGATTTGGTCAGCGTGTTACTACAGAGGATTGCTTTCTGGCATTAGCTTGAAACAGTTTTTCGATGAGCCACACAGGTCCCAGATGTTCTTTTTATAGATTTTCTTTGTTTTTTAAGTAAAAATAAAGAGCAAAGCACATGTGGGGTTTTCTGAGCAGTGACTAAAGTGTGGTAGAGGATCAACTCACGTATTATTTGTTCCTTTTCGCTTGATTCACTGTTGACTTATTGTTGTCATTAAAAGTTAATGGGGCGAAGATGTTTTGAAGTCAGATCTGGAATAGCCATAAAATGTAGAAAGAATTGCAGACTTTCCAGCAGGCCCTAATTGTGATTGACATATTTTTCCATTTTATTACTTTTATGTTTAGTAAAACTTTTCAGAAAGAAAAGAAAAACATTAAAACTGAACATCCATCTATAGCGGTAGACTTTACCTCTGTGATTTATTTTGATACTTTTCCATAATTCAGGTTTTGACCATGACTAAATATAGCAATGAGAAGACTTTGTCTCATGTTTTATTTTGTGGGTGTGTGAGAGGTTATTACTCACATAAAGAGGTTTTGAGTTTCTTTATATTACTTTAATATGTAGTCTGTTGCACTTCAGAATTCAGAATATGGCTTCACAACAGTTCCCCTGTATCTCATTATATGAGTGAATCAAAAAAAGACTTTTGGGACAACTTTACAAATGTTGATTTTTCCATTTAATACTGTTAGGTTATTAAATAAAAATTTGTGACCAATTCATTGTATTTCAAAAATGTTTCCGTTATAATTGCAACAAAAAGAAGTGGGTCTTATTAGTTTTTATTTCTGAGAGTATTATGATGATTTGATTAACATAAAATGATTTAGCCCACAATCCATCAAAAGTCAAATTATATCAGTCCCGTATTTAAGTTATGTAAACCATTTTAAACTGCTATAGGTCAACCAATGCAATATGTTTTCATTTTAAAATAATCAAATTCCTAAAATCAATCAAGAACAAAACAAAACTCCCATGAATTATCTCATAAGAAAACCAAACTTTAGAGAAAACATCTTGCCAAATGGCACTGAGAGAGAACCTTTTGGTTGCCTGACAGTGACTCATAGTTTATAGCCTTTTAAAAGCATACACAGTTTTATCTGAGCTTTAAATTAAAACTTCTTAAGGAGTATGAAGTATAGTGTCTGCATCTTTATTTATTAGTGCAATTTTCAAAACTCTACGCACATAATACTTCTGGCACGTGGTGATTTCCTTGCAGGTCTCAGGCACAGTCTGATTCCACTTAATTTTAGGTTATCTGTGGTGAAGGATGTCCACCCAGATTAGCGGGTCCTTTGATTCTCAGCGGTCTGTTAGCCATCACTAACTTTATTGCCTGTCACTGCTCAACACAGAGGGCTAAGGAAATAATAAAGTAGAATCTGACAGTGTGGATTGGAGTAGGTCAGGCTTTTGAAAACAAGACACCTGGCAGGTTAATTGTTAATGTCCATGTCGCCCAAATGAGTTGCATCTGTCAATAGGTAATAACAGTGAAGCAGTATAAGTCCATTCTAATTAAATGGCAGATAACTAATAACACTAACTTCAGTGTGTCCATTAAATATCATTCAAAAGAACTGCGTTAATTTTTTTACATTTGACAGTCTTCGGTTTTTGTGAAATGCATGTAATTTGAATATATGAAATAATGATCTTGATTGTTGTGAGGCCTCATGGATCACCTTTAAAGGCTTTTAACTCCTAACTGGGAGGTTCATACCTAAACTAAAGGCAGAGTCTCAACATACTCTTTTCCTCTGAAAAGACAGGAAGAACTTGACACAGTAGAGAGTTGACAAAGTTGTCTGAATTTCAAAATAGTGAAAACAGTGAGGCAGGGGCCTTAAACACAGAAAGGATTCCTGCAAACAACACATTATAGTTTTCTCATTGATGTTTTCAGTATCTTTAGAGACGCATTTTCTAATTTTACTTTGAATTTGACTTTAAAGCCTTAATCACCTGTGCAGCTAACCTGTGCACCTAACTTCAGGAGACCACACATATGAGTGTGATACATCCTAATGTTGTATTATTCACAGTCTTCTACCAAAGCGATCAGTGATCAAGTGATGAGTAATGTTTGTTTAATGTAAGACAATTAGAATAATGGCTTCATGTTAAATTTGTTATGTGTTTATACAATAACCATACATCCATAACACAAGTGTAACAATGAGCATTCTTTAAATATCTTTAACTTAGAAATTAACCAAGCTTCTCTTATCTGTTCATGTAAAACTAGAATATTGATATAATGTGTGGTAAAAAAATAAAATAATATATTTTTACATCATATAGATACACATACCTGCTGGGGCTAATATCTTGAAGAATTGGAAAAAGGTGTTAAATTCATTAGTTTATGGTAATAATTCTGGGCTTAGCTGGGAGTAAAAGTGAAAGGCTTTATTGTGCTCTTTTTGGGCTTTGTGGATCCTGAGTCTTGCAGGTGGCCTCTTTTGAGCTGTTAGAAAAATTACCAGTCTTAAATGGTTTCAATGGTTTGACTAAATCACCAACACTCTTGGATCTGTCTCAAAGTGAACTTACTGTACTGTACTGTATGTAAACAGATAATATGGGGTTTTGAAGTGCAGTTGAAGACTCTGGTATGATTCCTGTCATGCAACTCTGAATATGCCAGTATCATTAAGTTCATCTCTCATACCACTAGATTTGTTCTGAAGAAAATAGTTCCTATCAAGTTTGTAGATGCCCAAGGACAATCTAATGGACAATAATAAATTAAGTGGATACGGATTTTATGAAGGCCTGTGCATTATTGTATTACAAATGTGTGCATATACAATACAGACTACAGACACTGGTAAAAATATATATGTTTCAGTATGTCTTACATTGCTCTGATCACTTTTTTTAAATACGTTTTGTAAAATCAGCATGGATTTGTGCAATGCAAATGATTTATACAGTATATCCTTGTTTTCACCCTCCCTTTAAATCATTGCTAACAACCCATTTTGTTATTTTGAAAATAATATCCCAGACTCTCTGTCTCACAGGCACTGAGCAATTTCTGATTCACCTTTTCTAACATTAGTTCTGGAGGTCTGTTTCATTACAGGGTGACTCCTCCTTTAAGACTGTTTTTTTTTTAGTTTAATTGATACTGTTAGTTCACTCATGACCCGAAAATTAAAAATTAAAACAAACAATACCCCTTTTAATAAAATGATGGCTGGGAATTAAAAAAGAGTCAATGACAGTGGAGTATTATACTTATGTGTTCCAAAAACATTTTAAATATATGAGTGGTTTGTTATAGGCAGACAGATGCTGCACCAACTGGAAGCAGAATGCTGTCTTTTAGCAGACTTGGCTATCACACTGAGCTGCATTGGGCTGTTTGAAATAACAGCAGCAAACATTGTCTCTGCAGTGCTATTTTCTGGGCCAAGTTTTTTTTTGCTTCCCTGCTATTTAATGCAGTACAACTTTAGACACCGTGATTAAGAACAGTTTCTCAAATTCATGTCACGTTTCCCTTTGAGTGATTAAGGAGAATAAATGTTTTATCAGCAATTTTAAATGCATTTTAAGGAATAATTAAAGAAGATGAAAGATGTTATAAAGATTTTACAAAACATAAAGATATTAAAATACAGTAATAATTGGACCATTCGTGGATTGCAATGGAACAAGTAAAGGTTTATTCCATGCTGAAAAGAGAAGAAAAGAAACCAAACATTTTGCCTGAGGAGCCTCCTTAAGGTGTCAAATACCTGACACCTGAAGAAGGCTCCACAGACGAAACGTTGTGTTTATTTTCTTCACATTTCAGTATGGAATAAACCTATTACTATTATGTTATTATTATATTACTATAACCTATTACTGGGGCAGTGTGGTGGCTCTGTGACTCGGGCTCTGCGCCTGTGGCTGGAAGGTTGCTGGTTCATATTCCGCGGCCGGCAGAGGAATCCTACTCTGTTGGGCCCCTGAGCAAGGCCCTTAACCCCAACTGCTGTATAAATGGCTGACCCTGTGCTCTGACCCCTAGCTTCTCTCGCTGTCTGTGTGTCTCATGGAGAGCAAGTTGGGGTATGTGAAAAAAGATAAATTCCTAATACAAGAAATTGTATATGGCCAATAAAGTGATCTTATCTTATATTGATTTAGCTCTTTGTATGCACTATAATGCACAAACCACAGAGAATAACCTCCAGCTTTTTTCTCCAGTGAAAATTTACTTCAATTTGTTCTGTCCCCAGATATGTTCTAGTGTAGCAAAAAATATTCTAGGTATTTTGATTATGTGTACAGTACTTTCACAAAATGTTTAGGAAATAGGAGCATGTAACCTAGTCTATTTTTTTTTAAATTAAAAATGTTGGAATGAGGAAAAATTATTACAAGGAAATTCTTCGATTCCTGTGCAAAGATTTGGGAAAGCTTCATGGAGTTTATTTTCCAGGAAAAATTAGTTGGTCAGAGTTCATGTCCAGTGTTGGTGCAGCCGCCAAATCGGAAGCAGGGAATGGATCCATCTCCTTCTTCCTTCCTCCCATGGTGCAGAGTTCTACACTGTAGGATGATTTGGTCACATCCGAAAGCTTGCCAGGCTCACAGCTGAAAGCTCACCCTCGGCAGCAGTGAAGGCTCTCAGCTACGGTGCAGGGATGTGCAGCCTTTCATTTTGCAAACTGCCTCATTCAATACAGGGTCACCTGGCCAGCAACGGGAAGCCAGTCCATCATAGGCACACATAGAAACACACACGCACACACACACGCACACACGCACGCACACACACACACTCACACCAGGGTCAATTTTCATAGAAACCAGTTAAACTACCTTGTCTTCAGACTGTGCGAGGAAAAATGGAGGAGCACCTGGAGGAAATGCATTTGAGCACAGGGGAACATACAGTACAAACTCCGTGGAGATAGCACCCCAGGGCCCCAGCTCTATGAGGAGGCAGTGGTAACCACTGTACGACTGTGCCACCCAGACTCTCCAGGGCTTTGTTGTTCTGTTTTGTTGCTCTCCAAAGCCTGTTGTTCTGTTTGAAAACGTCAGTGAGAGATGAGGCTATCCTCTCTTTATTGCAATAGAGAAATCACAATTTGATTCTTCAGAACCATGTGGGATTTCCTTTGTGGAGTCTAACAGAAGTAAGCTGCAGGCTGCTTTTTGGCAGAACTTGTACAAGTCTTACTGTACGTATATACAGTATAAACGCCCCCATCTCTACCAACTAAACTCTTACCGCAGTCTTTCCTGACTGCTTCCTAAAACCGAAACCACTTATACATGCACACACTTTTTATATGCTAACACAGCTAATTAATTCCATTTGAAAATGTGGAACCTAATCCCTCACCAGCAGTCTAATAATTATCCAATAAACACCCTGTGAACATATTTACAATAGCTCGATGTCTTCAGTGACCTCCAGAGACAGGTCTACGGCCAGCGTAGCTCCTCCAAAGACTGACCTGCTAAACTGTCCTATAACGTTCTCACTCGCACCTGTATTCCAAAACTGTGCCAGGGCTGGATCTGGGTAGGCCACTACGGACACTTAACCAAGGGCTGAGCGAAGGCGTGCTAGTAGTCCTCATCCCAGTGAATCTCAGATCCATTCCTGGTAAAACCATGTGAGGCACTATGAAGTTCAGAGACAAGACAATAATAAGATACTAAGCTGGGGGAACTGAGAATGTCCTTGATCAAGTATGGAACAGGGCAAGATCTGATCATTAGTAACTTTCTCTTTCTCTATATCAGTTATCACATCGTGTTAATCAATAGCATGCCCTAGGATCCAGGTCTCTTGTTGCCATAAATAGCCCTTGTGTACCTGCCCCCTTGTAGATTTGTCACATGGGTGTTGGCTGCACCCATCCTGCTGACTGGCATTTACCTTCCAAGGCAAAAAGATGTGCTTGCACGAGAGGGTGTCCCCCAGGCTTGAAGAGAGCTCCAGTCAGGTCAAGCCTGGGGGTGTTCAGCTCTGCCTGCAGGGATAGGCTACCCTGTTCAGATCCAGCTCAACCCTTTGGGGATGCAACAATGGCTTGCAAGACGTTCAGGACACACCTTCTTCTTTCATGCTAGGTGCTATGTCTAGCTCTGCTGGTCCAGCAGTACAGTCGGAAGTCGGTGTCCATCCATATCATGACACAGGATGATCAATGCCACCCAGGTCCTTCCAGGTAGTACGGACCAGCCTCAAGGAGTCGGGCGAACACTAGGGGGAGTACTAACTTACTTATTGCAGAGCAATAGAGAAGAGCAGGGCCAGGAAAAACAACATTTCTTGTATACACTCATATATACTTGCTTATTCACTTGAAGCTACAGGGTCTACACTTAGAGAGGCTGGAAATCAGAGTCACAGAGTCACAACAGAACAAATGGAACATGAAGTGGCACCAACAAATGACAGCAGAAACAATAAAAAGATATGGTCTCCATTTCAGCAGCTTCAGTGGAGGGGGCTGCATAATTACAGTGCAGACATATCTCAGGGGTCCTGACAAATTATATTTAAACCCAATATATATTCCTGTGTTTCTGGTTCACATAACATTCGTACAGTGAAGTATTCTTCTTTGCTGCAAATGCAAAGGGATTTTGGAGAAACCTGTTTGAAGGGTTAATACATGAGTAAGAGAGAAAAAATGAGAGAGCGAGAGCAGTGAGAAAGATTCAGTGGCATGCTAATGAGTTGATGACATCAGAAGACAGCAGAGAGGCAGAAAGAGAGAGAGTCTTTATGCTCTGCACAATGAATTGTCCCACCTCAATAACATAACTGTGCAGGTGTGTGCATTCAGTCAGACCCAGCTGCAGCCCATCCGCGCGCGCGTGTGAGAGAGAGAGGGAGAGAACAAGATCGAGGGAGAGGGAGAGAGAAATGTGGGGGAAATAGTTGTTCAGACCTTTTTGTTCTCAGCCAGTTTCCCTTGCTTTCATCACCAGTCCACATGCAGGACTACTCTGTTTTTCTTTTTTGTTCATGTGCTGCCACATCTGCCTTTTACTTTGAGATAGTGCCGGAGTTTAATGACAGTACAGTTGAAAGAGTACAAATTGAGGACCAGTGGTGAAGGAATGGAATAGCTGAAGAGAGAACCAAGGGCAATGCTCCATTGAGGAAGATATCAGGTGAGGGAGCATTTTGCTGTCTCTCTTCAGGGAATTTCTGTATGCATGTGTGTACATGTGCTTATATACATGCATAGCTATATGTACATATCTCTATACAACCTTTTTGTATATTACTCACAGGTCTGTCTGTGTCCAGGCTGTTTGGAATTTTAAATTGCATTACCAGTGTCAAACATTTCGTATGTTTTTTTTAATTTATTTTCCACACCCTCACTTGTCTTTCCTCCTGATTTATTGTGATTCGATATGCATATCATCAAATCACATTGAGAATCACTTCAAGGGAAGTCAGACCTAGCTATTCCAGAAGTAAAAGGTATATTCTAGTAGAAAGAATTATATAAATATATCTGTTACACCTGAATTTTTTTTTAACTCCAGGAAAAGAGGAGGTCCGTTGTGATTAATGCTTTAGCAGGGTTCTGTGTAGTTGCATTGCATTGCATGATTGCTTAACATGTGCTGAGTTAGGAAGTGTGTTTTATTGGCTGGTTCACAGAGGTTTAGAACCTGAATTGACTCCAAGGGAAAAGAGCATTTAGAAGAGCAATTCTCCAGAGAATAACAGCAATGAAGCAAGTTACAAGCACATAAGAGATGTCAGGCTGCTTTAAAGTGGTGGGTATAAAATGAATCTGTGTGGACATCTGATTACAAACTAAGAAAGTTGCTGGCCAGGTTGTAAAACAATCTGGCAGAGAAAGAGGTCAGAGGAGGGTTTTATAATGTACTGTACTTGTCTTCTATTTCAAATTGTGTTTTGTTTTACTAGGTTATTGTATGAACATTGTAAGACTTTGTTTTTGCCAGTAGACCAAATTGCTTGTTTTCTTCTTTTTTATTTCTTCATTTGGTGTGTTTGTTTGCTTTAAAAATTAGAATTATTCCTGTATGTGACAGTTTGCAAAGGACAAAACATGTACTGTATAATGTAACTTGGTTGGGAATACTGCTGCATGTGCCCAGACTATTAAGAGAATGCCTAAACTGTGAACAGGTTTGATGCTTTCTGGTAACTATGTTTTCTGTGTGATTTATTTTTATTCCCAAATTTTAGATTTTGCTTTGCTTCACATGAACACTCATTGCGTCACACACAGATGGAATGTGTTGATTTTGATTTTTATTGTTCTCCAAATTTCAGTTGCAATCAACTTCTTTTTACTCTCTGAAGTCTCTGTTTCTTGAAAAACAACTGAAACAATCCATAAACTAAGTTGAATGCAAGCCATAGAATATCAAATTATTAATTTTACTTTATTTTAAATTGCCCATTTACAGAGACTGTTATTATTATAATATTATTAAAATAAAGGTTTGTAGAAATATATTGGTACTGTATATGAATGACACCTATCTCTCATGTTGCCAAAACATACGACTAACAGGAATGCCAAACATTTAATCTGTGTCACCTGAACAAATGTGGCCTTGTTTGCTTTTGTGTGTTTATTGTAAGAGAGCTAACTGTTTCAATTGTAAACATAAACTGAGACGTTAGAGGCATTGTCACATTCTTGGGTGGGTTTTCTTGTACAAGCTCTGGATAGCTAAAGGCTAGTAGCTCAGATTTTGATTAGGAAAGCAATGCAATTTGTGCCACTTTATTCCCTTGTAACATGCTACATTTTTAATTTGAGAAACAATACACAGATTGTGATTCGTTTGAAGCCAGGTTCTAACCAAATGGAAATAACCTAATTTTAATGGAAAATACTGTCTCTGGGTATGACATTTCTGTGACATACTGTACAATTTGATATTATGAAGTGCTGGAAATAAAATCATGCTCTGTATAATGGTGCAAAAAAGGCAATTGTGCACAAGGAACCCTGGGTGGTGTGAATTAGCTCAGGTCATACTGAGTGGAAAAGGAATAGAAGATTATTTACTCTTCATTTTCAATATGAGAACAGTAGGTAACAGTAGGGCTACTTGCCCCTGAGAAATGAAAATCTGCTCTGATTTTTTTTAGGTATTTGTCATGATTCACTGAACCCGCAGGACTTAAGCCAAGATTTTGTGGTCAAACATTCTTTCTATCGTGAGACTCCTTAATATAACACACACTTTTACACATAGTTTATCTCTACATTTTTTCCACAATTAAATAGAAAGAACACATCTGCTGCCGCAAATGAGAAAAAAAACCTTTGAGTACAAACATTGATAAAAAATCAACTGAAAAAACGTGAAAAAAAGACGTGAAATACAAAGATACACCTTGTTTTTCATCATTTTATACTGTGGAGAGATTCTAGACGTTATATCTTATATACTTTAAATATTTCAAAAGCAGTACTTGAATATCTTAATATGATATTTTGTGGCTCACATGTTTCCTTTCTATACACTCAAGCCAGTTTTATAAGATAAGATAAGATCACTTTATTGGCCATATACAATTTCTTGTATTAGGAATTTGTCTTTTTCGTAGTTTTGATCAATGAGGAAGGCAACAGAGTGTTTTACAGGAGCTAAATAATAGTGGGAAGAACGAGAAGAAACCTTGATCACTGGAGAAATATTTTAATCTTCATTTTCCCGTAAATGAATTGGGTTCTTTGCTCTGCTCTCCTCCTCACTGATAGCTGATGTGTGGTGAGCGTTCTGGTGCACTATGGCTGCTGTCGCATCATCCAGGTAGGGCTGCACACTGGTGGTGGTGGAGGGGAGTCCCCATTACCTGTAAAGCGCTTTGAGTGGAGTGTCCAGAAAAGCGCTATATAAGTGTAAGCAATAATTATTATTATTATTTTACAGTATGCATATTTCTTATACGCATGAAGCTTATAAAACCATGTTCTTTAAACAAAAACCCAGATTGGAAGATAGATGGAAAGTTTTGGCATGATGAATCTAAGTGTGCATTTTCTCGCACTATAAAAGAACCTGTAAATGCTTAGAGACTGCTACAGAGTTATTACAGAAGAGCAAGCATCTGTCTGGCAAACTCCAGGACTTTTTTTTAGGTTATACTGCTTCATTTTTTTCTGTCATCAGTAGGTCTTTTCATTTTCTATGTTTATTTTAAACCACGTGACATCCCTTTAAATCTAACCTAAGTTATTTCTGGTTCCCAGTTAAAAACACTCAAACTCTAATAATAATGAAACAAGGCCTGAGCTTATTTTTCACTTAACATCACAGACGCTGAATGTTTTGCCTCATCAGTCCCTCACGCAGATGACTCTGATCAATAATCACAGAGCAGTTTAACTTGTATTTCAGTCCTGCAGTTTCACAATGTAGCCTAGTGTGGAGTTCTTATGGTTGTAAGTTTACTTTGTGTCCTTTAACCAGCAGTTCAATGAGACATCCAGACAAATATTAGCTTCAACAACATATTAGTAGTATTTACAGTGTAATTGTGAGTCTGGCGTTTAAAATTATTATAGTTAATAATAAAATATCCTCTTAAAATCAAAGGACAATTAATATTTTTCACTAATTAGGAGTATAGTGAAGACTTACTGACTGCTAATTACTGTTTTAAGGATGTAATTAAAGGAAGAGCCATAGTCATAAAGAATTATGTAATTGTTTCCTACTTCTGAAAACCTTTTTTTACCGCATCCAAAGTTTATTATTCAGTGGAATAATGTTGCACCCCTAAATATTTGCCTCTTCATATTGCAAGGACTGTCTTCATACCAATGTACTGAGAATTACAATGCTAATAAGATTTTTTTGATCAAAATAAAGGAATGCCATAGTTAGTATCTAATGTTGACCTAAAAAGGTCACCACTGGCATTGTCTTTTATCAGGAAATGTTGCTATTCTGAAAAACGAAAATAGGTTTACAGAAAAGCCAACAACTGTTCAAAGTGCCAGAAAACAGTATAATTAATTTCGTTTGGGGCATTCTATGAAAGCCACAGGATGCTGAAGTTGTTAAAGTGATAGCTCTTGCCAAGAATTTGTTCAGGGGTGTGGATATGTGTAGTTGGATTGATGAATTGTCTGTGGAAGATTCTGGCCAAAATCAGGCTGGAGCTTCTGCCTCTGTGTGACTCTGTGTGATGACCAGCTGTGTCACACAGGACTTGGCATTCATATGTGGATGACAATGAAATTTCCAGATTTGCTAATCATACCTCGTAGTTACTCAGCATACAGATCTGATTCTGAGCTTTTCTGAAAAGAGTAAATTGCGCTTTTATTAGGAGTTTTGAGGTCTTTTTAGTATTTTGTTTTTTATTGCTTTTCTTGATTAACAGCTGTATTGTTTTTTTATAGAAAGAACAGTTTACTACAAGTGATTTTTGCCTGGTTTTAAGCATAATGGGCAGTATAGCGATATGGCTGTTAGACCTGTTTTTTCACATCACCTGTGACTTGGAAGATTCTGGACTGGACCACATTGTGTGTGGGGTTTGCGTGTTTTACCTGTGTTCATCTGGTTTTTCTCCATGCATTTGGGTTTCCTCTGCCTACCAAAGGCATGGTGGTTAACGTTTGATATGCTACTCTAAATCTTCCTTTACTCCATGGCCCTGCAGTGGACTTGTGCTCCATCCAGAGCAAGACCTACTGTATCATGCACCCGATCCAAAGCAAGAACAGTCATGTGTTCTTATTCCTGGATGGGATATTCAGGCAGAGTCTCATGACCTTCCCAAGGAAAAGCCGTTCCTGATAATGGGTGGATGCATTTAAGCATAACATTCAGGAAATAAATCATAAAAGATATAGACCCTGCACATTAATCTGTGGGAAACTGTAGGATGTACATATTACAATTATATCATAGAGGTCAGTTATATGCAAAATGTGGCTTATTTTTGATTATCCAAGAATGATCTTGAACAGTCCCTTTTTGCTGTTAACAAATGTTTGTGGAGAACCACAAAGAATCCAAACATGAAAATTTGGAATGCTGGGATTACGGCTAGACTACTGCTTTTAAAGTGGTATTTTATAGAAGGCTTTGAATTTCAGTTTAGAAAAGCCCACAGGAAGAGATAGTCTACTCTTTGGAAGGCAGTAATTCATATCCACTTCTTTTTTTTTTGTATTAAAACAGAATATAATTACTTTTATTTTTGAAAGCCTAATACAGTTGAGCAGGATACATGATGCACCATTGTGATTAGCAGTACCAAAAACATAGTTCAATTGCCAATACTGTTTCATGAGAGCAGCCTAATGAATGCATGTTCATTTTATGTTGTCACAATCATTGACAAAGATTTTCCTGAAGAGATTATTTGGATAAATACCCATAGGTTTACTGCCTGTATTACATTAAGTATGGAAATAAAGATAGTATTCTGAAGACACATTGTTTCCTATGTGATAACCTTTTGCCCTCTTTATTGATAACTGTGAGTCAGATGTACTTGTCAATAAATCAGGATGATTTCTTGAACACTCTCTCAGTTAGAGGAGTTTCCAGGGTTTAAAATCATGTAAACTTGCTGACAGATCTCATTGCTCTTTCTCTCTCAATACAGTATACACTGTATAGAAGCCAATGGTAAATGGAATTATGCATATCAATAAACAATCAAGCATTTGTCACTTAAGACATTGTTGAATAGCAAAGAGGATTATGTTTTAAACCTCCTAAAAGCAATGCATGAATGCTGACTTGCTTCACAAAGTAAACAATTACATTTGGGTTGTTTGACTTGTCCTAGCCTGTACATAATGGTATGCCTTTAAAAAAACAACTATTGTTAAATGATTCTAATTCAGTGCTGGTTTTAGTATCATGCTTACTGAATTAATGCTAATAAACACTGACAAACAGAATATGTCAGTGAGTTTAAGACTGAGGTAAATTGATTTGGACTCACTTGGATTAAGTATTTTGAAGGCCCTCACAAACATTTTCTTTTGTCTGTGTATGGGAGGCTATAACATACAATGTCAAGCAGTTCAGAATGTATGTCTTGTGAAATTACTGCTATGAACTTTGACCTGGCCAATCTTTTCACAAAGCCCTCAGTCTGAGTTTTTCTCTAGGTACTTTTCTAGGATTTTTTTTTCTCAAAGCAAACCTCTTGCCCTCAGCAGAATTCAACCTAGTCCTTATATTAATTGTGTTTGTTATTGCTCTGGTGAAATATATGAACCACACCCAAAAACATGCTGTAAATCAGAAACAGCAAGGATGTCTCTGTTCTCCGTCAGGATATAGTCCAGATTGTAGCCTTTATCTTACCCCATAAATCTCACACAAATGTCTGAATTTGTTTAAGAATCAAAGTTCCCTTTTCAGACGCTTGCATGCTAAGGTCTTTTAGGGAACATAGTGGGAATGTAAAACAAGTCTGTTTGAAGTTTAAAATTAGATTATGCATTTGTTTTTTGTTTTTTTTTTGTAACCTGTGGGAAATTTTTCATTGAACTCTAATACTTAAATGTGTTCAGACAGAACAGCATAATTATAGATCTGTGAATATGTGCAAGAGAGCAGGCCTTGTCATAAATATATTTTTGGACTAAAGGACAGTTATCTGTCACATTGGACATGCCTTGAAATGCAGTAGACATCAGTTTGGTGCTATCGGTTAAGCAGTACTTGATGCATGACCATATATTCTGAACTATCCTTTACTAAGCAAATATTGTATAAAATTACAATATACAGTATGTACAAGATGTTCATTAACATATGGATACGCTTTTGTACATATGCCAGTTCTTCCTATGTTTAACCTTCACATTTTTTTCTACAATCAGAAAATTAAAGTCAAAGTTGCAGTTGTGACCAAATTTAAATGCATTGTGAAAGTGACATAGTGGCACAGAATCTAATCAGAACTCAGATTACAGAAATTATTATCTTAAATGTTTTGGAGGTCTTCTTAATACAGTATGTAAAAAATTCATTAATGGACTTAGAGTTTTCTGCTTTTATAGTCTGTGAAATATTAGTTGATATTAACTGAAGTTTTAATATACTAAAATACTATTCCTACTTACCAATCAAATATACCGTGGTCAGCAAAGCAGGTGTACAGTACAAATACGGATAAAAAGGCCTAGTGATAGATCCTGGGTTATGGATAGGGTAACATATTGGTATCTGCAGAAGTGTCCACTTGACACATAATTCCTTACACGTATACGGTGCTTTTCTGGACACTCCACTCAATGCTCTGTACAGGGGCTCCCCTCCAGCGCCACCAATGTGTAGCCTCACCTGGATGATCTGGCAGCAGCTCCCATCCAGGTACTGGCCAGGCTCACACCTGTTTAGCTTCAGTGTGTGGCCAGTTGTGAGTGCCAGGGTGATATACAGTAGCTATAGAAACATATGATTTACCACAAACATTTCAGAAAACGGGTTCATCTATTGCTGCCCAGCAGTGTTTATTGCCGAACTGGCCTTAAGCCTCTAGGATGGGAAGGTGAAGATATCCTGATCGAGACTTGTTTAGATTTGCGTGTGCGGCTGTGATGTAGCACTGGGCGCTGCTTCTGTCCGTTTTCTAACTGAAATCTGAGCCCTGCTGTTTTCGCTCTGGAATGCAGCATGCCAAGAAGTGACTGGCCTGTCAAGCACATGCCATGGAAGACAGGTCCGCTCTCAAGTACAGCAGCTGGTTAACCACTGATAATATCAATCTGGGAAGACTGACATACTGTGGGACTGACGTACAGTGTCTCATTACATCCAATAGTGACTCTTGCGTGTTATACCCTATAGTATGATTTTGTACAATGCATTCACCAGTCTGTAGGTATTTAAAAATGTATGATTAATGCGGTTTTAATCTGGCATGCTTTTCTTAACATATTGTAAACTATTTAAGATGCTAATGGTAAAGTAAAGACATTTAAATGTGTGCTTCTTTTAGCATTCCTCTAACAAAATCTTGACATGATATCTGCACTGACACTTTGGGATGAACTGAAAGACAAGGGCGAAATCACTGAGATGTGTAGAGAGGCCTTGAGGATTTGATATTTCAGCAAAGTGTCTCAACAGCAAAACAGAAGTTTGGTTAGATGTTTTTTTTCTTTTAATTGGGTGGTTGTGAGGAGGACATGGTATTCAGTCTAAGCTAAGAGAATAAAGGTCCTTTCCCTAGGGTATTTATACATTCTTCCTAATGACAGTAAGCATTGTAGAGAGGGGCGAAGGTATGGCAGAGGATGCTGAAAACCAAAGAAGATCCAATGATGGCCACAGTGGTACCAGGTATGTGCCAATTTGTCTCGGTAAATGCATATCAACCCTTCAAAGCCTCCTCATAAAGAGGGACTTAAATCTGTGTACTAGCAAGGTAGAAGAGCACAATGCCGCCATCTGTTTGCCACATGCAACCCTACAGCAGCCACATAAATCACAAACTCATTCAACGATGCAAAGCAGCATTCCGTCTGGCTAAGCATGCCCTGGCTACCTCTCCTGACATGTGTGTATCAGAAGGGATAGCAGAAACTGAGGCACCAGGGTTATAGCACAGGAAATAAAATGCAAATGATCAAATAAGAGCATAAGATGAAAAAATTACAGTCCGTCGTGGTACCACTTGTTTCTCTGATTTGCACAGCAAAGCACAGCAGAGCAATTAATGTACTTGTGCAAACATTTCAGTCCCTTGATGAGTCCATTGTTGAGTTCAGCGCAATTAGCAGTCAAGCACCCATTGGAGTTCTGCTCTGTGGTTCATTATGTCTTGGATCCCAAAGCAATTTTACATCCCTCAGTTTCAGGCCATGATTGGGGGGGAGGATTATATTTCATTGTTTCAGGGCATTTGAACAGAAAAGAACACTGATTGCTCATTTTATACCACTCATTTTGTGTTATTTTTCCTCCACTTGGTTTCCTGTGCAACACATGTAAACCCCACAGAAAAAAAAGATTGCATTACAGAAACACAGGGCAACTGATAAACAAACCTGACTTAATGGTTAAAATAACAGAATTAGCCGGGTGACTTGTATTTCTTTTTAAGGTCGTCTAGAGCCACTTTTATTTGTTTAGAGCACATTGCACAGGCAAGGAATTGACTTGGCACTTGGCTTTTATAGCTTCAAAAGCTAGATTTTCCTACCTGTGTAATATTATTTGGTGCGGATCATCCCCATCTTTCAAAATGTTTGCCACGTAGAGGTTTAATGAAGCAGTGGTTTTCTTAATTTTATTGTAACAAATATGTATATCATTAGCTCATCTTGTTGCCAATTCATTTTAAAGGGATGGGTTATTAAGAAATAACCTGCCCTTTTTCCGAATTGACCTTTGTTAAGGATTGAGTAGAGAGCTTTGTTAGTGTGCGACCTGCAAGTTCATTCCCCTCTGGAATATAAAAAGAAAGAAACAAGCATGACAATTCAGCTTTGCGCACACTCTAGGAGGCTTCACGACTTAAAAGTTGTGTTTTTCCTTTCATTCTACTATTCTTGCTACTTTTCAGTGTGGAATTAACCTCTGCTTTTTTCTTAACTTCAGAAATTGTTTGCAGTTTTACCTATTTGTTCTCATTTTTTGTTGCTCCCTATCCTCAGTTCTCTCAAGTGTAGATAAGAAATCAGAAATTTCTAAAAATAATTTAAGAAATGTTCGAAAATATGTAGAAGTTGCTTAAGAAGTGGATTACTATACAGACGACAAAGTATTTTTGATGTGCTTTGATATTGCCATTAAATGTCACCTTTGTAGTATTGCAGCCTTTTTGTAAATACTCATTTCTTAATATTTTTATTTATACAGAACTATGCTTATGTATCTGCTATATAGCGTGTTGCAAACTGTAGAATATTCTTTGACCAAGAAACTCAAATTGCACATACTGTCAGCATCCAATAAATAAAAAAGGCATTGGTAAATGTTCAAGACAGTTTGTCCATTACAATCAACTCCCTAAATTATGTTCAGAAATGAAGTAGCCATATTGGGATGTAAAACAGCTGTAAAGCAGATTTGAATTCTTCAGTGATTAATTATAATGGTGTTGTTAGCAACTTTGAAGTGAAAGTGACACAGTTTGTCACGCAACTTTATCGGATGTGCCAGAAGACTCAGAGTTGGAGTGTCCACACTAAGGTCTGTAATCTTCCTCTGGCCGTTTGTAAGAAAGCTTTGTTCTGTAGGTGAATACGCCCAGTATGAACTTAATCTCATTTCCCTGAACAGATCATTTGTCCAAGATTCTGCCATTGTGAGTTTGTACTCTATAGCTTATGCAATAGTCTATCTAATGTTCTGTTATTAATTAGCTGCTCTTATTAGTTGCAGAAATGTTAACGCTCATTTTTAAATGTTTTTCATCTTTCAGATTGTAAAATATAACTAGTAAACATGAGTTTAAATTCATTGTTATTTCATGAAGATTAGTTATTTTGAGCCAACATCTTATAGTTATATAAGTGTGTAAAAAATAAAATATTTAATTAAACAGCTATACGTCTGATAATTCCATTTTGACACAGCTGTGTGAATGCATGTCTGTCAAAATTACACGCACAACTAAAGATCCTTCTCTGGGTTGGTACTAATATTTTGCAGAATTATTATTTTTCTCTGTCCTTATTTTAGAACTGTAAATTTTAATCTCAGACCTTTCTCCATCTTCCTCTGTCTTATTCTTAGAAAATTAACCTCACAGGTCTTGGGTTTAGGAAAAAAGGCTATCTACACAAACCTCAGACAGTATTGGATCCCTCGATCCCCAATGTTCTCTATATTATTAATGTAGCAAGTGCAACTGTACACTAAACCATATTTGTTTGACTTTCTTTTGGTGCCAGACAGAGGCAGTCTGAAGGTGTGGTTAGGTTCATAACTAGAAAGTTATGGTTCAAATACCAGATGTCCATTGTTGTTGTAACCTTGAGCAAGGTACCAAATTGCTCTGGTAAAATACTCTATTGTATTAATTTATGCATATGCAAGTTGCAGGGGATAAAAGTATCTGTCAACTATAAAAAGTATAGTAATACAGCACAATAAAAGTTGCAAATCCAGCTATGCATACCCCATGACTTTAGACTTTAGTTTTTCCTGAAAACAGAGACCATGCAATCTGTGCTACCCTGATCCAAATTCCTCTGGCCCTAACAATGCAAATACATGTGTTACCTTTTAGTCAAAAATTATTTTCATTCATCTGCGAGGCAGTGGCAAGCAGTCATATTATAATATGTAAAGAAACCAGAGCTTCTTTTGATGAGTAGAACACTTTCCAAGGCTTAATGAAACTGTTGATAACAAGAAGGCGAAAAGTCAAGGGTGGCTTCTGGGCCAATATTATCTGTAAGTAAAGTTGCTTTAAAGAACATAAAAACAGCTTCAGATGTGAGAACTCTTGCTTATTTGTTTGCTAGTAGCCTGTTGGTCCAAAGAGCTGTTCTAGGCATTTCTTGAAGGATAGCAGGGAATGAGCTTCAATACTGGGTTGTATTGTTGTTTGGGCTGGGTTGTTTGTCCCAGACTCACACAAAACATTTGAGTGAAGAAATGCTTCCTATTTGAAGTCCTTTCAAATCAAACTAAAAAAGAAAGTTTCCTCATGAAGTCTCTAATGAAGAGACCAAGGAGATGAACAAACAATCCTACACTCAAAGCTTTGTTTTTGTTCAAATAGCACAAATTACAAAGTAGTGTGATTCAGCAACTGAATTATTTACAGCACTTTTGGAATTACTGAAATTAAAGCCAAGGCAAAGTCCTTGATTATATAAATACAAATAGTTACAAAGTGGAACAACTGTATTTTTGGACAGAACTCTATGTCTGGTTAACATTTGGCTTTGCAGATGAATGACTTACCATCTTGAATGAAATAAGTGCCAGCTTAAACAATACTAAGACAGTGGATTCTCAGAAATCAGGAAATTACACTTGCTAGACATCACAGTATCTTCTCTCAGTGGTAGAACCTGCAATTGATAAGCCTAGATGAACATTTGTGTAGTTTATGCATTGGACAGTTTGGTTTTACCGGTCCTGGCTCCCATGAAGCATAGTTCTGGACCCTATGCAGACGGTACAATCCGGAAGTAAGTGGAAAAGGACAACGGGGAGGAGAAGACAAGGATGAGGAGGGGTTGACAGACAGGGGTGTGTGATGATGGTGAACTGGTGCTTTGGGTGCGTAGCCAGGGCGATCAAGTCCAAGGAGTTCAGGGGGGAAATCCGGGGCGAAGTCCAAAAGTCCAAATCCTGGTGATCCAAACGAGATAAACAAGACAAGGTTAAAAACCGGAACAGGATCCGATGCAGGGACAGGGAATAAAAACAGGATGACGAGGCCAGGCGCTCTGATGTTATTGTCCTTTTATCCATCCATTTTCTTACCTCTTCATCCAATACAGGTTCGCAGGGGAGTAAGAGTTTATCCTGGCAAGCAACAACCACAAGGCAGAATACACCCTGGATGGGCAGACAAACACAAACACTCACACACAGACAGCAGGGCACATTCTCCCAGAAGCCAATGAACTTACCAGGATGTCTCTGGACTTCGGGAGGAAGCCGGAGCACCTGGAGGATACCCACACGGACATACCATTTCTTTCTCCCAAAAGTTTACAGTGCAATTTGCACAATGTAAGAAGCCTCACTCTGTTTCTGTGTTGAGTCTTTAAGATTTTCTGGCTATCCTGTATATTTTTGGGTTTTTTTAATAGAAGCAATTATATTTTGGTCCTTTTTGTACAGGAATTTGTTTGAGTCCTTAGGAATATGCCTGCAGCCCAGCTCATATCTTGATCTAAATTCCTGTCCATAGCTTAGAGGTTTTAAAGGTTTATTTCATTTTGAAAAATGTTGGCCTGAGATCATCACCTTGATATTCTTCGCAGCTGAAAAATATGTCACTGAAAGATACCTGCAAGGCCAATTTTTCTTTCAAGGAAGTGCAGAAAAAATCAAATTGTTGCCAAGAGTTTTCAAAGCATACTGTCATTTTATCTTGGGGTACATGGAGTTGATTGCTCTGAGACAGTGTCTTACTTTGATTTGTAGTTCATATCTTTTACCTGTCTGTCTTTCTTAATATATAACCATTTAGATTGTAACAATCTGGATGATTTATTTCATTTCATGACATTTGATACCACATCTAGCTTGTTGTGAAGGATGCGGCTTTATAAAGTATCACAGTATTGCACTAATTTGTGGGCAGTCCAGTCAATCACAGCCTGAATTAAGTGTATAAGTAACATTGATGCTTTGATTTTTTTTAAGCGAACAGGTCAGAGGCCATGAGTAATGTGCATCCAGCTCTTTTGCTCTTTGTGTTTGTAAGCTATTCGTTCAGCTAAAAGAGCTACACACAGAAACAATTAACACTTAATTTAATACAACAATTTAGGGGAAAAGAGGCAGTGTGTTAATAGCTATCTAATAGTTATGCTCTAAAATATGTAAGGTGTTGCATGCACCCAGCTCCTGCCATTTTTGGTTGAAATGATGGGGGAGGGGGCATAGCTGATCTCAGAATAAAGCATGACTTCATACTCTTCATATTGTATTATCATGATTTAATCTTTTAGGATTTGGTTGCAAAACCTATAATTTAATGCTAATTGAAATGATTATAAAATGACATAGATGCCGCAAATGATCTGCCACAAATTTTTACTTCCATTGTATTTGTAACAGCAACAGTGGTTTCGTGACCCATAATAATAATATCTGAGGGACACGTACGGTATGAGATGAGTTGTGCTAGCCAGTAGCATAGCAAAGGCATTGCCTCATAAGCTTCCAAAGTGGTCAGCAAATAAAAAAGAATAACATGGTGAGTGGAAAACATTAGTTTTGAGGTGCAATCCTAAGTGCACAAGGAAGTTAGATTGGGAATACCCATAGCTTTGGAAAGTGGGTGGAAATAGTTGGCAATGGTTCATGATCGTTATTTTGATCATTAGTTCAGAATACCTAAAACTAAACTGAAATATAAACGATATGAGTCCTGAAATAAAAGGATTTTCCATGGTGTTTCCATTTTTTGGGGGGGTGGGGCTTGTAGGATGACCTACAAGTAACTAATAGAAACACAGAGTTAAGTGACTAGGTGGCCTTCTCTACCACCACCAGATACAGTACAGTACGTTTGTAATTGCAACATGAATCGTTAAATGTCTCTTGATGATGACATGGGGGACCAAGAATGGTTTAGCATACGGTAGATGAGACCTCACCCTGAGAAATGATTTACTGCAGGGGTAAGCTGTGCTTCTGCCAATCATTTTCCAAAAGGAAACTGCTGAACCTGTTTACTGATCCCCCCCTCCCCCGTCCTGCCCCCCACCATGGTAAGGGCTGGAGGCTGCAGGAAGATCACTGAATGAGGGAGGGGCAGTGTAGGGGAGGACTTTGCACAGGTTTTCTTCATAGAAGACTGGTGGTTCCAGATTTGTAGACCAATTGTCTCACAAAAGCCAACTGTGCTTTGTCAGTCCAGACGTTTAGGGAGGCCAAGTGAAAACATAATCATGTGTACAGTATGTAGATGTTGTTGAGTGAACTAACAGCCCTTTTTACATGATCAAAGTGACTTCACTCTCAAAATGTGTTAAAGAGCAAATAAGGCAGTAGATTCCAACTCATGCTTTATTAACATTAACCCCCCACGTGTTGCTGCTGTTGTATGCAATGCAGTGTGACGTTTGGCGTTTGACGTTTTTTGCATTCTGGCAAGCTTCTAAAATTGTACTTTTTTTAGTCTGTCATAGTCATTTTTTAACATGTTGCTGAGTGAGCTGCAGTCTGGTACAGTGACAGTGCATGCGACTTGTAGAGAAAAAAAAACTTGTTATATACTGACTATTACAGACACATAACACATGAGTTGTGTTAGCCATGCTCAAGACTGAAAAATAATATATAAAATAGCTTTTATCTGACACATATTACTTAGTGTAACAGTAATATATTGAAAGACTGCTCTTATACATTATCATTTTTATCTTTTTTAAATTAATAATGTGTTTTAAAGTAATAATGAAGTCAATATAATGTGGCTGAAACTGTGAATATACAAATATTGACAAGGAATGTGAAGTACTGCACAGCAAGTTTTTTTCTCAAATACAGTATGTTGTCAAATACCTATTAAATAAAATTAGATCTCAGGTGTTTAAAACAGCTTTTTTAATTGTACTTTTCAGAGGAAAAATGCTCAGATTTTGCACCAATATCAGTAATTGAAGAATGAGCGTACCTCTTAAAGTCTTTTATCTTTCAATCTTTTTCTTCCTTTCCTTCTTTAATGCTGAGCCAAAAAGTCTTTAGACATTTTTTATTAAAAAAGAATAATTCTGGTTTTGTTCTTGGAGGACATGGTTTATATTAAATCAAAGAAGTGATTTTACCTCATCTGAACTTCATTATGAAACTGAATGTTGTCTATAAGACACAAAGGCAATGTGTCACTGTTTGTCCAGGTGGGATTAGGTGTGAGTCTTGCTGGTACTGCATTTATATTTTGCTTAAACCTGTATAGAACTGCTGTGGAGAGGAGTGCTGTTACAAAAGCAACTTCAGTCCTTATGAAGTTATATGGTTGTTTGAAGCTGGGGATAAAAATAAATACCAAAGGGTCATAATCACATGCTGGATGCTCTGGCTTTGAAAAGTGAGCGCTTTCCTCAGGTCATAAATGAACAGTAAAACTGCTTCTCTCCTGTCACTAAATACTCTGTGCTTTGTAGATAAATCCAGCAGATCTGGCTTTTAGATGCCACATCTTTACCTGGTTTGTTGAAACCAATTCATTGATGGAGTTTAAGTACTACCACGTTAATCCTTCTGTGTTTGATCACCAAAAAATTAATTACTGGAATAACTGATTAATTAGAGAGTGGGCTTTAAGATGCTTAGGTTTTATTACATTTCTATGGTAACATTTACTGCTCTGGTCATCCTTTTTGAGAAAACACACAGTATCAAATTCCTGTAAAGCATTTTGTTCAGTCCCATTTATATGCAGAAGAGATGTTTGTATATATTAGAAAGGAACTGGCACAGTGTGCTTTGCCACATTTCTGTCTAATCTGGGTTTATGGTTATAGTGGTATTAACTGTCCTGTAATGGAGATGTTGTTTCTAGCTTAGTCATAATTAACCATAAGCTAACAATTAACCATGATTTATATCTAGTGAAAGAATCCTTGAGGAGGTGGCATTTTTCTTTACAAATTCAAGAAAACCAATAAATTAAGGGAATACCACTTACATAGCGATGATTCCACCATTCCAAAAATGAGACTTTCAGAAGACATTTTTTTAAAGACACAAGTAAAACACATGTATATTTGTATCAGTTCTGTAAATGTGAAACACGGGTGCTTACACTTCTACTTGGTGGAACTGTGGATGTTGAAGCTGTGAATAAAATCACATTCAAGAAAATATATGTTTGAAAACATAGCTTAGGAGTTCACATTTAATAGGTTCTTTTTCTCACATTTACCATTAAATCATTCTGGAAAAACTACAAGTATACAGTATGTGCATTAAGGAACAGAATATGAATAAAGTGGTTGAGAAGAATTACATTAAATTTAGTCAGTCCTCATTTGCCTGTAAAATGATTTGTTGCTATAGCCAACTGTAAAAAGCAATATATTGTTATGCATCCTTATTTAGACTTTTTCTTTTCTTACCATTGTTCTTGTTGGCTGAAGTAGTGCTGGGATGGACTCATCAGCAGCTGGAAGTGGTTTATTCACAGTCAGATATTATCCAATGGCTCTGTCCAAGTAAAGAGAGCACATGACTAAATATATGTTTAGGCATTTCCAGGCATTTCTGGAGCTTTGCCAATTTTTTTTTCTAGCCAGGGATAAGCACGAATTAAATGGTTAGCAAGCTCTTTAGAAAGTATTTTGGGGTCAATTACAGGGAGCTCAAACTTTAGAGAGATCACAGTATTTTAAAGCCTTTACATACAGTATTTATTTAGAAGCGTACGTGACCTAAGGTTCACTCTACTTTCTCTGTGTTTGAAGGGTTTCATAACAGAATTGTCACAAACAGCTGTACCAAAGCAGTAACTGTATGCTGTTCTTTGATTCGACTAGCTCTGATGCTGACGCTCTACCATAATGACAGTACATGTTTTTAGATAGCTCTTTAGCGTTCTTCCAAATGTTCAGCAGCAAAATGCCAGGTCATCAAATTAATTAAAATTATGCAAATATCACGAAGATCAAGTCTTTAAAGCACCAAGAAGCACCCAAGCATGTTCATTTAAGTGATGCAAATATATACAGTACTTGGATGGCAGAGAGCCTATGACCTTGTGAGGGCGAACCAAAATGATAGTAAAATACATTAAACAAAGATGATGAATCAATTATAAATGAATTTTATATGCAGTTTCATTAAAAACATCCTAATATCAGGATGCAATTTCTAATGGTACCCCTGTCAAGTAATACAGTATTTGTTCTCTAAGTTACTGCAAATTGGCTGTTTTACATAATTGCAGTACTGTATGTTTTGTCTTTTCTCGAAAATGGTTGATGTTTCATGTTTTCAAATTAGACCTTGGTGCAGAAAAGAGACCTTTGTGCTTAGAAGAATCTTGCTTTTTAGAACTCCAGAAGTCAAGATGAAGGCTTAATGTTGGAGTCCTCTCTTTTGCATCTCTCCTAGAAAATGTTTTACCTCATTGACCTTACAGGGCGAGGAACCGCAGGCAGAAAACACTCTTGACAAACAGCTAAAAGGTGGGGGGGGGGGGGGGGTTGGGCAGGAGGAAGGATAACTAAAGGCGGGACTTATTTGGAACCTAATTAGGGTGATGTTGATTGATGATGACAAGAGCTGACCACCACTCCACCTCCCAGATCGAGTCAAGGCTTCAATTCAATAATTGACTAAACATGAAAGTTCTCAGTGGAACTTGTTCCTCTTGTCCAATGTTATTATCACCCGGAGATAATCTTCTGGGAGGTGAAAACCCCTGGCCACTGAGGACCATGCATCACTCTGTAATTTACCTGTTGAGTCAGTCAACTCCTAATAGCTTCAAACAAAAGAAGTGACAGGCATGCAAGGTTCAAATACATTTGAAGTTAAGTGCTCAGTAGTTGTCTCAAAAAGTAAAAACTAGAGATGAAAATGAAGGTGCTGAAAGTATCCCTTAAAAGTTTCAATGGGACTGAAAAAGGAGCAAGAAAAAAAATATTTTCAAAACATTTTCTGTGAAAAATCAACTGAAATCAGTTCCCCTGGGCATTCAAACAGAATATTTCTGTATAATGTCATTTAAAATTTTTATTTCCTCATGGACTACCACTTCACCATTCAGAAGCAACATAATGTCATAGCACAGCCATGAAACACTGTGACACTATCTACAAACCCACTGAGCTAAAATAGCCCTTTTATAGTAGAGAGCTGAATACTGTTTCCTTTTTGCATTTATTTTTGGAAGAAAGATGTAAATTAACCTTGTGCCTTTAGATACACAGAAAGAATATATTAGTTTCTTTAAATGTCCTGTAACTTATGGAAATCAAGGTACTCCATACAGTGAGCCCATTCATATCTGGAGAATATGAAAGCATATTCTATTAAGAATCTAACTCTTCATGGGATATAATCACATGAGCTTGCTTCAAAGAGCATTTTGTGTAACTAGGCATGTCAGCTGTCATGGGAACATCTGTAAACTTTGTGTCTGTGGGTTCATATTGCAAATCAAATTGCAGTTAATGAGTTTAAAAACCATTTTCAATGGATTACTATTCCAGGATGCATATTTTACGTGCAATACAAACATTGATGGTGCTGGTTCTCTAATGTGGTGCACTGTAATCCAACAAACAGAAGTCAGGATTGTGTTCCTAGTGCCCACACACTAAAGACTGAGGGCATTGTTCCAGAATGTACAGTATATGAGTGCAGCAATTTGCAGCAATAAAAGAAACAAAACGAAAGAATTACCCTTTTCACCAGCAACAATAACAATGAATGCATGCCATACCATTTTGCATAAGGTTCTGTTTCACAACATTATAGTACTCACAACATTATAGTAGTAACAAACTTCAATATACTGCAGATGTGAAAGGGAAAATAGGACATGTATTGATAAGATGGCATTAACCTGCTCTATTTCAAGAGTCAAACCTGAAAACAGACAAATAACCAGAGTAGATCTTAGGCAGGAAAAAGAAAGATGGTGGGTAACTGGAGGATCCAGTGTACTGAGGTTCAGGTTGGAATTAGTTTACAAAAAGACACTGTGCGAGTTTAAAATGATTAAACACATTGTAAGGCAAAGGGCAGGTAATACACTGAGAACAGTCACTTGAGCTCGTGTAGCTGTGAGTCCTGGGCTAAGTTCTGAATGGCTGAATGTGGGATTTAGCAGTCCAGCATCAGCAGTGTGAAGATTCAGGTAGCAGCTACGGGGCATTGGTGAAAGGCGAAGGGTGACGGCTTAGCTGTGAAAGTGGGTCTGAGTTGTCCTCAAAAGCAGCAGGTAGCAGTATCCAAATGACAGATGTGGTGTTGGTAGCATGGTGAACACTGTGAATCATGAGATTTCGCAGTCCAAGGGCAACAGTGAGATAAAGAGGCAGATGGCCTGGACCAGTGGTGTAGTACAACGTTAGGTAGCAGCTAATGATTGGAAAGAATGCAGACAGTACCAGCAGTGAGTAATTGGCATGTCAGAGCAGTGAACAGTGGAAGAGACTGGATAAAAGCCCTGTATTTCTACACTTGCAGTCAGAATTGGCTGGTAGGAATGGAGCCTGTCTTTCTTCCTGGCTTTAATTATAAGCTCCATCCAAACATTGCATTTTTCTTCTGTTCGTTTAATCAAAGGGTTTAGATAATATGGCTTGTAGACTAACTTCACATTGTCCCAAGACCACATGAAAAGTATGGGTTAATCCATGATTTGAAATAGTGGTGGCATGATACATTCT
Source organism: Lepisosteus oculatus (assembly GCF_040954835.1). NCBI lineage: Eukaryota > Metazoa > Chordata > Actinopteri > Semionotiformes > Lepisosteidae > Lepisosteus > Lepisosteus oculatus. The sequence goes on from NC_090715.1 coordinate 13,766,773, forward strand.
GAAAAGATTATTTGATTGATATTAAACTAAAAGTCCAGTTTGCCATGTTGTCTTGCCAGAGCTCAGACCAATTTGTGTACTCTTTGTGAAAACCATACTGGAGCTCCTGGTAAAACCTACGTGAACAAAGGGGGAGCAACAAACCCCACTCAGGAAGCAACCCGAGAATGAAACTCGGGTCCCAGCCCTGCAAGGCAGCAGTGCAAGCCAATGAGCCATTGTGCCACCCACTGTGTTCTCAACTGTGCTTGAGGTATATTACATAATATAAAAACGGGTTTTTCTTTTAAATAAAAGTTGACGTACACGTACTGTATGTGGCGTGACAGTTGCAACATATTTTATACATTAAATAGCGTTCCTAAAGGGTGGGTCTAGTGCTTTTAAAGGCAAAGTGTGACGTAAAAGATTTATGATTATCTACTCAGCAGGCATGCCATCTATTAAACTTAAAGCGAGACCGTTTATTGCAAAACGGTGTGACAAAAATCCCCATATTGAGTCTCCAAAGCAAGATGCATCTGCTTGAAGATTTATGATTTTCATTTCCAAAGCCATGTGTTCCCTCCTTGTTATTTTTTCGCAGTAAAGCTGCAGTGATAAGTAAAGGACTTAAAGTTTGCAAGTTTACAATGTATTTCTACTGAACATACGTATGCTGGCTAAATACTCCTCTGACAAGTGGGGTCCTCTGTTATGTGCTGCCCAAAGTGTAGTAAAGGGGGGACAGTGTCAGATGGGGCTTAGGGCTCTGCATTTCTGACTGGAGGACTGTGGGTGCCCATTTGTGTGCTGTTGATCACTTTGTTTGTGGTCGCTGTAGTCCGCCTAGCTATGTGAAAGTGGAATAGTCCTATGCCGGACTATGCCGGGGTGGGAATGGAGGAGGGGGAGAGCTGGAAGTTAGCATAATCTGTGGCACGGTGAGTCACTTGGCTTGTAGTGTGGACTTACTGTACTTACCTGCCAATTATAGAAAGCTTGGCAGAGAGCATACAGCACATGAGACCGCAACAGGGCTGAGATGGCAGACAAGTTGGTCGCCATTGGGAGAGTCAGACTATTTTTTTTTCCTGCTGGGATTTCATCTCGTGATTTCGTGCTTGCAAGCTAGAGGTGCTCCACTTCATCACTGAGAATAAGTCGATGCCTAAACCGAAGCTTTGAAAAGTAGCTCACTCTTTTAGTTGAGTAGCGACATGTGTATCATCTTGTTTCTTCTGAAGCTGTCTGAATATGAGCACAGTGTGTAGCCTCCTATAACTGCATAAAAAGCTAGAGAAGCACAGCTCGTCCTCAGACGAGATCCGAACTCCTATTTCAGGCATCTTGCAGCACCCAAAGCCGCTCGGCACAGTTTCGGTGAATGAAACATTAATACGAGTGTTACTCCTTCCCTTTCGCTGTACAGTTCGTATTGTGTTACAATTTGTAATGGGTTTTGTCAGTCTAAAGGAATTAAAATTAAAGTTTGTTTGGATGTTTCTTGGACGAGAGACAGCAAAAACAAAACCGCAAGGATCACAACGGCATCCGCTTTGGCAAACCTTCGAATCCATAAATCAAACAAATGTCACAATACTTTCGAACAAAAAGGTCAGTAATTAGCAAATCGACTTGGATGAATTGTGTTTGATTATTCTTTCTTTTTTTTGCCTTCTTGTAAATGCAGAACAGTTAGAAATTCTCCACATGAGGCTCAGAGGAGAGAGAGCAAAAGAAGACATGTTGCGGTGTTAGAAGTGATCTCCAAACACAATTCAAATACTAGTAATTTCATGTCCTTGCATTGAAAAAAAAAATGCTTCTTCATATTTTCATTAATGTATTCATGCCTCTGGACCAGCGTGCCGAGTCCTTGAATTCCAGGGCTCTGTGAGTTGTTGTCCTGAGCTGGTTTGTACTGAATGGCTTGATTCATGATGCCTAGCCCAGCCTTCTTAGGTTACCACACCCCCTGGCTTTGCCTGTGAGCCCGTCTGTTTTTCTTTCATTAGCAGGATTCCCCCTGGTGAATACCTTGCCGACTGGATTGTACAGAATGGGGCTGCAGTATCCATCAGCTTGCGTGGGTGGAGGTCTGCTGGTGTTTAGAGGGAATCAGAAGGGTCAGAGTTGTCATCTGCAGAGCTAAAGCTTCAGTTCTGAATTTAAAAACAACCCTTTCTGTAATAATCAGAGACCTTTCTCCTGCTTGTGGTGAGCACCTCACCACACACACGCATACTCACATATACTGTATAACTGTTTTGTCTTTCTGGGGACTCCCATTCCATTTTACTTTGCTGTTTTCTACTCAGCTGAAATGAGACGGAACACTGGTGAAAAACTGACCCACATCGACTAGTTTGAACATATTAGGAGTTAAGGGAAGAAGCCATTTGATTAACAAAAAAAAGCCATTGGCATGTGGGAGATGCCACCCATTGTCTGATTGTGAGAAGTAACTTTTTTTTTCACCCTGTTTTTCATCTGTTATCTCAAATTATGCCCCAACCCTGATAGGTAAACACAAGCACACAGAAGCTCTGGCCTCACATGGCCTCCAACAGAAGCTGTTGACAACCTGCCAGTCAGCCTCCTAATCTGTCATCAGCCAGTGCTGTTCAGGGAAGAAATCAGAGCAAAGAGCAGAGGCTGCCTGAGAGAGATCAACAGAATACTAGAAACTCAGTGTCAGAAACCTGTGGCTTAAAGTAATCCATTCACTTGTGCATCAGATCTGCACACTTGATATGATGAATGAACTTGAAGAAAGGTGTCTTTAACACAAAATACAGTTTAATTGTTACACAGTTAAATAACAGAGTAAAATATTTTAGCGATGTGTCCATGTAGGATGAATGAAGCTGACTGCCTTGTCCATGCTGGACAAAAGGGGAAAAAATGATTAATTGTTATTCTCCTTAGACCTGCCTCTAGAAATGAAAACCTTTTCTGCTGGAGCGTCTGTCAGCATAACTCAAAGAAGGAAATACTACCTGTGCTTAAAGCTGTGCTTAAATTTCCCCAAAACAACCCCGTGATGCTCATATTATAGGAGTCCATTTCCACTGCATAGCAAAGCTAATTCTCGATTTTGTCTTTCAGAAGAATGAGTTCATTCAGGAGCTGTCCGTGTTGCATATTTGTGAGTTTTCGGTTGAGCCCGTTGCCCATCAGGGAGATGAATTTCTTGGCAGTGTCATTCTGAGGTTTAAGCAGAGTGTGAAATGGCAGAGTATTAAGTACATGGCTGGCACTGCCTGCAGTTTTACCCTATGCAGGAGAGTTGCATACATCACCTGAGGCATTACAGTGAATTATTCACTGTGATCTGAGAAAAGTAAGTTTCCTTTTCTTTCTAGGGAGGGACAAAAGATTCCAGTGTTCTGGGCACTTGAGCATGACAAGATGTAATGCTTTATTTGAATGTCATCGTATGCAGCCAGTATACCACCTACATGGAGGATACATAACTATGCTCTAATAACATTAATAATCCTTTATAACCATTCATGTGTATAAATATTCATGATGACCCCAACCTAATCCCTAGTTGTAACCATGGCACTAACACTCACACATGCTGTGACCCCTGCTGTGACAAATGAGGTGCATTTTTATAAACACTTATGTACTGTACCTGTTACATAAAGAATTATGAGTATTATTATAGTGTCATACTGTACAGTATCTGAAATGTTATACTGGCTATATAAGACACCTTTGGAATAAAGTGTGTCCTTACTACTGGACTTCAAACCAATTTTTTTTATGGTGGATTCACAGAACCAATCTTGTAATTGTGTAATCTATTGCTAATTGAATTAATTCATTCCTTATTAGTACTGAAGTAATTTAAACCATCACCATGGCAGCACATAAACATCCCTCTTACAGAATGATTTTTTCAGGGGGTTATTGCACTTTGCTTTTTTCTGCATCCTGCTTTGTGATGGCGCCTCTTGAATATTGTGAAATAACCTCTGATCTCTTTAATTATTTACCCATATATGTATAAAAACTGTCTCAAACAATTAAGTCTGATGTCTGTTTCAAGAAAACTAATTTAGATCAGTTGTTTTTAATATTTCGTAGCCTTTAATGTGCTCAACTTGTTTACACTCCTACTGGGTGAAAATAGATGGGACACCCTTGTCAGTTTTATGGTGGTTTTAAAATGAGCATTATAAAAAAGGGAGGATTGAATTATATTGCAATATATAAAAAGTGGAGTTATAAAATCTAAAATTGTAAAAAAATGTACAATTGTTAACCATGCTGAAAGCACTATATAACATTTGTGTTTCAAGAAATGACCTCATATACTGCATATTGTTCTCTTGTGGAACTGGTTCAGGATCTAACCTTGTAGTCCTGTTATTATGCTATAATATTCCCAGCATTATGTTTTAGATAGTAAAATAATGACCCGAATTGGCCTTTTTGAAAAGTGAAAGTAAAACTGAAACATTGCACTTGTACTGCAGTTGTTTGGATTGCGATCTATTGGAACAAGAAACATCTCAATATTGTATTTATTACACAAGGAGGACAGGTAATCATTGCCAAGAAGTCCAAATAATGTTCTAAATGCTATGCAGAAAATAACCAGGCAGTTGATCTTGTAAATTGCCTAAAGGTAATTTATGCAATGTTAAAGTTAATCAGGAATTGTTGGAATTTGTATTTTATCATGATTTTATGTTTACCTCTACACAGAGAACTAAGGACCTTCTTGATTATTAGGAACATTTCAAGTTCTTATAAAAGTACATGTATGAAACTTGTATCTGCATGAATATGTTAATAGCAGTTAAAATGTGTCTTGTGCCTTAAAAACAGATTGTCTTCAGTTGTATAAAAACACTAATGTTCACATTCTTTTGTGATTTGGATTCTTGTTTATAGGTGCATATTTAGGAATATTTAATAAAAAAAGCCCTAAAAGTAAATGTACTGTAAGAATGCTTACAAATGAGATGAGGTCATTTGACACATCTAGTTCATTTAGTTGCTGTCAGGGGTGCCGGTCCAGATGTATAGCGCGTAGTTTAGGACCCTATGCGGACCGGAATATAATCCGGAAGTAACTGGAGAAGGACAACAGGGAAAACAAGATGAGGATCAGGGCAGTTGACAGACAGGGGGGCGTGACGGTGATCTGGAGCTCGGGGGGCGTGGAGCAAGCGAACAAGTTCAAACAGTGCAAAAAGGGAAACCGGGGCGCAGTCCAGGGTCCAGGTGCCGGGAGAACCATCCAAGACAGACGAGGTTAAAATCTGTAACGGGATCCGGAACGGGAACAGGGAGTTAAGAACAGGATAACGAGGCCAGACGCTCCGAGCCCTGGACTCAGACGGTCAGGATGCCGGTGAATAAGACCAGCCCTCAGACTACCCGCGAGCCCGGAGAATAGGCAAAGCCCTGTGGCGTCCGTCTTCCAGAGCTGAGCCAGGAATGGCGGGAGCTCCTGGCTTAAATAATAACAGGACAGGTGCACATAATGAACTAAAATACGAGAGAGTCAGAGCGCCCTTTGAGGAGGGATGATGATCGTAACCTCATGTGCTGTTTCTTGAAAGTAGCCTGCTTTGACAGTATTTCTGCGCGCTCCTTGAGCACATCTCTTTGTGTAAAGAAGTGCCTTTTAAATGCTCTTCCCCACAGTTTCCACCTGCATTCTCTGGTTCATGTTTTACTGTTGATTCTGAAAAGGTTCATTTGCCTAAGAAGGTCTTCTGTAGTGTCTTCTAGGCTGCCAATAAGTTCTTTATTAAAGTAAATGTGACTTTTGCAAGCTGCAAAACTCTTCATCTGTAAACAGAAATCTCCTAGTAATCTTTTTTAAAAATGCTGTCTTTGTGTTCTTCCCATGGTAGACTAAATAAATGTACTTAAGTGCTTCTAAATTTGAACTCAGTTCAACTGTCAGTTGAACAATTACATACAGTATACTGTATTATATATCAACAGCATTTAACACACCTTCATTGTCTTCAGCAGATAACTGCCTCACTCTCTAGTGAGGGTGACTTTGTTGTTACCATAATTATTCATGTGATATGAAAGCACTTATCAAAACACAAATCATTTTCATTTCAGAACATTGTTAATATTCAATATTCAACCTTTGTTAATATTCAATCAGCGATTAATACAGCATACGTGGGAGTCTGTGTTATAACTACCTTGAAAAATGTTATTCCACAATTCTAAATTATTTCATAAGTGTTGGTTACTTTCAGATACAGTAGGTGGGTAAGAATTGCTTAATTGGTGGTGCTTAAAATGTTACCAATTTTCTTCCCATCAGACTAAACAGGTGTGAACAGCCCTTATCTGATAATGAGCCAACGCAGTGTATAGATGGCTGTAGAACTGAGCTCAGGCAGCTGAGGGCCAAACTCCAACAGGCCAAGGGTGGAAACTCCAGGCTCAAAAGTTGTGAACGAAAAGAGCCCTGTGTTCCTTACTGGCTCCAGCCCTATAGACTCGTGTGCCTTCCAAAGGCATTGGCTGGAATTCTCCTGGGAAAAGTCTTCCTTCCAAGCCAACATGACCTAGCGAGTAAACATCGTCAGGTCGCCATGTCAACAGGCATCCAGGTTCCCTGTGTTTGCATTTGTTCAGCGCATCTGTTTGCACCAGCTCTCCATGCCGAAAGAAATCTGGAACAAATGAATGTTTTATATTGCTGTGCACACAGCTAACTCGGGAATTAGACATACTATTGCTATGAAGGCAGCATTTGTAGCATTCCTTTTATCACCTAGCATGCTGTGTTTGGTGAAAGATGCCTGTGAATGGAATATGCTGAATTTAGCAGTGATGATACAGATCCGAGCAGCCTGTGCGTCAACCCACTTCTTGAATAAAGAGTTCATCGACTTATTCCACTCAGTACTCACCACGTTGCTCCTGCCAGCAGTTCTTCCCAAGCAGGCCTAAATGTTAAAAATCTTTGACATGTTTTTAGATTACTGCTGCTTATGTTTCATTTCTTTGACTAAATGTCTTAGGAAGGAGGCTTCTGTGGCCATGGCTGCAGGTCTTGGTCAAGGTGTTGTCAGGGTAAATGGGTCTTAAAAGAAAAGAGAATCTGTTTTTTTTTTCTCGTCAGGAAAAGCTCTTGCGTCAATTGTGTGCTTAAGCCATAATTTTGATTGTTTAGTAGTAATTGGTGGAACAGCTGGAGAGTCTCTTTTATTTGAGGAAAGCTTCTCATTCACTCCTCGGTGTTACGCAACTTCAAAATGGGCTATTGGAAAGCTTGAAAGTTACTTATTTTTGCAAATCCTAGACAGCGTTTCATTACAGTTTCAGCATTGCCCAGATCCATGCAATTTTTTAATTCTTCTGCTAAAGTGAAACGCTTTAAAACTGGCAAATTCTAAAATAAATTGATAAACATGTAGACCCATTTTCTGTTCAGTTGACAAACATACTATACATTTTAAAGCATTTGCAAAATCACTAAGATTATTTGAATTCATTAATATTGTTGATAGTGATGGAACATTGTATTGCAGATCTCTTCTCTGGGAATTCATGGGAATCGCATCACATACTGTATTTGTCTTATAGTCAGAATGTAATGATGATGTTATGTTCTGCCAAACAAATACACTATAACCTGGAATAATATGGTAAATTCTGAGATTGTGCTGAATTAGGATTGATATAAACTTACTATTGTGACACTTAACACAAACCAATACCAATGGTCGTTAGGTAAAAATCACTACTGCAACAACAAGGATGAATTACAGTACATTTACATTTACATTTATGTTTTCTAAATGTGAAATTTTACTTGCAATAAATATCAGTGTAATTTTGTATGATTGACACAGTGTGCTGTAATGTATTATGCATCATGTCAGTTCTACGTTTTCTGTGGGTGCTATGTCTTCAAGCTAATGACAGGGAGCAAGACTGAATTGGTTAAGCGAACAGTCTGTGATGCTAAGTTGCCGTTGAAGACTGTAGCTGGGCAGAACTGGTACTGTAGCCCCCTAGTGGCGAATTATATTATTGTTCAATTTTTGAAGACCTGTTGAATTTTTTTTAAGTTGGACTTTTTCTATGAATGTTGTGAAAAAAATATTAATTATGCAGTGATATACTTTATGTGCTAAAGTTTAAAACTATCTTGCTACTTAATCTGCTATTAAAGGCCCAGGAGAACTGAGAGATACAGGAATCTCAGTTTAAATGTTTTTTCATATTTTTTATATTTTAAAATCTGCTGCTTCAGAAAGCAAAATTTTATGGTTAGTTCCTCATGTACAAAATTTGAAATAAGCCATGCACAGTGCTCTAAATTATTTTTATTTTCTATTTGTTATTCAGAGGTATTTCCCTTTTTCTTTACTAAAGATGTAATATCTAGAACAAAGATATTTGTGGATATTATTCCATGAGTAACAATATTACTGATATAAGTGTGCTCAGATCAATAGATTACCATTTCACTGGAAAAAAATAGAGTTCATTTCACTTTACTCAGATAACTGCTGGTGAAAATAACAATACCCAAGACCTCTGACAGATAGGCACAGACTTTTTTTTAAAGGTGTAGCATGCATTAAAAGGGAAGGAATTATCTGCATTTTGTTGTCTGGATGCAGCTGAAAAGATCCAGTGTTATACCATATTGTTTCCCAGATCAGAAAGCAAAACAATCTATTATCTGATATGTTACAGCAGTGGTTTTAATTAACCCCCCCTCCCCATCAGTGCTGATTAAAAAGTGAAGTTTGGTAGGCTGGCACAAATGTCTCCTTTCACCCTAGGTTGTGAGTAGATAGATTCTATTCTTTTTTTCCTTCTCTCTCTCTCTCCCTCTCTCTCTCTCTCACTCTCCCTCTGTTGGCAGGCAGTGTGGCTGGAGGTTTTCTTGGCAGATAAATCACTTTCTACTTGGCTTGGCCCACTCTCACTGCCAATACAAACTGGAGCGTGCTACTGGCTAGGACATATGGGAGGGGGCGTGAGCTCAGAGCCTGAGTCTTTGGTCAGTAATGAAGACTTCTCTTTTCATACACAGATTACAGAGGGACTGTGTAAAGGCAGAACTGCAACTCTAACACACTACACTACATTCCAAAATAAGATAACCAGCCAGGTATGAAGCTTTCACTAATGCCACCTCCAGCCTTACTGCTATGAGGTAAGTCAGACTCATTGTTGCTATTTTCTCATTTTTGTTTTGTCTTTGTTTGTTCCTTTTTTCACTTTGAGTCATGCTGACATGCTTTTAATTAAAAGCTGAAATGCTTGTTTTTAGTAGGACATACATTTGCTAGTGATAAGAGATGGAATGAGAGGTGACTTTTTTTTGGAGTTTGCAGTCTCAGTCCCTTAAATGGAAGAGGGGGATTCTCTTTCAGGAGGAATGCTAGTTTTCTTTTCTTTTGTTTTTATACAGGCTCTTTCAGATTAAATGTTGTTTTTTCATCTAGGATACTGTTTAGTCTAGCCTATTCCTACCACTGTAAGAATACCGTTTCACTTCCAAAGCTCTAACCCTCTGTGACCCCAGTGACTTGTGTGACTGTGGCTATAAGCCTAAAAGAGGGGTAACTTCTTTGGTTTTGTTTATTTTTCCTCTGATGGTTCATTTCTTCTTCATCTGCTGGACCAGAAAGAAGGTGTTGGGGGGGTTTGGGGGGGTCTATTCATCTGTGTAAATAAGAGCTAAGTAAAGCTTTCTTCATCTGCTCAAAAGTCCAGAGGCTTTGGAGTAACTATCTGAGTTGTGTCTGTATGTCAAATACAGCTTACATCCTTACTTGCCTCTCAGAGGCAGTCAAATCTCTTTTAGCTGTGGTATTAAAATCAGTTCTGTATAACAACAGATTCCTCATTTTAGGTTGACTATTTTATCTCAGAAACTACATGCAGCATTCTCGTTCACATTCACAGCTACTTTTCAGATGTCTTTTTAAATCACTCTTATTTATCAATGAGACAATGGGAAAGGAGGTTTTTTTCTCCGGAAATGTGAACGCAGTCTTCTGGATAATTGGACTTTCTGTAGCTCTCCTGGAAAAATAAAGGAGGATGTTCCTTTAAGAGCCCTAAGTGACTTTCCATTAGTTTCTGCCGAGTACTGAGAATTGTGGTTTCCCAAATTTTCTTCTGAATAGCGTACAGTAGCCTTGGATAATTTAAAAAACACAGACTTCACTCCAATGAGTGAAACACATTTGCCACTTGCACATGAATTGACTTTCCAGATTAGGTAAACAAAAGGCTAAAAAGCTGCACCTACTTACTTTTGGAGTGTTGGACAATTAGTGGTAGTGTTAAGTTTTCTAACCAAGCTTTGCTGTGGGAAAGTGTGGGAAAACTTGTAAAGTGAAGTATAGGGGACTACAAGTATGGAAGAGTATGGAAACCATGGTGACTGCAGAACTAAGCTCTGAGAACACATAATTAACTGTAAAATTGCAACACTGAACTTTTACAAGTTATCAAAATAATACGTTTTCCTTCTGTTGGGCTGCAGCAGCAAAAATGCTTTCTGAATGACAAAGGGAGATTGCACGTTTGATACTGCATAGCATCTGAGAAGGTACCAATTTCACATTTGTCTTACATATGACAAGGATATCACTGCTGAAGCCTGACTGCTGATGTTGATTTACTCCTGACTCAGTGCTGTTTGTTAACAGCGCTTTCCACTAAAATTAAAAAGGTGGCTGTACAATACGACCCATGCCCCATC